>NC_087200.1:159941253-159963753 GCF_015104395.2 Macrobrachium nipponense
GCCAAAAAGAGAGATTTGGCCTTTATTTTCTAAATAAAAGATTACAGATAAAAAAGAATTGGTATTAATGTTTAAACCTCCCCCCCCCCTTCTCTCACTCTCTTTATTCCCGCTCACACTATTTTTTTCTTTATTTTATAACCCATATAAATTATCCTTTGAATTAGTGATTACAGTTGGCTCATCATTTTGAGCTTAGTTTTAGGTTCTTCATGAAGAACAATTTCATTCTTTTGTCATATTTGTCAAATATTGTCCGTTTTGCGTAGATTAAATCTTTGTCCTTTCCTTCTCAGAATTCTTTAAAGTTTTCACAGTTTTATTACTTGCTTTGGTAGCTGCCACAAAGTAGAGAAAGTCCATTTAGGAAGAGAGGAAAAATTTACAAAAAGATGAATCACGACACAGACTGAAGGAAAATAGTTCACATGTAAGATTTTATTGGTAGATTTTCTCACTGCGGTAGGGATGGGCGTTGATAACAAGCACAAAAGAACACCATTTATCTTCGGGACACGTGTTCGCGCTTTTGTCTGCACAATAGTATAGACATGCACGAAAAACATCTCATATGCATGATTGCAGGCACACCTTTTTTTTTTTTAGTTAATCAGTAAATTTGACTCCATAAATATACATTCACAAGTTCTTTGTTACTTTACGCACGCACATAAAAAAAAAGAAACATACGCACGCACTTATGCCATTCTAAGTGACGTCTTCCAACCACCCTTTTTAATGCTTGAACCCACGAACCTTTTCTTTACCATTGCTGTTTTACACTGCAACTTGCCACCACCAACCACTACCACCATTACCACCGTTACCACCATATAACCACTACCACCAATGCCACCACAACCTTGAAAAGTGAAAAATTTAGTCAAGTACACTTATGTGATCCACCCGCACCTAGATTGAGTGTGGTGTCTGTTCCCATTATTCATTCTTATGTTTGTGCGTGTATGTGTGTCTGGTACTTGGTCTCTTCGTTAACCTCACTGAATCTGTTTCTTCATTTCTATGCTGAAGAGCTGATAGAAACCTTATACGTATTTCTGCCATCTACTCTACTCTAGTGTTTGTTCATGACGTTTGTTTGTTTTTGCAATCTGGTTTTATTCTCCCCGAAAGACTATAAGGGCTACTTGGATAATATTTCAGATAGGATGGTTATATTTTCCCCTCTGTAAATTCCTTTGTATATATATATATATATATATATATATATTATATATATATTATATACATATATATATATGTATGTATATAATTATAAAACATGCAAGTTTGTTAAGCCCTCTTCCCCAGTCCTATTTGAATTTTGTGTAACCTTGCTCTATAACTAATAACCTGTTTGACTCGTTATATACATGACCTTATCGAAGACTTACGTAAAACTTATTCCTTGAATTCTAATACCACTTTTTTCATTTATATACAAATATATATATATGCCGATATGTCTTGTGTACATAACCCTTAAAATGCCCTTTTATGAGCCTGAATCTTGCAGTATGATGGAACGTTGTATTTATGAAGAGACCATATACCTTGCGCGCATGCGTACGTGCGCGTGTGTGTGTGCGTGTGCTTGTTGTGGCTGGTGCTAACCCTCTCCTTGACTTGCAGGGGCGCCGTGCCTTGACTCTGAGGAGTTCTACTACCCTCACACAGGGGCGACGCGCCCCCCGTGGTGTGACTTCTTCAGTAAGTCTCTCGTTCCCTGTGCCTCCTGCTGCGGCAGCCCTCCCCTCCCTCCCTCCCTCTCTCCCGCCCTCTCGCTCTCTCTCTCTCCCACCACGCCTTTCCTCCTCATCTCTTTCCCTTCATATTTATCGAAAATGTTTCTCTTTCGTATTACCATTTTCTGCATCCTTCACTTCCATAGATTTTGTTTCTATTTCATCTTCTTTATTCTCACCCTGTTATTGTTTTTTGTGAACATTTTGTTCTCCAACAACTCCTCCTCTTCCCACCTGCACGAATACCTTCTTTTCCCTATAGCTGTTTTTTTTCCTTCACGTTTCTGTTCATCCTTTATTGTGTACCTTTCTTCGTCTAATTCAGTTTTACCTCTTCCTCTCATTTTTTGTTCTCGTCCCATACTTCATTTCCGTCTTTCATTTCATATCCCCTTCCTCCTCTCTTTTATTTTTTTTCCTCTGTACCCTTTCATCTTCTGTTATTACTGGTTCAGAATGGGGAGCCTAACCAACTGAGTGCTAGTATTTTCACATGAACGTACTTTGTAATTCCATTGTTGCTGAATGCATTGTCTCGTCATAATGAGTACAATGGCAATTTAACTTTATGCATTTGTTATTCTCTTCATTTTTGAAGTACAGTTGGCGTTGTCATTTTGTTTGTTATAATAATTTTGAGAAACTTATTATCAATAATAGTACTTTTACAGCAAGAATTTGTATCACGGTTTTGTTGAAAATTTTTTTCTTTTAATAGTTTCTTTTCATAACATTTCACAGTTGAGGAAGACAGGGCTCTCTTGTTACCAATCATTCATAGATAATTGTGACTTTTTTTTGCCTGAATTAATAAATGACATCTCTGTTGATATCAGCAAATATTACACCTTAAAATATTTCGAAATAATTCAAAATTTTTCTCCCCAAAGTAGTACATGTCATTTGATAACCGTTCATTTAATAATTCAGCATTTATTCATCGTTTGGAATTAAGAGTTGCTTTCTAATATGCCGTAGTAGAGTATATTTGGTTACAGTGAAATTATCAACATTACTTATATTCATCTCATGAGAATTGTGTACAATAGCTTCCTTGATTAGCCTTAAAATTCTAAAGCCCCAAAGACTATGCTGGATACTTTTCGAGTATGTTGTCAAATTGTTGAAATAAACATGGTTTCGTATTAAATTTCTATATTGTCATTATTAGGATATTAGTCATTTATTGGCCTTAAGTACTTCTTGGAATGATTATGGGCTAAATAGTGGAAAATTATAAATTTTACTACATTAACTTGAATCTATCTCAGTAGAATAAGAATTGCAGTAAAAGAATTTTATTTGAACTGTATTATAAATTGGATATGCGTAGAGTCTTGACTATAATTTTAAAATGGATATGTATTTTGTCTATTTTCAATCTGGAATTATATTAATATATGTGCGCATTGTGATTTTAATGACATATTCAGATATACTGGCTCTTCCTTGGTTAGGCTGCTCTTTTCACCCTCACCCCCCCAGCCCCCCGCCCCCATGCTCGTGCTCGGCATTTTGTTACTTTAGATGTACAGTATTTGAATCTGACTTGATTTTTGTGTTATCCTAGTGTCTAGTTTTTATTATTATTGTTACTCTCACTTTCATTTCTTTCCTCAGGATGAATGAACACTTGTCATGTCGTTAATGTTGATTTTTTCTTTTTTTTAGTAAACATTTTGTAGCATTAGTAGTTGTTAGTGTAGAGCTTTTTTCCAATTTACATTTCCACTTCTTCATTTTGATCAATCGCCAAGGAGAACTTCTGAACGGATGATGCTGTTTCGATTCCAAATTACATGCAGACTGTTCAAGGTATTTGTAGAGATGCTGTGTTCATGTAGGTGTTTTTGTTGTTTATTATATTATATATATATATATATATATAAATATATATATATGTTTTATATATATATCTTTTATTTATTCTTATTTGTATAAATCTAATTATTGTAAATATATATATATGGAATTAATATTATATATTATATTATAGTATATATATAATGTACTGTGAAAAATATCTATATATTATATTATTAGTATAATATAATGTATATAGTTATGTATATATATATAGTATATATATATTTATATATATATATATATTATAATATATATATATATATAGATATATAAATATATATAATATATATATAGATGTGTTGTTGTGTGTACTGTGAAAAAAATAGCCTAAAAACTTACTGGCATGGCAGAATTCAAATGTTTCAAGAAAATCCTTTAGAAATATACGAAGACGTCATGGTAGAAGTAGAATTCTTTGCTAGAAGCCGGCCCCCCCCCCCCCTTCCTTTTTTTCTTTATATAATTTAGTCTTAGCGAACTCTTCATTGGCTGTTCTGCTGTTGTTGGCTTATGCGTTTGGCTGTAGTGCCTTCCATGTTGATGGTAGCCATTTCCGTAGTAATGGTGTGCTCAGATCGAGGGTTCTCTGCAAGTTAGGGGGATATGTATAGTCCTGCCCCCTATCCTCTGCAGTATAGTAATTATAGACCCACATGATCACGTAGCAAATGTAATGGAGTCTTATGAGGGTTAATTGTAATGAATACCTTTCGAGAAAGGATGTTCATACCTCTGTTCAGCGTCTCTTTTCGAAATAGTCTTCTCTTACGAAACGCTTTACTTCTCGTCTTGTGTTTTCTTGTTGTAATTGACGATTTTGATGTAATTAGGGATTTTCACTGGGAATTAGTGTTAGAGGCTATCAGCGTTGTTGGTGGAATAAAAGCCAATTATAGAGAAGAATTCGATGTGATACCATCTTCCAACGTACAAGCAAGGATATAAATCTTTGTTTTTATTTTGAGTATTACTACCAATATTACTAGTAAAGTAAAGGTTTGATAGAGAGGTCGATTGAAATGCAGCTGAATATTAGTAAAAAAGATTAATATATATACGAAAGCTTTGTTTAAAACGTTTAAAAGCTATGAAAGTGTCACTGGATTTTTAATACTAGTTGCCTAAATCAAGCGTCCGTAAAGACATTTACGTTTTCAGTAAAGTGTAGTCTGATAAATTTTAGTTTGCGTGTTATATATGCATCTATTTGTCATTTGTCTACTTCACCAGAAACCAGTTGTTGAATAATTCTACGGGAATGATGTCCACATTTCATTTAGTAGGCTGCTGGCATTCCACTGCATAGTTATTGTTATATAGCCTCATACTTCAGTTAGAATTAGATCAACTTCGCAGAGAGAATGTTCTCAGAATTTTAAAATCTTAAGGCCAATGATTCGTGTAGCTTCTTCTTTCTCGAATTTGATTAGAATCCGTTGTTGCGGATAAATTGGCGACTTTTTAAGAAGTGATTTCGTTTAGTCTGTAGTTTGATAGTTGCATCACAAGTGACTGCATTTACGATAAAAATAAGACTGAGTTTTAAACATTTAACTCGTTCGTGGTTGTAGTGAATATCAAGGTGTATGATACTTTCTGTACCAGCTGTTATGTGAAAACTGTTGAAGTGTCACGATGCTCTACATCATGATACAGAGACCCTTATGCCTGCAGTGTCATAGACCACGTTCATGTGAAAATGCTTTTCAAAAAAGGCAACACCTGTTATCAGAGCTTCGATGTGCTGTTTGAGGTCATGGTTTGCAGTAAGCGTATCAGTATTATGCAGTAAGATCCAAAATTGTTATTGCATCATTTTCTTTCTGAATCATGGTTTTTCAAGCCTCTATTTCAATTAGATTTTATAGTTTCTTGACATCCCATTGTATTGTATACACCTTTCGCTAAGTATACTCTGACTCGCTTATTTATTTGATAAGGAATAAATGCAAACAAAAGACGACTGCGCCTTGCATCTCGGAACAGGCGGGAGCTCTTAGGTGGATGCAATTTGCAAAATGGGTTATGGTCCTTGATAACTCTTATGTTGCGGTCATGCCGTGAATATTTCACGTGGCAACGCCTCTAGTTTGTAAAAGTCCGACTTTACGCATATTTTTCTTACAAAGAGAGTTGAACCTTATTTGCTTTGCAAAGAAACTAGACTCTGTTTTCATACGGGGGAGGTGAGCCTTTTTTCCACCATAAATGGTCTAGTCTAAAAATGTCCTTTCTTTTCTAAATTAAAGAGCATAACTTCATTTTCCCGTTCAATATGATTTTAATTTACCCCAGATCAAGTCAATCTTTAGTTTTAATGGAGCCAGATGGACGTATATCCCATAGAAAAAAAACATTAGATTTTGTTCTGCAGGAAAGGGAAATTTAAATTTCTTTATCGGGAGGGAGCCTTCTTTTTTTTTTCCTAAAGTATTGGACTATTTTCTTTGCAAATAATTCCCCTGTAGACTTAAGTTTCAGACAATATATGACTTTTTGCTCTTTAGTTACACATAATTTAGGTCCATACCATAAACATGAGAATACTGTTATGAATATTTTATGAATTTCGACTGCAGAATGAAAATTTAATTTTTTGAAAATAAAGGTGTTAGTAGAACTCTCTTAGTTTTTGCCTTGGCAATTTTGCTTCTAGATCATAAAGGGGTCTTGGCAAGTTTCCGATTAAAGCGAGACAGTAGGAAAAAAGGATATAGACAGAATGACAGTGTAATTTATATTCTCTTTAACTCAGAAGGCTTAAAGAAAGTATTATACTTATCGTCTAAGAAATATTTGAGATTTGACCGGTTTGTAAGTAGTACTTTTTGGGTTCTTAGGTTAGATAATATTCAGTCAAGAATCTAATAGTACTTGACACAAATAAATGAGTTGCTGTATTTTCAAGCAATATTATTATTCCTAAGAGTATACATTGTTATTTATAAATCATAGATTTTATTTTGTATATCAGTAATTTTCCTGCTGGCTGTAAAATAAAATGCCTATTTGAATACTTTACGTAAGTTTTTGTACTCTCGATGAATTGCAGAACAGAATGGTAATTATGCATTTTGCATATACACTGTGACATCCTTTTTGGTTGAAATAAAATGCATATCATCATATTTTATGGTGGGAAAATACAATAGTAAAAACAATTGTTTCTTTTTAAAGGAATTGCATGAACCCTCATATTTGTGTAGTTTGTTTGTAAATATTTAGAAACCACAATATATATTGAGAGTTTATTTAAAAACTTTGGAAACAAAGTATTAGAATTTTCAATATATAATGATGCCAGTGGTAATACGTCTTCATTAGTTGCTATGTGTTTATAAAGATTGGGAGAATATATGGTTGTATGTACACGGTTAAGATTAATTTTAATGAAATGTTTCGGTATTTTCCTCTCTCTGCTCTTTCGTATTGTATCTGAGCATTCTCTCTCTCTCTCTCTCTCTCTCTCTCTCTCTCTCTCTCTCTCTCTCTCTCTCTCTCTCTCTCTCTTCTCGGGAGATTTGCCACACTTTCATTTGCTGTTGGCGCCTGGCTGCCAGCCTGCAGATCTTAGTAAGCCTAATATTAGATGCGTAATACCTAGGGGAAATAGCGAAAGGGCACAGCAAGAATAGAACATGCTCGTTTGTGAATAAAATGAGTTTGAATACTTCCTTGTCTCTGCTTGAATCATAATGTGAACTAATACTTCTGGAAATGGGAGGAGCAATCGAGTGTCCAACGGAGATGCCATATCGTCTCCCATAAACCTTCTTTTGGATGTTGTCTGTGCACTACTTGTATTCATGTTAATATCCCTGTTTTCAATGGTTCGATGAGTTTAAAGCATATCGGAAATTTTTTGTATTTTATTTTATTTTATAAGCTTATTATGAAAATTTCTGAAAAATGAATTCATTTTGGATAATCGGATGCAAGGAAAGTTTAAAACTTCAAGGCTGAGATAAATGTAATTCAGATTATCATTTTGTGTCTGGGAAGTAATAAAGACGGAAAAGTTATGAAGTCTGTGATTGATAGTTTGAAGAATAGATTTTAGTTCTAGGCTAAAGATTTCCGAAGAATGATGTTGATGCCGGCAACTCCTCCCTGGATCTTTGTCGTTTTCGATAAACCACGTGACACAACGAATCTATTATAGTCGTTGTAAGTGTTACGACGTGAAGTTAGTTCCCCTGCTCTTCTGCGAATGAAAAACGCCTGTCACCTCGTTTGCTTTCCTACTTTATGTAATTTTCATTGGCATACTTAAAACGCAGAGATAATCTATAGATCAAACACTGTTTATGTTACTGAAATTCTTAAATCGTAAACTATTCCCTCGATAGTTCCTTTATTATTTCAATCTCAATTAATCTTCAACTTTTATCATAGAGTTTGAGCTTGACGTCAGATTAGAAAGAAACTTATTATTGGTTCATGTCAGAGAACACTTGCCTCAGTCTTTTTTGCACGTGTATGGCGTTTCGTTATTGTACAATTATATATTTATTAAACCATACATACATACATACTTACATCTTACTACATACACCATCATACATATACAATACAATAACATATATATTTATATATATATATATATGTGTGTGTGTGTGTATGTATGTGTATGTATGTATGTATGTATGCGTGTGTGTGTCAAAAGAGGTCTAAATCTGAGTACATAAATGAGGGTGAGAGTAACACGTCTTTGAAAAAAATATGCCAAATACCTCATCCAGCATAAGAGCAAGCAAAAGTAATTCATGTTTGTGATGCTTTTGCTCAATATAGTTACGTTACCACTTTTGCTAATTATGCAGTGTTGTTAGCGGTGTTAAAAGCAGCGTAACTCTTCAAGGAAATGACATTAAGTAAATAGTGGTACGGAAAGAAAAGTTACTTGAGTAAAGTACAACACCATACTCAGAAGCGAGAGAGAGAGAGAGAGAGAGAGAGAGAGAGAGAGAGAGAGAGAGAGAGAGAGAGAGATTTGGGGAAATTAATTATTTTTGTGAACGGAGTAGGAAGATAGGGAAATGAAAAACTAGTAGGACACAGTTGTAAATAACTCTCAAGCACTAAGTCGCGTTGACGGGAGTACATGAAGATTTAAAAAGGACTAAATAAAAAGTCTTATCCCTCATTTTCAAGGTTGCGTGCTTTCATTTTAATAGGTGATACCCGAGTTTCAGGAAAAAACAAATACTTCAACCGTGCATCCCATGTCTAGGCCCGTCCATTACGACGCTCCTGATTGGCTGTTGATGAGCCAATTACAGGGCTGGACAGTTTCCAGCCCTGTGATTGGCTTATCAACAGCCAACCAGGAGCGTTATAACGGAGTGGCCTAGACATCAGTTGATGTGAATTGTTGTTGCATATGCAGGCAAATACAGTGTATTGAAAATGTCTGTTCTTTCGAAGGGCGTTTTCAGAAGGAATAAAGATTTTAAGGATTCAGATACTGCGAGTTGAATACGACACGGAATGCTTCTACCCATATATTTAGATGTGCTGCGCGCATTCATACTCGCAGTATATGTATACACTACACACACATATATATATGTATATATGTTTGTATGTATGGATGTATGTATGTATGTATGTGTATATATATATATATATATATAAATACAAATTATACACTTCTGTATAGATAATTCCACGTATGATAGGAAACTAACATTATATAAGCTCAAATTTAATAGTTAGAAATGCTATTTGCCATTTCATTCATTTACATTTTGTTCCCTTTTAATGTTTGAAAAAAGCGGATTCGAATTCATGCGTGAGAAATTCATTTTTAATCATTAAGATTGAGGATGGTTATTTGCGTAATAGTACTTTAGTAGAATTCAAGGGAAGTAAATAGAAAGAAGAAGCGAACACTTAGGTGTAAAATTAATATAGAATACGTAACGCGGTACAATTTAAAAGGCAGGATATGGAATGCAGTATCAGAAGAACGACGATGGAGTGACAGCCATTTAAATGATTTGCGAGATTAGGAATTGATATTAAACCAGGAATGGAAGAGGAGAAAAGGCTGGGAATGAATTCACGCGAGACTTGGGAGCAGCTCCAGAAATCCAAAACGACCCGTGGCGCGGAATCATCTTTCGATTGATTGAAGGGGAAATATGATGTGAAATGCGATTGTAGCAGGATAGAGGGGTCCTTCATCCATGGAAATCTAGGTTCTTACAGGTACTGTTATTGATAAGGGGAGGAGAAAGAGAGAGCCCATGCGAAGGGACGGGTCAAATACGAGAGGACATTTGGGAAAGAAGGGGGGATAGCCGTTGCGAAGGGATGGGTTAAATAGGAAAGGACGTTTGAGAGAAGTGTTGGGGGAGGACCTTTGCAACAGGATCCGTTTGAGGGTTCGGAAGGATCATCTAAAAGGTATGGGCTACGTAAGGAAGGATATTGCGGAGAAACTTTGGGAAGAGCCGTTACAAAGTTATGGTGCGATGGCTCACTTTTATGACTGATTCTGAATTGTTTACCCACAGTTGAAGCGGAAGTCTCATTGCGAATCCAATTGTAATTCCCTGTTTTGAAAGGTAATGAATTCTATGTCGTTAAAGGAGGTACCTTATGTGACTGTATATTGGAGTATACGATATAGTGAATATTATTATGTTCTAAAGAACTTGCTTCATACATATACCTACCCGATGAGCATGTTTTTTTAAAGCATAGTATGCACAGTATGCATGTAATAATGCACATTTGCTTGCCTGTACTTATATAACGTCATGCTCTTGCGTTCTTTGACATGGAGATTCAGTATGTTGATTCGAACTCAAGAATAAAAGACAGTGATATTTATTTGTCGTCATCTCTTGAATTATCCTTTATTGGCCTTATTGAACGAGGAAATGAAAGGCCAGTGTGGCTCAAATACATTATACTCTGCCCTTCAATATTTCGTTGGAAATTAAGTGAGCCGTTACCTGAACAAGAAAGAGAATTGTTCCGATTTTAATTAATATCTTGCTGAGGTAATGATGTATAATTGTTCTGCTGTCGCCTTGGTTCGTAACCTCTCTCGTGTCATGACAGTCGAGACATTTTTTTAAATTCTCTTATCAGCTCCCTTAAAAAATATCACCCTTCAAAATTTTCGTTTAGTAAGCCCTTAATTTTGATCGCATTTTATAAGTGAAGTTCGTTATTCATGAATAGATGCATTTAAATGTTTACCAATGTGAGTAAGCGATTTTCTCATTACTAAATTTTTTTAACATACTGTGGGTCATTAATAATCATCTTGAAAGTAAATTTGCAGTTGCGAACAGTGGAAATCGAAGGATGACGAAATGTGTAATTATCCATGAGGTACTGTAAAATGAAACCCTTAATTGAGAACCATGCTCTTTCATTAAGTATCCATTTTTAACAAAAAGTGTAGTCTCAGTTTTTTTGACATTAATTAAATTTTCAAGTTTCGAGGGACAAACAGTGATTTCCATCTTTACTATTTTTAGGGGATGTATTATTAATTGTTATCAGACGTTGATGTTAATTTAAAAGAAAACAGTGTAAAGATACAAATTATTCTCCTGAAAAACGTAACCTTTTGCTGTCAATTTTTTATCATTATCCCCGTTTACCAGTGATTGTAACAAAATGATTGAAGCCTCTTCGAAGCTGAAAACATTAGAAGAGCATGATTATTTTTGGATATCGCCCCCCCACCCCCTCTCACTCTCAATATATATATATATATATATATATATATATATATATATATATATATATATATATATATATATTTATATAACAAGAAGTAAGAAATCAGGGTACGATTTCAGTCCGTATCCTTATCTCATCCGTCGAGTGTAAGCTTAAAGTCAACACTTAAAATCTACGAAACCAGTTTTTCCTGCACTATATTTTGCGTGTTGAACAGGACCGGTATACTGAAGCAGGGAATTCATATGTAGTAATGACGCATTTAATGATAATTATCTGCGGAACGAATTGGCAGGTTACAGTTCGCTGACGACTTACGTGTACATTTATATCATTAATAATATATATATATATATATATATATATATATATATATATATATATATATATATATATAACGTAAATTTGCAAGTATCATGACTTGAATGAAGAATTAAAAAGTTATAATTGAAAATAGAGTTGATTTCACAAACTTCGGTATCGCTTTATCTATCGGAGAAGCATCCGAACCAATAGTTAAGAGTTAACCGAGGAGGTCTTCGTCATCCAAGTACCCTTTTAAAAAGAATCGTGGAATCATCCTCGTTTGGAAGGAAGGAAAAGGGCTTTGGAAGTCGACTTATCTTTTGCTGAGGGCCGATGCCGGATGGGTGGGTGGGGGGGGGGGGGGGGGGTGGGGAGGTGGGAGTTAAAGGGTGGCGGTTGGTCTCTGATGTACACAACCGAAAACTCGTTAAATCGAACCCATGTTGCGGAAAGATGGTCAAAATTCAATTAAGGGAGTCGATGACCAAAAAGAAATTCAATTCGCCTCTTTAACTGACCTCTAGGATTCATCGCTTTAGGGGGAGGAGCAGAAGAGGAGAGGAAGAGAGACAGAGATGCACTTCTCTTTCAGTTTCGTTCTTTTTGCACTCTTTTGCTCTTTTGCTTTCACTTGTCACTTTCTCCCACTGTTTTGTTTTGAGTTATTCTCGATGGGGATCGTTCCCTAGCGCCCATCGTTCCGTTGCTCTCGGTCTGGTTCATTTGCTGTGCGCTGATTCTTTCGTTCTCTTCACGGAAACCGTCTCTTATGCTCTGTCAGTTTCGTTCACTCGCTCTCCCATGACATCGTTATAATCTGGTAAGGGAGGGAGGGAGGGAGGGAGGGAGAGGGGATTTTTTTAATCGTCGGATCGTTTCTTTGTTTATTACGGGAGCTCTGTTTGGTTTATCCTGTCTTGTTCGATTTCGTTAATTTGATTTTGTAGGACGAATAGATTTTTGAAATTTTGCTCTATATCCTACACTTGTTTATGTGGCAGGGCTCCATTTCTTGAAATAAATATGGTTGGTTTCATTTATATTATTTTAACAACATTCCCTTATTCCCTTCTTCACAAACGTCCACTCGGCTCTCTCTTTCTCTCTCTCTCTCTCTCTCTCTCTCTCTCTCTCTCTCGTTGAGTAGGTTTATGGATTGTGGAACTCCCTCCATCCCCCACCTGAGTTCCTCAGAATTGGGTCTCTTTCATCCGTATATATATCTAACGTTTGGATGATTTTTCATCGGGGCTAGTTCTTATCGCATACCACAGCTGTATTTCAACCTTCGCCATATCAAACTGTCTGTCATTTCTTTAAAGGAATGTTGGTAGATAAGCGGGGAAGGGAACGGATGAACCCGGTAGATGGCGCGCTAGGAAACACGAATGGGGCACACGACATTAATAAGATATAAAGCAGATTGGGGAAAGGTTGCTGCTGTTGTTAGGTAAAGGTGGCCAGATGCCATCCCAGGCTCTTAGTCTCCTGAGCAGACCTTCATGCAAAAGAAAGGTAATAAAATAACTATCGTTTTTTTTTTTTGCCGTATTTTTAGTTTCCACGTATGGAGGTAACATGTTGGGGAAGCTTGCAAAGTATACATCGTATTTTGGTTTGTTTCGCTATGTACTATGCACATTATGAATAAGAATAATCGTTAGATCACCTAAAAAAAAACCATGTGTGTTTTTAGTTTTTTCTCCAAATTCTGCTCGTTTAAAACGATGAATCTCTTAGATCATTACATTGTGTTGATCATGATTAATGAGTGGGGATGGATCGTAGCAAAATTTCCCCGAAGGTCATGTGGTTGGGGGGCGGGTTTTTCTCTGGTAGTCACACTGTGATTTTTTATGTTCAATGAGGGTTTGATGATGATCCAGGCCTTGATCTAGGTTCAATCAGGTCACGATGGCGATTTAGACCTTTATCTTCGTCCAATGAGGTTGCAATGGCGATCCAGGCCTTGAAATATGTTCAGTAAGCTTGTCATGGCGATTCTGACTTTGATCTAGGTCCATTGAGGTTGCGATGACAGTCCAGGGCCTTGATCTAAGTCCATTAAGGTGTTTGTGGCGATCTGTGTCTTGATCCATTCCCATTGAGGTTGTGGTGGCGATGTAGGCCTTGATCTAGGTCCATTGAGGTTGTGGTGATGATCCAGGCCTTGATCCGGGCCCAGTAAGATAGTAATGTTGATTTATGTCTTGATCTAGTCCCATTGAGGTTGTGGTGGTGATCCAGGCCCAGTGAGATTGTGATGGTGATCCAGGCTTTGATTTAGTCCCATTGAGGTTGTGGTGGTGATCCAGGCCCTGATTTAGTCCCATTGAGGTTGTGGTGGTGATCCCGGCCTTGATTTAGTGCCACTCAGTCTGGGATTAGGATCCATACAGGAATTATATTTGATATTTATCCTAATTAATATCTGATTTTGATATTACTCTTCTAATCAAAATTCGATCTAGTCAGTGACGTCGACCAAGACTGATGACAGGGCAGAACTAATGTAGTTAGGAAAGGTGTGAAATTGTTGTTGAGAACAATAACGAAAATTTATTTCGCTTATATGTGTTATGGGAAGGAACGGTAATGTTGAATTCGCTGTAAATGTTCAGTTTAATATGATAATGTTTATGCTTTATCAATAGTGCCCTTCAGATTTTGAGTCTGAAAATTGTGTCGATATTGTACTTCTTTTTGTTAAGGTTCTTACCGATATGCTTTGCATTATTCCATTGTAATATTTATTTCAGATGATTCCTAGCATTCGCACATGACATAATTTCAGATAAAGCATACGATTTGATATGTAGTGGCACTGTGTTTTACTTATAGTTTTTTAGTATAGTCTGATAAAACTTGCTTTTACTAAACAAAAAAGAATGATATTGAATCTGGTGCACACATGCTTATCGCTTACCAGGTAAATTGTGAAGCAGTTGCGTGTTTTATGAAGAGTAAAATGTAGAGAAACTAGGGATGTTATGAATAATGGCTACGATAACATTCATGGATTGTCCTCCATCTATCAGCTGACCGTCTTTTCAAAATGGTTATATTCTCTTACGTCGGAGCGGATGTGCGCACGAAATGGAGTTTGCATACTTGAAGATTTGGGGAAAAATTCCGTCGGAGATCCTTAGCGTATATTTATAACGATGCTGCGATAAATTGATGTTAAGGGACATTCTGCATGAGTAGATAACGGTGGAGCGACCCTCTTGAACTGGAAGTAATCTGCAAGATGGAATATAGGTTCAGAGCAAAAAAGATGGGAAGGGGAGAACGCCTGATAACGAGGAAGATGAGAACGGGGTTAGGGGGAGATGGTGGGTTGTTAAGAAGGTGTCAGAAGGGGTAGGGGGTTAGGCTTCGTTGTTAAGGGAGGTAAAGAGAAGGGGGGTTGGGTAAGAAAGGATGTTGAGGTGGTGCAAAAGTCATGGTCGAGTAGAAGCTGATGCTGAAGATGATGTGTGGAAGATGTGGGCCGCTGAATACGACGCTCTTTAAAAATGGGAGCAGAAAAAAAAGATGCCAGTGGAAGATGCTGATAGGATGCAGGAGAATAATAATAGATAGAATTGGTTTGAAAATTATGGGGTTAAAGAAGAGGAATTGCTTGAAAGATAGGAATGAGACTTGTTGGATTTTGTGTAAAATGTAGTTGAACAGGTAATAGGTAGGACGGAGCAGTTTATGTCTTTATTTGTTCGTTGATGGTCATGCACCTGATTCTAAATATGAAGAGAGAGAGAGATATCTGAATATGGCATGTAACAGGGAACGGTAATGATGATACTCAATAACAATAAAAGGAAGCCACTTCCCATGCAACGAATAGAGAACAAATACGCAAGAGACAGTCCGATGCCACAGAGAGGACAAAGGAATCAACTGGACTTCCAGGTACATTGAAATGTAATTATCTAGCTTCTGTTTGGGATGAAACTGAGCGATGCAAAGAGGGACGTGACCTAGTTTTAACGAGATGAAATAATGCAGAGGAGGAGTAGTTCAGAAAATGGAAAACGAAGCGCAAAATTCTTCAGGGGAGAAAAAGCAACGTCAATTTGAGTGGCATAAAATAATAACAGCAGCTCCTTTGAGGATGTTTGACCAGCATCCATAGATGAATTCTATTGCTTTCCTGCCATCTCTCTTCTCTTTTAAATGAGTCAATATGCTATGGATCATTTCGTCCTGCAAGTAATTCTTGCACTTCATAAAGATTCATGAAATATAACGAGATATAATAAATTTCTCCTTGTCGTATGTATATTTCCCCCCCCCAAATAACTTGCTACAATCGAATTGTGAAACGAGTAAAAAAATGAAAAATGTTTTAAATGACATCTGGCTCGAGTCTGGTTTATGTTAACAAAGAGGGACTCGTTAGTCTATTGAACAGGCATCGCGAAGCGGAGTAGGAGCGGGAGGACATGGAAGCATCCTTCCAGCATATCCGTCCTCCCCCAGAGCCTCCGTCTGCTCTATTGCACGAGAAATTGTTTACGACGTTATTTCCCTTTTTACTCGGGGAAAAAAAACAAAAAGTGAGATTTGGGTCGAGTATAAATCCGACGGAGTTTCCAATTTTTCGTCATCATTACGAGTGTTTTAAGAAATGAATGACTCACAAGCGGATATTGCTTCAGCCTGATTCCAGTAATTGATGATGGGCAACGCTTGTACAATTCATTTAGATTTTTCCTCTCTCTCTCTCTCTCTCTCTCTCTCTCTCTCTCTCTCTCTCTCTCTCTTTGTACTCTTACATTTCGGTTTTGGTATTTCTGTATTTTTCTCCCGTTTTTTATTCGACCGACAGGTAACAATTTTTTCTTCTCCCTTTCTTTTATTTCCTTTAGTGTATCCCTCTCATTTTTATTCCTGTCTTTTTTTTCGGGGAAAGAATGGAAGCCGGAGAAAGCCGAGCCCAGTCGAATTAATTTTTCATAATCCTTTGCGCTGAGATTTCGTAGTTTATTTTCCTCGTCAGTAAGGAATGGTTGCTTTGGCCTGCCAGATGAACATGGAAGTATTATATGCCGGTTGATAATAGGGCGAAAGGTGGATGGGTGCATATATTACTTGTTCAACTCAGATAACATAGCAACAAAATGTAATTGAAGTTTGTATATTATTGATCTTATTTTTTTCTTCTATTTTTCAAATAGGCAAGCTCCATTTGACCTTCGCTTAAATCAAATATTCTGTTTTTTTGCAGTTTTCGTAATTAATTGTCAAAAGTTTATCGCCAGTTTGTTTATTTTTTATAACAGTATCTGCGTACCACGTAGGTGGATGCAGTGAATTCACGTAATTGAAAGATGTAATTCTTCTGGGAAAGTTATTCGAGAATAAGTATAGAAGCGGCTGCCCAGCCGGTATGAAGTAATCTACAACAAATAATATGGGATCTCTTGAAGCTAATTGGGTCTTACTATTAAAAACGTCTTAAGGACAGACCTAAACAAAAGAAAAGGCCGTTGGTCACGCATCGCTGTCTGTCACATACTACGCAGCTTTTGCTCGTGTCCCCATAGAATTTTATCTTATTTTTTCATGCTCATTGTAAGAGGTATGTTTAATATATTTCCATTAGACAAAGGCAGTACGGAAGGCTAGCATTGACTTATGCTTAGTCAGACTATGTGTATTTGAATAAGAAACAAGGAGATGTTTGAGAATGCTTTCCAATAACTATTATGAATTTTTCAAGTAGACTGCCAGATCCATTTGGCAAAGATTAATGAATCATTAGCGATCAGTAAGTTTTACAGGGGACACTGGTTATAACGTGTTTGGAGCGAGACCATCCTGATTTTCCAAAAGTAACAGTCCAGATAGAAAGAAGATTTTTTAATGAAACGTCATCGGTCATGCTGAGAATATGAATGATCAGGGCACTGTCAATCTGATTTTACGGAAGAGTTGATTTTAAGACTCATTTTCAAGTAAGTGTTTCAGCTTCCAGGTGGGAAACTACCGCAGACTGAAACAACGACGAATTGAACCTTTCATCACAGGAAAATCATTCCTAAGCCTGTCAGAGTCATTCCAATCCTTCGTTTTCCATGGTAATGCTTACTAACTCTATCCAAATTCGCGAGCGATTCGGACGGAACTGGTGTTAGTCATAATAGGGGGAATTGGACAATATGGATCTTTTAAATTTATAAAACGACATGTTTATATATAAGCATTATATGTGTATATAATATATCTATATATATAGTATATTATGTATATAACTGAATCACGAAAATTTGGAACATGATAAATAGATAAATGAAGGTAGAAGTCACGAAGGAGTGCTGCAACATATTTCGATTCAGGTTAAAAGATCTCATAGCACTCCACTGTTTCACCTTCCTGGGTAAGCGTGTACTAGCAGAAGCTGGGAGTCAACCAAAAGACCATAGCACTAGCATCTTCACCTCCAAAAATATACTAAAAATCGGAGGATGCTGCCTTTCTGGTGTACCATCTCTAATAAGGCGAAAAATACATTTGCTCTGAAATTTGCCAACAGTACCATTTTAACAAACTGTCATCATTTTTATCTTGGTTGTTTGGTACAGGCATTCAACTCTCTCTCTCTCTCTCTCTCTCTCTCTCTCTCTCTCTCTCTCTCTCTCTCTCTGACAGTAGCATCTCATTAGCATTCTTTGGTGTAGTTATTATGATTGTTGTTGAAATTTACGATCCTATTCTTCATCGCCATCATCTTATTATCATTATTATTAAAAATATAATCGGTGAACCAAAGGCTTAGAGCGAGTATTTATGAATCGCCCGATAATCTCCGATTGCAGAAAAATTGTCACTCGATAAAAGTGCTGTTGCCCAATGAGAATGGTCGCTGCTTATTGTAATTAAAATGTAAATTATAATCATTAATCCTCGATTCTTTTCGCATATCATAGGAATAGTAGAAATCTCATTTGAATACTAATTAGTTATTGCAGTGCTCATATGCTGTAAAATATGATATGATATTTGCAACCTCCCTCTTTTGGGGGTGTTATACATGAACTAATAAAAAAGAAATACGTAGTATAGATTTAACCTTTTTTATATTGTTTTTTTTTTCTGAACATTTCGACTCTGGCGGAAGCCCTCTTCAACAGAACTTGCATAGGGACACATTGAAATTGTGTTGGGATTACTGTGATCCGTTTTCTGTTTCGCTGTCAGTGCAGCCTTTTGTAAATACTGTTATTGCATTTAGGTCACCTTAATGTATTTAAAACAATATTTGTAAATAGCAGTGTACATAAGTTATCTTTCATGCTTACAAATTATAGGTTTTGTCGTGAACGCAATTTACATTTAATCTCGAACAGGTTTGTGATTTTATGCTAATATGTAGCCCTTTCGTACGGAAATAAGGAAAAGAAGTAAAACAAACTCTACAGTAAAAATGATAGGGATGTCGGTGGAAAGATTATAGGTGACAAGAATCAAGATACAGACTTCGAAAGCTTACTTCTCGAGGGGTATTTATACCCAGGGTGCAAAGAAAAGGGAGGTCTACCGGCGCGCGGGTAAATTGGTGTTGTGCCAGGCGGGTGGATAATTTGTGACGTCAGAGCTGACCTATCACTACTACTAGTTACTGCTTAAATTCAGCCAGCCTTGTACTGGCACGGGTTCTTGCTCTTTAGCAGCCCGAAACTGTTGATTGAGATTCGTGCAAGTGCAGTTTCTGGTTTGAACCATGCCTTCACTCGTGATACCATTCGGTCCGATCTAACTACTAGGCCAGAAATAAAAAGGGGGTAGTGGGAGAGAAAGTGTTATAGCAGCAAGTCATAGGAATCGTCTGACAAGAATATTTGGGGAACTTACCCTAGAGATGTGTCATAAATCGTGTAGTTTAAAACGTTAAACTCTTTGGAATGAGTAATTGTGTTAACATGATTTAACGAAAATACTGTGTTAACGACTTACGTACATCAGTGTGTGTCGAGCACGTGCACAAAATCTTCTAGATTAGAATCGTATTCCAAAGTTGAGATGGAGGACTTGTGAGCTAAGCCCTAGATAGGCCGATTGTGTAGAAGCCGTAGTACATGCGGGATTGGGCTCTTATTTGGCTTTGGAATGAATGTTAGGGACGAAGGAGTGTATGCACTACTTATAATAGAGTGCTTCCATTGGATTAAGTTAATTGATAACCGAACCGATCTTAGAGCAGAATTATTATTAGGGATTAGTGTCATATGATCATTGGTTTGTTGGCCCCTCTCATACCTGGATAATTAATAGCTTTAGGACTAAGTAGAGAACGGATACGACAACGCCTAATCCTCTGTACTTCTAAAGAGAAAGAGCTCCGTTTATTTATTTATTTTTTTTTGCTTCAGATACGTGGAATTAAATTTAAATTAGGTCACGAAGTGAAATAGCGGAATAGTTCGAGTAAGTCGTAGATCATTGATTAAAGTGGTTCCTTTATATTGGCTTCGTTAATATTAGAAGACATTCAAGATAATGCGTAGAGGTTATAAGACGAAGATGATTATGTCTGGAAATCGGTTCTCTCTGTCTCTCTCTCTCTCTGTCTGTCTCTCTCTCTCTCTCTCTCTCTCTCTCTCTCTCTCTCTCTCTCTCTCTCTATGTAGGCTCGGTCTTTGGGGACGTTTGCCCCCCTTTCTTTCTCCGTGATATGGCTTGTTAACTGAGCCTATTCTTCTTCATTATTATTTGATTTCAGGGTTGAAATTGCAATTGAAAGCTCAAGTGGGGGAATCAATTCCCTTTCGGCTCTTGAACGGAGTAAAACTGATGCTTATTTCCCTCTTCAGTTGTAGAATTCCTAGCGAAACTGAAGCCCATCTTGGTGTTGGTATAGCAAAAATCGTTGCACAACTATACTCTGTTTTTTTCCATCTGTCCATCCGCCTGTGGTGTTTTTGTATGGTAACACTGCGTCCCGGGCTTTAGATAGTTACATTCAGCTTACATCAACGATGATATAATATCTATTTCTAAATTAACGGTGTAATTCGCATACAGTAAATTATTAAAACACTTTTCAGTTGCAAATGTACACCCAGATATCCTTTTATTTACCTAAAACTTACACATAGCGTAACTATCTAAAGCCCGGGACGCAGTGTTACCATACAAAAACACCACAGGCGGATGGACAGATGAAAAAAAAAACAGAGTATAGTGTGTTTGATTTGTTTAATTTTCAGAGTTTCTTATGAATATGAAATACTGTATTTATTCCTGCGTTCATATCCATCCAAAACGGAAATACTTGGCAGCTTATGCAAAAAAAAATAAAATAGATTGAAAAATTAAAACTCAATTCAGCCTATCCGGTTAGTGCTGCTAATGTCTAAGACTCAGGTTTTGACATGAAATAAAATAGCAAAATCTTCTGATATAGAATCGTTTGTTGAATGATATATTTTTCGGTTGTTATAGAAATACAAACAAAACTGATGTAATCTCTTTTGGTTGAAAAATTTGCAAAACGTTGAGTAGATTTTGCTCCTGCAAAAGAAGAAGTCCGTGCAAAGCAAGTAGACTTCGGCGTCTACTGCTACAATCAACTTTATCATTTTGGAATTACTTTTCTAGTTGACTTCCCTGCATTAGAGCTGGATATTGTTCTGTCTTGAATTCTGTGATTATATTATAAGTTCGACAGCTGATTGAAGATCTTATTTCTATTTTTCGAGTGACATTGGAGGTTTGCTCGTTTAGAATTTTCTTGCGTTGTAAGTCTTTCGTTTGTATATAAATTTGATAGTTTTGAATTACCTCCGCTTACGCTATTTGGAGGAAGTATTGTTGTCGTCTCTCAGTATTGTCGTCACCGAAATCTTTTGAGTGCTCTTCAATAAATTTTTTTTAACCAAAGCGAAAATGCTCACTGGGTTACCTTCTCTTCATTAGACTTTGTAAATGTTATTTTATATGTCGAAGTGTATGTCTCTCTCTCTCTCTCTCTCTCTCTCTCTCTCTCTCCACACACACACACACACACACACACACACACACACACACACACACGCGCGCGCGCATTCATTAGTGAAACATATAGTAGGAGATATGTGGATAATTTATGAGAGATCACACAAACCTTAGGCCCCTCGAACCCGTTTATCTTCACTTATCCGAATACACTAGGGAAATCATTATTTAACGTTCAGCAGAAAACCAGTTTCCAAAAACATGGAGTTTATGAAATACCTTGTAGGGACTGTGATAAGTCATATTTCGGTTTTACTGGAAAATCTCTCTCGGAAAGATTAAAGCAACATAAACGATCAGTTAGATATGAACAGCATAGTTAGGCAATTTTCCATCATATAAATAACACGAACCATACCATGGATTGGAACTCATCCCGAATTTTATACAAGAGCAGCTGTCGGTACATGTCAAATAGACAACATCTTCCTTAAGGCAGCGATGAAGTGGATTAAGACAATTAACAGAACCCACGATGGCTCAGTGGCGTCCCCAGGCAACACCTAAGGGCATATTTCCTAATATGTATTTCACCTCCTGTCATTCACTGTTTGATGAGGGTGGAAGTAAGTCCACCGAAATATAGTCCTTAGCTATAAAACAGTGTGTTTTAATGAGCCTTTCATACTTGAGACGTATCCTGTTGTAACAGAAGAATTTATTTACATATATATATATATATATATATATATATATATTTATTTATTTAATTATTTATTTATTTATTTATAATGCCCTGCCAACGTCTCGAACTAAACGAACCCGCGTCACCATAATCATAACATTATATATATGTGTGTGTGTGTATGTGTATGTGTGTGTGTCAGTGTGTGTACGCTCGCGTTTGGGTTCTTGAGATCACATTTGTGCTAACTAT
>NC_087200.1:159971253-159993753 GCF_015104395.2 Macrobrachium nipponense
TTGGATAATTAGGTAAATAGGGAATTGCAGTAGATAAGTTAAGGTGAAGAGAAATGTAGGTGGATAAGGGAAAGGGAACTAATGAGAAATTGAAGAGGTAAGAAACTGGAAGAGTTAGAAGGGTGGGACGGAGAGAAAGGGAGAACCAAGTTTCTTATTTTTTTGTTTTTCTTTGAAGTGCTCTGCAAACTCGTGCATGCGTTCAAATTGGTGCAGATTGTAATTTATGCTTCTTTATACACTGACACACTATCGACTTTTATTTATTTAATATATATATATATATATATATATATATATATATACACACATATATATATATATATATATATGTGTGTGTGTGTGTGTGTGTGTGTGTATGATGTATGTATGCATATACACACACATATATGAAGATCCAAAATAAAATACGTTACAAAAGATAATGTGTATATATGTATATGTATATACGTTGATATACAAGTAACGCTTCTGGCACTTAATAACCAGATAAGGAAGTCATCATTTGTTTATGGCATTTTCTTTTTGCCTGCAGTTTTTTTCTCCTCTTGTACATTCTTGTTAGTTTTATCAGGCTCCTCTGCAGTATTTCATGCAGTGTATGTATACATATTCCTTATCGGGATATTTCCTTTTTTATTTCTATTCCTTTGTTTTCCTCTCCACCTTCTCGAATGCTTTTATTCACCACTTTCTTATCTTCTTTGTGTTTTTCTTCACTCTTCATTGTTGTATTCACGTCGTCAGTGGCAGTTTATCATTATACCTTGATGACTTGATTCACCGTCTCATATGGACTTGTTCCCGGTGTAATTATCTGGTATTGAGAGGATGATTCAGTTTTAACTAGACTGGGACATAATTATGTTTTAATGAAAGGGGGCTTTTGATAAGGTCGATACGCAGGGAAACATTGATTCTTGTGTTTTTGTTTGAAAGATTGATTTATAGTGGATTCTGAATCATTTTTCTTCGTTAGTTTGTATATTGAAAGGAAGACTGTTTTTTCTGTTTTCATTATCTATGATATTGATTTAATGCAATCTCCTTTGATTTCGTTTGGTTTAGATCTGTTCTGAAAAGTGATAGTTTACCAGTCATTTCTGAAGCGTTGAAGATTAGCATATGTTACTTTTTTCTATAAAAGAGGTCAAAAATGAATGCGTCTTCTTTATCCTGTAGGAAAGTATTTTGCCCCATAAACAATTAGCGAAACTGCTTTAAAATTCTCTCGTGCATAATTCCCAACATCTTGTAATACAAACTATCTATAACTCTTTTGCGCTGATTTGAATGGCATCTGTAAAGGTAAGATGATCATAAAATAAAAACATTTTATTTTTATTTATTTTTGTTTTTTTTGGGGGGAGGGGTCCAGTGATTAGAACGCAAACTTGTGAAAATACTTTTGTTTATTCATATGGCAGTTGAGAATTTCTACAGCTAATTGCGCCTTTCCAAATGAAATTCAAAGGTATACAGTACACAGTCATGAAATTTAAAGGTATACAGCACACAGTCATGAAATTCAAAGGTATACAGTACACAGTCATGAAATTTAAAGGTATACAGCACACAGTCATGAAATTCAAAGGTATACAGTACACAGTCATGAAATTCAAAGGTATACAGTACACAGTCATGAAATTCAAAGGTATACAGTACACAGTCAAGTGCATAAGCATGGAATTAGAAGTTAATGACCCTGTCAAAGCAATAGTTCTGCACTTGACGGTTAATGACCGTGTCAGAACTTTATGGACTTGCTTAATCAGTCCATCGCAACTGTAGTTTTGGACTTGTTTAATCAATCTTTGAAAAGTATAGCTATGGACTTGGCAAATGATCGCCCCAGCAGAGCTGCAGTTTGGAACTTGACAGTTAATCACCCCATTAAACTAGTAGGTTAATCATTCCAATAAAACCATAGTTCTGCTCTTGGCGGTTGATCATCTCATCACATAGTTCCTCGTTGGACGAGTGGATTTCGCGCTCGGCTACCAATCCGGTGGTCCGAAGTTCGATTCTCGGCTCGGCCAATAAGCTGTAGGTCCTGTTGCTAGGGAACCAGTTGGTTCCTAGCCACGTAAAATTATCTAATTCTTTGGGCCAGACCTACGAGAGCTGTTAATCAACTAAGTGGTCTGGTAACACTAAGATATACTTAACTTAACCCCATCATAACTATAGTTCAGGAATTGATGGATAATCACCTCATCAAGCTGCTTTGATGAGAAGTTTAACCGTTTGGACTTGATGGTTAATCACCCCCATCAAAGCTATAGTTCTTGAATAGACGGTTAATCACCCAGTAAAACTATAGTTTTGGACTTGGCAGCTAATCACTCAGGACTTGATAGTTAGTCACTCCTTCAAAACTATTATTCAGGAATAGGCTGTTAATCACCCAGCTAAACTAAAGTTTTGGACTTGGCAGTTTATCACTTAAGGCTTTATGGTTAATCACGGTTATTCACTTCTTCAAAACTGCATAGTTCTGACTTGCGTTTCCTTGCTTCCTTTTGTCACTTGATAAAGACAAATTCATACTCGAACAATATGAGGATACATTCTGCTATAATTTCAAAGATACGCAGCACTGAAGGTAATATATTTGATAGCGTTTTCAAAATAAGGAGTAACGAGACCTCAACTGTATGTTGTGGTAATCTGTCGAAATTTTTCTGTGTCCTTTTGAGTTTGGAATTCTTTTCCAGAATTTTTATGGTATTGTGGCTTCGTTGTGGAGTTTTTATTCTATTCCCTCTCCTTTTCTTTTTTCTTTTTTTTTTCTTCATTAAATGATTTTTGTCCAAAGTTTTCCAGAACGAAAGCCAACATTTCTCTTTTCTCTTATGCCATTTGCTCTTTTAATTTTTCATCAAACGGCCGAACTAGTATGTTTTTTATAAGTTCTTTTTTTAGTTCTCTTTTCCATTTATCCTCTCAGTTAATTATGATTTTTTAGAAAAATTGCCATTCAGAACCTTTCCTTCCGACGAATGAAAAAAAAAGCCATTTTATGATTAAACTCTATTGATTTTGGGATTTGAAATGGATGGACATTCGGTTTCATACTTTTCCTTTGCTTTTATCATAATATTTTCATGATTACAATAAGGATGTTACTTAAAATATGCATTAATAAATATCTGGACTTGTTTCTTTATACATTTTTTTACTTCGTGCAGTGCTTGTGTAACATTCGCCGATATTAAAGTTCATTTTCTAAAGTAATTGCTTAATGCCAGCAAACGCTGGAGCATTTGGGTCGTCCCCAGTGTCTACTCTTGTTCCCTCTCTTCTTGTATACATACGTATGTATACACATATACAAGTATATGTATATGTGTGTCTGTGTAATTATAAAAATAATTGTTTATATATATAACATATGTATATATGTATGTATGTATACAAATGTATATATACGTATATATAAAAATTATTTTATACAATTACTATACATATACATATACTTATACATATATAAGATAGATAAATAGATTTATGGACATTTTATGGACTCGCCCATATCCTGATGTCACGATCTCAAGGCTTCTATAATCAAGCTTCACTTGTATTGATTACCCGTTATTCAGATTCTGGGAATTAAGAAATTGGTAAAGGCTGGAACAACTTCCGGTCCTCGTTGCTGGAAGGCGGTGCCGAATCCTTAAATCGGGTTTTAGTTTTCTTCCACTCACTCTTGTGCCGTGTGTTCTCGTGTCTGTTATACTGTCTGTCTGTTGTGTCACGTGTCATGTTATTGTCTGAAATTTGAGGGAGATTTTAAGACAAGCCGCCCAGGGCTCATGTGGAAAACCCCATGTCCTTTGTTTCAAAGGGTCCGATAACTTTAAAAGTTTATCCTTTGTCGAGGAATGGCTAGTCTCTCTCTCTCTCTCTCTCTCTCTCTCTCTCTCTCTCTCTCTCTCTCTTGCATGCATATGCATGGTCATGTAGCTTACTTTGAGAATACCAGAGTGCGCTAGAATTTCTATGGTCAGTCATTTCTTATTTTATATAATTTATGCAATAATGATGATAATCAAAGTTTCCTCAACTTCATCAGCTTTTCATCATTAATTACTATCGTTATTGAATAATCTAGTAAACAGCTAGTTAAAATAATCTTGAATGCAAAAGTTTTCATTTCCGAATGCAAAAGTTTTCATTTCCATATGCCCCAATAACATGACTGCAAATAATACTTACTTTGTAGAACATTCTCTCTCTCTCTCTCTCTCTCTCTCTCTCTCTCTCTCTCTCTCTCTCTCTCTCTCTCTCTCTCTCTCTCTCTCTCTCTCTCTCTCTCTCTGCAAGGCAGGAAATGGCTTATAACTTCATATATTTGACACAACTACCAGTGTGAACAAAAGCAAGATGAAGAACTTCAGTAGAGTATATTTAATTTCGGAAAAACTGCTGTTTCAGCAGATTCGCCTTCCCCGGTTAAAATTATGATTTCCTCTTCGGTTGTGAAGACAAAGGTTCCAGAGATATGAGGTGAGAAAGCAATGTCTTGTGTGAATTCGTATCTCGGTGAAAACCATCTCGGCGGGACTGGTATATCACTGCTGTAAACGTTATATCCAAGTAATGCCAATGAGTCCAGGGAAGTGGAATTCTCGAGAATTTCTTTTTGTTCACCTGCGAACTCAGACCTTTTTGATTGGTTTTGCCCTTTAGGTTGCAAATAAGCATTTAGATTGTGTCAAGACTCTCTCTCTCTCTCTCTCTCTCTCTCTCTCTCTCTCTCTCTCTCTCTCTCTCTCTCTCTCTCTCTCTCTCTCTCTCTCTCTCTCTCCACTCGACGAAAATAAATTTTATTTCGTAGTTACATACGAGTGTACATGCCTTCAGCAGCGACTTTCTGGATGTGTCGATTAACTTAAAGTTATTGTGTATTCTAAGACCCCATTTATATTTCGTCAGGCCATTTTGTTGACCTTTACGAGTAAAAGTCAACAGATTTAGTTGACGAAATATCGTGTATTTTTCTGCCTCTTGGTTTTTAAGTGATTGTTTAACGTATGTGTGGGTACATGTACGGGCACATACGTATGCAGCGTAAAGCATAGTAAATAAAGTAATTGTTTAGTTAAGTATAGAATACGTAATATATAATTCTCCTTCAGTGATATTCCCGAAGTATTGCGATTTGGATAGTAAATGAAATATTAAACGATTTGTAGCTTAATGGATCTATATATAATGTCACGGTGACGTGATAAGATTCCACACACACACACACACACACACACACACACACATATACTTTTTATTTATCATATATATATATATATATATATATATATATATATATATATATATATATATATATATATAGGTTACCTTTTACCCAATGGTCCTTACAATTTTTTATTTTATTTTTTTTTTAATTTTGGAGCAGACTTTCATGCCAAAATAAATTAAAAAGCCAGATAAAAAAAAAAAGTGTCCGTGCTTATGTAATGCAAAGTAAATATTGTCACACTTGTCTTGGGGTCGTAAGGAGCGAGAGAAATATTTTCGCCCTGTTGTTGGCACAACGTTTCTTATTTCCTATTCACTAATTAGGTAGTGTTAATGCTCCTCCCTTGTTTGACGTGGGATCTTCATGCATCGTCGTTTTTATGAATGAAAATGTTGGTTGTATGAATGAGAGTATTAATCTCTTATTGTTGTATGAGAGTATTACTTTCGTATTGTAGTATGAGTTTTATTTTCATATTGTTGTATGAGGGTATTAATGTCGTACTGGTGTATGAGAGTA
Source organism: Macrobrachium nipponense (assembly GCF_015104395.2). Taxonomy (NCBI): domain Eukaryota; kingdom Metazoa; phylum Arthropoda; class Malacostraca; order Decapoda; family Palaemonidae; genus Macrobrachium; species Macrobrachium nipponense. The sequence goes on from NC_087200.1 coordinate 159,977,033, forward strand.
TTAATATCATGTTGCTGTATGACTGTATTAATTTCGTACTATCGTACGTATTGTAGTTGATTTGTATTGTTGAATGGGAGTATTAACGTATTATATGTATTATTTTCGTATTGTTAAATATGGAATTTGCGATATGGCCATATCTCTCTCTCTCTCTCTCTCTCTCTCTCTCTCTCTCTCTCTCTCTCTCTCTCTCTCTCATTCTAACTTCAGGAGAAGAGAAGAGACAAATTGATATAGCTTGGAGGCAGCAAGCATCCTGAAAGCGACCCGTCCCACGTTGGAGATATCACTGCTTTTAACGACGATTGGTTCGGTGAAGATGATGATGATGATGCATCTGAGAAATTAGAAAAAAGAAAGATATACAAAATATCAAAAGCTACGTTTAAGAATAATGCATAAAAAGGTAAACTAAATAGTTCCAGCATTAAAGTACTCTCTCCCCCCTTCCCGGCCTCAAAACAGGTGAAAAGGGAAGTATGTTGAATTGGGAACTTTTGAAAGAAACTTATGAATTGCTGATACAGCATGGCGAAACTCTCTCTCTCTCTCTCTCTCTCTATAGAGAGAGAGAGAGAGGATATTGCTCTTGGGCAGAGGAACAACCAACCTAAAAGCGATTGTAAGGCGTCGCGCGAGTTAGGGGCGGGGGGGGGTGGAGGTTTAGGAGGTACGCACAGGAGGGTCTCCATTCCTCCTCGGAGATATTACTCCTTTTAAAGACGATTGGTGCCGCTTTTAGTGGTGACGGGGATGATGGATCGGAGAACGAAAGACACACACACAAAAAATGTATATTTCGCAACAACTCCACATTCTCCCACCTTGGCCTCCAACATCCCGAGTTTTTTCTCTTTTCCTTTTTTCTTTTCCTTGAAGTATCTAAAAAAGTTTGGTTTTGTGGAGTAGGATTGCGAAGAGACTGGTGATTTTCTTGAAATACCTAGCAAATAGCCTCTCTCTCTCTCTCTCTCTCTCTCTCTCTCTCTCTCTCTCTCTCTCTTATTTAAATGAAAAAAAAATTTAGGTACCCAGGGTGTTGTAAAAAAAAAAATGAATAGCTATACTCAAGGTCAATCATTCTTGTATGCTTTAGCTATCATAACCCGTATTATTCACTTACTTGTCGTTTGTACCTCTTGATGTTTGTTTGTCCTTAAGTGACAATTGCCGTAAATCTTCAGCAGGTTCCCTTTATTTTCCGTGTGAGTGAATAAGCTTTTATTGACTTTATTTACAGTTGTGAATCATGTCGCTGTCGCTCCTCTGTACCGGGGTTTTGCTCTTGCAATATTTTTTCTCGCTTTCCTCTGTGCAGTGATACTGACATATTGGTGCGTTAGCCTCTTTTAAATATATTTGTTTGAAGCGCTTTTTATTCTTTCTTTTGAAATATGAATGTTAGCACTTTTCCGTAGGTATCGTGTCCCCTGAGTCAGTGATTGAAGGATATATTTCGGATAGCTGAAGCCCAGAGCTTTATTAGGCCACGCATTAGTGAGGAGTTAGAAGCATTATGAATATAGACAAGGAAACTAAATGAGAGAATTGTAAACTGCAAGAATTTGTGAATGTGGCCGCCCATTTGTTTTCCCTTCCATTTGTAATAATTTTTAGGTGGGGTGTGTATGTCAAGGAAGGGGGGGAGGGGCATGTGAGTAGTGGGGGGCGGCCGTGTGTTAATGAGCCATGGCGTCTCATTACCGTACATTTGGACAGCAGCCCATACATAACTAGGTTAACTAACTCTCTCTCTCTCTCTCTCTCTCTCTCTCTCTCTCTCTCTCTCTGCTACCGAATTGTAGCTACACGAATATTTATCGTACAAAACAGGTATAATGCAACGACCTATTGATTTGTTATTATTATTCCCGACTCATTGGTGTTTCTATTCCTGTGCGATGTTGTTGCAGCCAAGTGTGGTTTTATCCTTTCCCCTGACGTCCTAATACATTATATACTCTCTAGTCAATTTAGTCTAATGAGATTTTTCGCTCTTTCCGTACGCGATTTGTGTGTGTGTGTGTGTGTGTGTGTGTGTGTATTATTTGCCTTTTCTATGTGGTTCATATGCATCAATGTAGAAGCGAGTTTTTACAGAGGTTGGTTCAATAATACTGGTAAATGCCGCTTGAGATTATTTTGTTCCGTGGTAGGGGAAGCCAGTAAAAATAGTTAATAGTTTTCTGCGAGTAAACTTAATCACAAAATTTTGTCGACTCTTTCCTCTGACTGTAAGCATATGAAATTGTTCCTTCTCTTGTTTCCCCCTGTAATAATAAAGAAACATCTCAAGTGGCGGCCTATTGTTTCTGTGAGGGGGCAGTCCTGTTAAATCTAGTTATGGTCTATGTGAGGGTCTTCAACGATGAACATACATATCTCTATATGCGACCATATAAGCGGTTGTGTAATTGTTTTAGAATATTTTAAGAAAACGGTGGAAGCTGGTCATTACAATTATTACAATCTTAACCTTTAAAACCATGAATGACCTCAAACGCCTTCAATGTCAGCTTCTTCTTGCTCTCTTAGTTAGAGTTGATTTTGGCTGACGATATTTAAGGTAGCTATGAAGTTTCCCCCTCCCCCTCCATACTTTTCTTTATTTACCGAGTCATATCACGAGTAGCACAGAAGTCTTCTTCGCCTTTTCTCGGCCACTACTAGACTTGGTATCATTAATTGCAGTTAATTTCCGCTTCGTCTTGTCCCGTCCTCTACCGTGTTCTTGCGGATGCCACCGAGGATGGCAGCTATGCAGTCCGGAAGGAAGAGTAAGAAAAGTCGGAACGGAACAAAGCACAGTTTTCTCATCCCTCTTAAGAAAGAATTTTCTAATTAAACTCGCGATGTTTTTGACCTCATCCTTCATTGTCGTTTTCAAAGCAAGGGTTTCTCTCTTGTTGAAAAATGGGGATCAAGAGTGTTTCTTTGTATAGTCATGCATTTCATTGTGGTTTTTTCTCTGCATTGTTTCCTCTTTTTTATTCTTTCTTTCATTTGTCATTGCCCATCGTTTCGCATCTACTACTTTTTCTTTTTAAGTGGGGTTTTAGCAGTTTGTCCTGCAGTCATTTTTTTTCATTTTAAGGTTTTCCTGAAACATCACATTTCTCTCTGAATAGAGATATTGTCTTATTTTTCGTACCAGTTGCCTGATATTCAAACGCTTTACCTGAAAACGGCAAATTTGTCGCTTATATTTACTCTTTTAATGAGATTAATATTCCACGGGGCGTGATTTTCCATGAGAGTAATAGGAAATCCAGTATGTGATCACATTAAACTACTGTCGTCATAGGAATAACAGCACTGTAATAGAACAAATTCAGACTGGTATTCGATCTCTCTCTAAATTAGGTTCACGCCATGATATCGGCATCCACGTTAGCCTAACCTCCTGCAGCAGCCTTTAGAGTTGCCCTCGGTCATGCCTTTAATGATGTTGTAACAGGGCTCAGTTTACACGTGTTTTCTTAATTGCATATTAGACATTAAGTAAACCAAGGGGGCTTTCACCTCCCATTGCGGCTTTCCGGTTAACTGTTGTTGTTCCTGCAAGATTCTCCGGCTGGGGATTATATACTATTTGCATTGCGGCTTGCAACTCGGCTTTCGCGGTTCCGATGAAGACACTCAAGGAAGTCGGCCGGTTTTGCTGTGTTTAGCCGTCACTGTACGTGCGACTTTTGTGTTTACCATTATATATATAAATAATATATATATATATATATATATATATATATTATATATATTACATATATAGTTATGTAATGTATGTATGTATATGTATATTTGTGCGTATGTCTGTCTGTCTATGTAAAAAAGGAAAATTCTCAGTTTGACCCGGTTATGAATTATGGAAATTAATAATTGCGTTCCAACAGATAAGCCATTGTTCCCCGAGGAGGTGATAAGTGGAAAGTTATACTTGAGCTGCCGAATCAGACATACGACCATTAAGTAGGCAACTTGCGCATCAATGGACTCTTCATAAACTAAAGCAAAAGGTCCATCAGGTTCTCGTCAGACCTTTCACAAGCTCCGCTCCTCACCCCCAACCTTGGGGGAGCTGTCTTGCTACCTGGATATAAAGCTCTTCCGGTCCAGTATCAACTTACTGAGTTTATTCAAACTCACATTTTATACAGCTTTCGAATGTAGACTTTTATTGTGTATTTACGACAAAATGTTTTGAAGAGAGTAAAACTGAAGACCTTCATGCCTCTATGGAACTGTAAATAAAAAAATTTCTACTTAAGTTTACGCTCCAAAACGGCTTCTGAAGTAAAACCACTTATGAAGTAATGTTCCCCCGGAGAGAGAGAGAGAGAGAGAGAGAGAGAGAGAGAGAGAGAGAGAGATAATTTTCACTCACACCTGTCGACATTGTTGGGTGTTTAAATGAAATATCCCCCTCCTTTTCTCAAAATGAATCTTTGAATTAGGTCACTTTTGGATGAGAGGGAGAGAGTTCCACTCACAACTGTCGACCATGTTGGGTGCTTAAATGAAATATCTCCCACATTTTCTCTAAATGTATCTTTTAAGTTAGTTTACTGTGTAGAGAGAGAGGAGGAAGAGACGGGAGGAATGAGCGAGAGAGACGAGAGAGAGAGAGAGAGAGAGAGAGAGAGAGAGCCATTTGCACGTACCCATTATGGTGCCATTAAGGGAAAAAAAAAGGTGGGGGGGGGGGGGTTTATGGTGTTGCAGAAAATGAAAAGGGGAGAGATTTACCTTAGCTTTCTCTGTCAACCCTGTAATTTGAATATAAGATGCAAATACTAATTTAGGAAATGAAGCTTTATGTTAAAGTCTTGAGTTTATGCATCTTGACTGAAATTGGAATTCGAGAAATAGGGAATCCTCGAAGCTGGTTTTTAAAAGTTTTATTTTATATTTTATATATATATATATATATATATATATATATATATATATATATATATATATATATATATATATATATATATATATACTATATATATATATATATATCTATATATATATATGATGAATAAAGGAATACAGAATATATCCAAGAATTTACTTTTAGGATTTTGCTCTTTAACTCTAGAATTCTCTGATATATACAATTTATAATTTACATCGTAAGTGTGTGCGTATACGTGACTCATATAATTCATGTATGTGTATGACATAAATAGACTTGTATTATACTCACTGTCGTATGTTTGTAGTAAAATGTGTTCGCACGAAATTATGAATTTATAAACTTGCTTCAATATATATCTTTAATATATGTGGGAAAGCACAAATACAGTTGATTCTGTCATAAAAACAAATGACCGAAAAGTACTTCTGGCTTAAGTACTATTTTTAACTGGGCGAACAAGCATATGAATTGGTTAAAAGTTATATTAATGCCTTTTGGTGTGGCTAACACTTCAAATCAACAACGCGACTATCATTTACGACAAATTGAAGTTATGATGCTGCATAAGCTACACCGTTTCCCGTCGTATTTTCTATTTTTGATTTTAAATATTAATTAAATAGAGCGTAATGCTTTTTTTGTACTCGCGTTTATAATTCATGTGGTCCGCAAAACGTTCATGTAGGGAGTTCATAGCGACGAATATTTGTAAGTAATTACTCCATTGAATTTAGACTCTTTATAATAATTAAGACGTATAACAAAATTCATGTTATATTTGTGACCGACTTTTATTAGAGTTGTGAATGATTGTATCTCCTTGTCATTTTCACGTCGCGTGGTTCTTTCATTTTTGAGCATTATATATATATATATATATATATATATATATATATATATATATATATATATATATATATAATACATGAAGTGTATGCATAATGCACATATCTGTTGTTACCAAATGTGATGTCCCTGAACATCTCTAAAGATGACAGACGAAAATAATTTTTTCTGGGCTTTTGGTGGATAAGACTATGGCGTCACACCCCAGACATTGGGAGGTCTTCTTTCGTATTCATGGTGGTATTTGTGCGTGTTTTTGAAGATTGTCTCCGTGGCAGTGGCGTTCCATGATGTTTATGTATTTGCGCCTGCGTTCTCACAACAGTGTGAAGTTACGTAATGCATGTTCTTTGTGACTTGCCGAGTCATGGTCTGAAGATAAGGCATGTTTGGGCTCGGAGATTTTCCGGGATGCCAGCTCTTATATATACCCCGATAGTATATTATATATATATATATATATATATATATATATATATATATATATATGTGTGTGTGTGTGTGTGTGTGTTGTGTGTGTGTGTGTGTGTGTGTGTGTGTGTATGATTATAATCACTGTAGAACGTTATTAATTTATCACACATATCCACAGGTGAAAAATTAAGGGACGGGATGTAGGTTCTGACCGGTTTCGACTTTATTTCCAAGCCATTGACGAAGGGCTGATACATAGTATTAGAAGTCACAAATATATATATATACTACAGAGACAGTGCTGACGAACATACACACAACCGTTTGAGACTGCAGATCCACCCACAGGCAGGTGTCAAGGTAGGAATGTAGTGTCACTTGAAGAGTATATTGTGAATTTTAGCCAAATGAGTTTTGAAAGCCACTCCTACCTTGACACCCGCCTGTGGGTGGATCTGCAGTCTCAAACGGTTGTGTGTATGTTCATCAGTACTGTCTCTGTAGTATATATATTTGTGATTTCCAATACTATGTATCAGTCCTTCGTCAATTGCTTGGAAATAAAGTCGAAACAGGTCCAGGACATACACCCAGTCTCTTATTTTTCACCTGTGAATGTATGATATATATGTATGTATGTGTAGATATATATATGTGTATTATGTATATATTATATATATAAATACGTTTACATATATAAATTTCTGATTCACATTGGAATCGAACCCAAGTCTTTCAATATATATATATATATATATATATATATATATATATATATATATATATATATATATATATATATATATAGTGCGTGTGTGTGTGTGTGAATGTGAATATTGTGTTATGCGTAGTATTAATGGAAATACCAGGGGCATGTCATAGCGAGTGAACACACACACACACACACACACACTTCTCGACGAATTCATTTTAAGACCACCTATATCACCAGTTGGTATATTTGTATCAACCGGCGTCGATGACCTAAGTTGTTGTGACGCCATGGTACATTTTTACATCAATCAATTTGTATCAATTGATATATTAATTCGGATTTCTGGTGACCGCGGTACAGTTGGTTAAGGGGAAAATCGTTGTCTGCAGCTTGAGTTCTTACTGTGTGTTGGGAATATTACACCCTAACTAATTCATATTATTTTAGAAAATATAAAAATCTATTGAGGTGTGAATAGACTTTGACAATATGTATTCGATTTTTATACGGTTATGCATTAAAAGAGTACTGTTTGTTTGTTTGCAAATTCCTGTATGGTAGAATAAAAGTCTGGATAAGTAAATATAAGCATCTCTCTCTCTCTCTCTCTCTCTCTCTCTCTCTCTCTCTCTCTCTCTCTCTTCTCATTCTCTCTCTTCTTTGGTTATATTTCCCCTGCTGGCCGTAATGCAACCCTCATCATACACATGCGCGCATACACGCTCACACACACACGCACACACACACATACACATACACATACACTTTCCCCCTACCAACTCAATTTTGCCACTTTGTCCCTTTCCATCTGTGCGTGCTTGTTAGGTGGGTTCATAATTCATTTTCTCCTCTTTCTCGCTCCCTTTGTGTTTGTGCGCGATTGTGTTTGTTTGTCTGTGTCAGGGAGTCTCTTTTCTGGACTATTTCTTTTCGCCTGCTCTGTTTTCTCCGGATGTTCATATTGCTTTGTTTATCAAACGTGCACTTTCTCTCTCTCTCTCTCTCTCTCTCTCTCTCTCTCTCTTATATTTTATGCACAAGTCCATATACATGTGCATAGAAATATAGGCTTAAGTAAAACTCCAGTTGCCGTATCATCTTGAGGTATGACATATTTTCCCCTCCTTTCTCTGGTGGTGTTGGCTGCGCAAGTGGTGGTGTTCCACATCACCTTCCCTCAGTCATCCCTTGGGCTTTCTTTTTCCAGTTCTTTAGTTTTCTTTCACTGTATTCGTTCACCCTCATCTCCTCTTCTACTCCATTTTTATAATTTTACCCCTCTTCATTCTTCTCCATTCTGTTTTTTTTATTTCTTTACACCTTGCATCTTTTGTTTTTGGGCTTTTTTCCCATCAGTTTTGCCTTATACTTTAATTTTTTAGAGGATTATTTTCGTTCTGTTATTTCTTTCGATTTTTGTTGTGCTACATCTCCGTTCTATTACATGTTTAATTTTCTTTATCTGATCTTGGAGAATAAATGCCTTCTTTTTAGCTTGGCTCTAATGTTTTCTTATTTACTGTGTAATTCAATTTCCCTTGTAAGTTTGTAAGGAATTCGTGTCATGGATGGATTTGCTCATTTCTCGGTTTATATGAAAACAAACACACATATGTGTATATAATATATAGCATATTACTATATATGATATATATATATATATGATATATATACATATTACTATATATGATATATATATGTAATTATATTGATAATTAATATTTATCTTATATATAGATATATATAATATAATGAATATATAACTATTCATATATGAATATAATATATATGATATATATACATATTACTATATATATATGTGTATATATTTATATATATATTTATTACTTGATTCTCTTTATCTTATATAGCTATTAGCTTTTAAGTTACTCAAGTATCGAATTAATATTACAAAGTCAATAATAAATTAATATTACTCAGTAAAAATGGATGCTATGTAAAATGAACGTGTTTAACTAAAGGAATTAGTTGCATGAAGATGGATTGTAATGTCCGATTTTCATTTGGAATTCCAGTTTGAAGGCCCACCAGCCCCTTATTCCCCACTCTCCTCAGCTTAACTAACTGGCGGTAGTCTACCGTTCTGTGGGTGATGCAGTGGCTTAGCAAGCCAGCTTTTTCAGGGTAATACTGTTATGGCACATAGTATTGTCGAAATTTCGTGGGGATGGTGAGGGTAAATTCTCGATATAACGGTTTGATGGTCCTTTTGAAACTTTGAAGGGAAGACCGGATTTGGTTGTAAAGATGGTAGCCCACCCTTTACCCAGATTCTCAGACTTTTCTAGTGGTCGTTTGTTGAAAAAGGCTCTAGATGCTTGAGTCTTCAAGTGTTTTTAGGGAGCACAGTAGAAGGGTATGGAACAATAATCAAGTAAACCAAATGTATCATCAGTTTAGATATAAACACAGCAATTCAATAAAACCCAGCTCAATGTTCTTGATTAGTAAATGTTATCTGTCCGCGGACGGACGGCGAACTGAACGAAAAAAGTTGCCTCCACCACATTATCGTTGCAATGCGCATGCGCTGCCGTTTGGCCTGAGGTTCGTCGATTGAGATGAGCTATTTATCCAGGCAGCCTGCGCAGGCCAGATAAACTGTGCAGGTTGTCCACACTAACATTCAGTTATAACTGCGCAGTAACTGCGCAGGCATAACTGAACGTTAGTGGCGGGCTTAAGCACGATTTCGCCATAGGTTCGTATGTTAGGAAAAATACAAAGTCCTTTAGAATTTTGTATTTCTCCTTCCTTAATTATATTTTTCAACTTTCAGGTGTGAAGTTATATTTGTTAAACTCGATTTCCCGAGGTTCATTGTTTTTTCTCTTGATATTGCCCATTCATTTGTTCGTTTATATTATTATGTATAGATTACAGTTTGCTAGGCAGCCTCCTAATTCTTGAGCTAGGAAAGTCAGGTTGCAAATTTATGTAAATAAAAAGCTAACGTTCAAAGATTTTAGTTAGTTAGTAAAGGATATTAATTACCTATATATATGCGTGTGTGTATATATATGAATATTATTATAATTACTTGGGCACGTGATTCATTTTTCACACGTTGCTGTCTCTGTAGTATATATAGTTGCGACTTCTAGTACTACGTATCAGTCCTTCGTCAATGGTTTACGGTAAATCTGTAACACTTTTATTGTACTCTTAAAGACTTACCTCATCTCTGAGAAGGTCATTGGGACGCAGAATGATTTGTAATCAAGGTCAGTAAATTCTAATAGCGCTTCTCTTGACTGGATCCTTAATTATGGACATGGTAGTCAGCTGAATCAGGTGTGTTGCAGCGAAGTTGAATGCATGGAGCTTTGTGCCGCCTCATTTATAGGGGAAAGGGTATACTCGGAAAATATGGTCAATAGCTAAAGAGCTTTACATGTATTTAATTATATTATGTCAGTATGCATAAACGTATGCAGCTATGTTTTTGAATTCGTTACTCAAAAGAAAGCTCTTATATTTTCGTTTATATGTGTTGAGTTGTACTTCTGTGCACAGTGCCCAAATACGGAAGTGAGGAAGAGGCACAAGTTTTGGACGAGTTAATTTGATCCCAGCCGATTCTTTTGTCCTTCCCCAGCTACAGAGATGAGGATGTTCGTCCAGTGACAGCCCAGGCAAAATGGAGGTACACTTTGCTGACTAAATGAGGAGTCCGTCTTTTTACATATGAAACCAAAATGTAATTTTGTACCTTGTGAACTAGAGTTGGTGCGAGCTCATGCATTAAATTGATGAAGGGAGAGAGAGAGAGAGAGAGAGAGAGAGAGAGAGAGAGAGAGAGAGAGAGAGAGAGAGAGAGAGAGAGAGAGAGAGAGAGAGAACTTGTATATACGTATGTATGTAATACAGTTTTGTATTAAGTTGGACAAGAGAAGATAAACACTGGAATTTCAGAGGCTCGTGCATAATTTTATTCTAGCATTTGCTTGCAAATTTTTTTATAACAGGAATGAATGAACCTAATACAGACGTTGTTTATAGGTATTTGGTATGTAAAATTTCATGTAAAGTTTTTTATTGTTTCTTATTTCCACTATCCAGTTTTGGGTTTTTGCCTTGCTTGTGCATCAATTCCTTAATTTTTTTTATTTCGATTTTTAGTATTTTGTCTGCCGAATGGATCTTATTAGATCGCTGTCCTCTTTATTTTGAAGCCGTTCCTTTAAGAGAAGAAAGAGCCAGTTGAAAAAATCATGAATGGATTAGTTTCAAAAGGGAAGATATCAATACCAATTATATCGTTGCTTCCCTTGGCCATTTGATATGAAGTGCTTATGTAAAGATCCTTTTCTAAGTGCAGAATTTTAACTTCCTAGTACTGAAATGCTGCATGAAATGCTAGAAATAAAAACGAAAAAGAGCCGTTAAAAAAAAATTGCCAGAAATGAAATAAGCTTTGTATGAAAAACTAGAAATGAGAAAAAAATTAGTTGTATAAGAATGAAAATGAAAAAAATGAGTTGTATAAAAATGCAAAGGAAAAAAATGAGTTGTATAAAAATGAAAGAAAGGAAAAAAAGAAAATATATGTATAAAAATGCTAGAAATAGAATTTTTTTAATAAAAATGTTAGCAATAATAAACCAATTTGCACGAAAAAATGCTACAAATAAAAAAAATGTTTTGTTTAAAAATTCCATAAATAAAAAAAGTTTTGTATAAAAACGCTAGAAATATTTTTCAAATACTAGAACGAATTTTTATTTTATAAAAATGCTAGAACTGAAAATGCTAGAAATAAAAAAAATATTTTTTATAAAAATGTTAGAAATAAAAAAAACTATAAAAATGCTGGAAAAGGAAAAAAGAAACGTTTAGGAACAAACTCCCAAGCAGTGGCTTGTTAATCATCCCACAGCCGCAGCAAGTCTTGGAGAGAAGGCTCCGGGACTTGCTTAGAGAAGAAACGCTGTAGACAAAACCTCGGCCATCTGAATCGATTAAGGATTAGCAGTAGGTAAAAGCAGGAAATTGTAAACGTTGTCATACGGATATTATGTACAAATTAAGGAAAATGCTTTCTGAGAAAATAGCCAAAGAAAAAAAAAGGAAAAAAATTGTCGCGATTAGGCAGACTCATATACCAAGAAAGAATTGCAGTTGCGAAATAGGAACCGAAATTGATATCGTAAAACGAGACCCTGTTTTGTTATAAGGTTTGGGTTTTATATGCGACGTAAAGCGATTAAATAATACCTCGTAAATTGTCAGTTCATTATTGTGAGAGCTTATTTTCGCCAGAGAGAAAGAGAGAGAGAAGGGAGAGTGTTTTTACTAGTTGTCATTTTGCAAGAGAGCCGTAATTTTGTTTGGAATTTAGTGGAAGAGTGCGTGAATTTCATAGGCTGCTTGTTCCCTTGCAAGTGCTTTTGTTCATTCTGATAATATTGCTTTCATTTTTGTTAGAGCTGTTCCTGAAGTTGATGATGCTGTTTATCATATCATTGTTATTTTTTTTACCAAAGTACTAAAGTTAATGTGACACTCATATAATTACAGCAACAATGCTATTATTGTTCTACAGTAAAAATAGAAGTAGTTTTTTTTAGCTAATAAGTATATTTACTGATAATTTTATTACTTATCTTGTCCGTCTAATGTAATTTTTGAATAGTCGCGGTTGGTTGCTACATCCGTTTATCAATATCATCACTTTGTAGATCCGTCGTACAGATTGCACAAATGTCCATATTTTTCTAGAATATATCTTACTAGGAACTTTGCTGCGCACTAGTATTTTTTATATTAGAATAACTTTTTTTTCCTATAGCTCAAAGGCACTTTAAGGAAATTTCTGGCTTTTAGACTTGTTTTTTTCCAGCATTTCAATAAAGGCCATTCTGTATCGAGTGACCTTTCTGAAATGTACAGCAAAATATATTGAAGTTCGCAGTGATGGCTTTGATCAACCATAATTAGCGTTTTGGTGAATCCTTTCTCCCAAACTGTGACTTAAAATCCATACACTGAAATAGGTACACGTCATTGATAATATTTTAGCCTTGTTTTAAGAAAGAAGTAACTGTGCCTTTTACCTCGTCGAAAAACGAGCGTATGTGAGTGAGAAAGTATAATCCTCCAGAAATTGAGCTGGAAGTGCTGCAGTTGTCTGGAAATCGTTTGTTTCCCTTATGATTCTGCGGGGCTGGAAAAACGGATGGCTCATATCCGAGAGTAAATCTCTGGCAGAGACTGCAAATCGACAAAGCGTGACAGGTAAGAAAAAAAATGAGATAAAAAAAAGGCAAACATACTTATTGGTGACTGAGCGGAGCAAAAGCGAGGATGGGGCAAAATTTGATTCGTTCTTGAGTGTTTGTACAAAGACATTAGACGACATTAGCCAGATGGAAAGGATGAACATTTGGATAACAGCCATCGATTCGTGTTCATATTTGCTGTGCGTTTAGCTTCGACGCCTGAAGTATTCAGCGTCCATCCTGTGTGTTTGGCTGGTAATAATGTTGTAGGACATGGATAAAGAGAGATATTAATTGATACTATGTATGTGCTTTTACATACACACACACACACACACACATATATATTATAATATGTATGTGCGTGCTCGCGCTCGTCTCCCTATCTCTCTCTCCGCTCTCTCTCGTCTCTCTCTCTCTCTCTCTCTCTCCAAATCAAGCTTTAAAATTGTGTAGAATACCCTAATAATATTGTAAATTTAGCGAGGCTGTTTTTTTTAATTGGAAGATCTGCTCATTTAATATTTGGACTGCTGGAAATTATCAGTGACTTAACGCTGAGTGGTATGATGTAAATCGAAAGAGAAGGTTTTGCTATCTAATGATCAACTCTATATTTTCGAGCACTTCCAGCGAAGTCCTGTTAAGTTTGACGTTCAACTTCGTCTTACAACTTGCAATAGAAAACTCAGTGAGAGAGGATGACCCATTTTCATACATTTGAATAAAGAAAATAAAGTTGGGGTTACTACTGTAACGCATTTTGTTAATCGTAAGATACTTTACCGTTAGAATTATGAAGTAATGTTAAATATTTTTACACTTCATGGCTTGTTTTGACCAAAACCCCGGGTTGAAGTACTGTATTAATGTATTGAATATTGATATTTCAACTTTTATTAGATTAAAAGTAGGTAGAAGCGAACATTTCCTCCTTCCTGCAAATTTCATAGAAAAATTGCTGTAGATAATGATTGAAACTGTTTCATTTTAATATTTAGCATTTTACGGGAGATTATTTCATTGCATATGGTTTGCGTTATGTGAGAAATACATTCTCTCTAAAAGATAAGTCTTTAACGTAAACTGTATGAGCTTTAAAATAAATAGAACCGAGAGGGTTTTTTATTTTCAATATAGATGGAAACCGGCATCACGTTACGGTAACACAAGTTAGGTATATCAAATGTGTAGGGTATATTTTTACCAGCTATTGTTGTCATATAGGATGATATTACCCCGCTTGCAATAGAGAGGAAAAAGAACATTGTGGAAAGTGGCCTGATTATATTACTTTTAAAGTTAGTGGTAGCTGATATTGTACTCGTTGCAGTATTACTCCGGGCTTTATGAAAAATGAGGTAGTAATGCCCACATTACTCGTGACACAGTTAGAATTCAGTAGTTTTATTTTCTATTTCTAACAGTCTTAATTCCGGCAGGTTGATGAATTAACAGATGAATTTCAGTCATTTTATTTTTCTTTGGTAATTTGGTAAAAATTTTGACCTAATATTCTTTCTTGGTTGTGCTAAGAGAGTTGAAAGGATCACAGCGAGGAAAACATAGGAGAGGGGCTACTCCAAGGAGGGCATGAATGAAGGTGGAAGAAGAATGACGTATTAGATATCAGCAGTTTTCCTCCAGGAGTCAGTCATGAGACAAGGGGAGGTGGTTAGGCGTAGGTACAAAGGTATATAATATGATATTTCCTCTGGCTAGATCCAAAGGAGCTCCTTTTCTCGCTCCCCTCCCCAATATTGTTTTAATGTCGTTCAAAATTGACAGCGCGAATCCATTTGGGACGTTTCTTTGTGTCCCTTCCATTCCCCCTCCTCCCCACTCCCTCTGTGTCCTCCATCCTATCCTCTCCCCTAAAAAGATATTGTGTTGATAGGAAGAAGAGAAAATCCGGAAAAGAAAAGGATCATGGCCATAGTGACTTATTTTCTTGCTAGTTTAAGACGAGTTTGTATGTATATCTATCTATATATATATATATATATATATATATATATATATTATATGTATATATATATATATATATATATATATATATATATATATATATATGGTAGCCGAATAGATATGTCGACTCACTACCTGTGTATTAACCCTACAAAAGGTTATATGTTGAATTGGGCATATTGCACAACCAATTTATAATACCTTTTGGGTATATGGTTTTCTAGAGATGAAGTAAAATTAGTGAACTGGTATCGAAGGGTATAAACGGCTTAAGTTTTTTATAGAAAACTTCAGTATGCATGAGTGACAATTATACATACACCCAGGCATACATACATTTATGGGTTTATGTATATATGTATGTATATGTATATATTATGTATGTATGTGTATATATATATATTATAATTATATTATATATATTGTGTATATATATATATATCTATATATATATATATATATATATATATATATATATATATATATATATATATTTAATTTAAGATCCATGAGCTGGAGGAAGAGTTGCAACAAGAAATTAAGAAATTTAATTATTTAAACCAAATATATATAACGTCCGAAAAGGGAATACACCAACTCTATTAATTCTGTTCATGATTGAATGTAGCAAAGCTATTAAATTGCATGAAATAGCAAAAATGAAAAACATATCAAGCACTGAAAAGACACTGCAAAGCGAACTATTGTTGGGTGCTGTATTATAACGGAAAATCATCTCGAAGTGATTAACTATACCCGAGAGATGTAAAATTGGACGGATGCAGTAAATGATATTTTTAGACAATTTGATTTCAAAATAGTTGTAAACTAGTTTTGATGGTTATTTGTTGCTTTTACAGAATTTTCTATATCGCCAGACCTTAAGGAGGTGTGAGGACATGATAGCGCATACAAAAAAGAAAACTCTACAGGCTGCCATATTTTTCTTCTCAATTTCTTTTCACCCCCTTATATAGGTTGTATAATAACCCCTGGAGATGCTGCAGCCCATCTAAAATGTATATGAAGTCTCTTCATGAAAGTTGATGAATTATGATACAGCAGCAATATATATATAATTCATTGCAGTTTTCCTTTTCTTGTTTTCCAGAATAGGGTAGAACAGCTCTTGGGATTTTTTACCCGTATATCTTTCCTTTTTTTTACTTGTTCTTGACTTGTTGACTTTCGAATAAATCATAACCAGACAATGTATCGCTTATATGTTCATGTGTGTGTGTATATATATTGTATATATATATACATATATAAATCGGTTTGTATACCTTGAAATTATTGAGTACGATGTGATACTTTGAAAATTTACATGTAATTATGTAATGCACACAAGTGCGCTTATATATATATATATATATATATATTATATATATATATATATAATATATATATATATATATATAGAGAGGAGAGAGAAGAGAGAGAGAGAGAGAGAGAGAGAGAGAGAGAGAGAGAGAGAGAGAGAGAGATGAAAACATTTTGGCTGGATCGAGTTTAAAGAACGTACCTTAGAATATGCTGTTCTCTGTGTAAACTCTTCTGTCAGGAAATCGAAGCTGTTGCCATATGCAGCAACATCTATTATTAACACCCTAAAAATGTCATTACTGTT
>NC_087200.1:159998753-160013753 GCF_015104395.2 Macrobrachium nipponense
GTCTCATTGGAAAAAGAGGTCTTTCCCAGGGGAAAATGGATCATTAACCATCGATAGGCTGCTTTTATAAAAATTCTGTCAATTTAAACATGACGCTTCTACGACAATGTAAGGTTGCTAGCATTGCAAATTGAATTTTTGTTGCTTCAAAGGTCAGATACTCAAAGCTGCTGTAATTTAAAACCGCGTGAATCTGTTACAAGGGTCTTAGAAACGAAATAGATAAACCATATGTAATGGGATCCGATTTTAAGCCTGAACACTGGCACTCTTTCCCTGCCCATTCTTCCCTAGAGGTGATAGTGAGCAGATTACTGACTGTTTCAGCAAGTTCTCCTTTGTTACCTGGTTTTCCAATGGTGCTTGTTTCCTATTTTCTAAAGAGACTACATTGACTTTCATGAATATAGTTTTTTCGCGCAGAAGCTGTTAATAGGTGTTGTTTGGTTTTGCATCCAATCATTACTAATGTAACGAAAAAAAAAAATTTAAAGGAGACGGTCACCGCTTTATTGCATGCACACTTTCATAATCCCTTCTTTGCATGGGTGGACTTATTTTTCGTGGTTTTTCCCTTCATTCTTCCATTGTGCTTGGGCTGTGCCAGCATTTTTCTGGTTATTAAGGTTTAGCTGAAGAATATACTAGGGTTCCCTCCATTTCTTTCTTAACACTTTATTTAGCATGGTGACTGATGAAAGGACTGGCTGCTTACGTTTTGCTCTGCAGTGATTATCAGAGTTTAACTGTCTGATAATATACATGTGTACGCATTAATGTAATCTTCAAAAATAAGAAATATGCTCCATGTGGATGTTTGTACACTGAGAAAATCTGCTAATATTACTTATTTCTCCCCATTCATTGCTTGCAACGTAACGTATGAGAAAATACACTTTCCTGTCATACGTATATTAGCACAAGCAGAAGTTACGCGAGTGTAACGCTATACGATTTGACAAGGTAGTAATATTCACGAAACGTCATAGCAACCGGTGTTACCGTTGCCTTCGTGACTCTACTTTGTTTTATATATCAACAGTCACGCAATAGCTCTGAATAAAGTCTCTCTCTCTCTCTCTCTCTCTCTCTCTCTCTCTCTCTCTCTCTCTCTCTCTCTCTCTCTCTCTCTATATATATTATATATATATATATATATATATATATATATATATATATAATATATATATGCATTCGTGTTCTCAACATTATTCCTAGACCTATCAGCAGTGGCTTTAGAGGAAAAACGACACAATGATCACCATCACATTCATGCATTAATGCCAAATCTTTGGTGAACTTCTTTTGCCCTTTGTAGAAAACTTTCACTGTAACTTAAGCCCGCCACTAACGTTCAGTTAGTTCAGAACACGAATACATACATGCATACACACCACACACACAGACACACACACATATATATATATATATATATATATATTATATATGTGTGTGTGTGTGTGTGTGTGTGTGTGGTGTGTGTGTGTGTGTGTGTGTGTATAATATACATACATACATAACTGCACAGTAGGACGGTGCAGTCATAACTAAACCTTAGTGTGGGCAACCTGCACAGTTTTTCTGGCCTGCGCAGGCGGCCTGGGGAAACAGCTCATCTCAATCGATGAACATAAGGTCACACGGCAGCGCATGCGCATTGCAACGTTAATGTGGTGGAGACAACTCATTTGGCTCAGTTCGCCTCCCGTCCGCGGACAGATAACTAACATTTACTAATCAAGAACATTGAGGTGGGTTTTATTGAATTGAAAAGTGTTTATACCTAAATTGACGATATATTAGATATACCTGTTTTCAATAATTGATACGGAATTCAGAATAATATATTTTTATAATTTTGCCATTTTTCCACGGGAAAAATAAAGTTCATTCTTGAATGTCTTGTATATTTCATTGAAGTCTATGAGAATGAGACTCTTTTTGGCAAATAAAATCCAAAGGCTATCGAACAGATTAGGCCTATATATGTTTATTCGTGGTTATAAACCTTATATGCACGATAGTTTTTCAATGAGAATAAATATTTATTATGACAAAATAATGTAATACCAGAATAGGCCTAAATGCATTCATTCATGATTATGCACCACGTAAGTAATTCGTTTTTAAAATGAGAACAAAATAATATTCTACTTTTTGACGAAACAAAATCAAACAATATTGGACTATGTATGTTTTTCCATTGCTTACATCTCACGGAAGTTCGCTTCGAAATGTAATTAGACTAATCAACTCACTAATGAAACACAGGAAGACAGCAGTAAACTAAGGATTTTCATTCATTGTAACACGTCATAAGAAAGTCAGTCTTTAAACGAAAACAAATCAGTATTAACCCTTTTAATGAAATAGAAAAAAAATTAGGTCTGAATGTGTCAACTTTGAAACGAAAGCAAACGATTACAAACTTATAATTATCTTTCCATGGAACTCTTCCTTCATTCATGAAATATTCAATAAACATTATGAAAGTCCTTGGGGCTAAATTTAAACTCTTAACAAATTCACATGGGAGTATTTAATTTGCTTTATCAACCACTCTTTCACTGGACGTCTTTCTTGGCATTTATGAGTTTTTTATGATATCAGCAAGTCAATTACCTACAGCCAGAGCATCATGTGTTAACGCCGTGGCTGCTACGGAGGACTGAGGAAAAAGACTGTATCGTTAGTGGCAAAGATTTGCCTGCACAGTCCGACTGTGGAGTTATAACTGAACGTTAGTGGCAGGCTTTAAACAGAAGGCTTATGAGCAGCGTGTCGAATCCCCCCCCTTACACCACGCTTCCTAGATATTACAAGACCCCTTTCCAGTGCGTCGTTTTTAATGTCCAGCACCTTTTGGATCTGCCTCTGTCTAACACTCTGAGATCGGTAGGGTGCATTCAGGTAGAAAAAAAAAAAAAACAAAAAAAAAAAAAAGCTCAACTCCATCTATTTAACAATTTGAATATTTTCCCTAACGTTAATCTCTGTTTATGGTTTTGCCTGAGACTTGACATTATCGCGGTTTCCGGTTTGGCTTTCCATACTGTCCTATCACAATGGCAACTTTGGCTGGTTTAAGATTGGGCCAGTAAAGTGACCGCAGACCTGAATGTTTTTAATGTCAGTTTAAACTCATTCTTTGGAAGCTTTGCTTTCAAGTCTGTAGCCCCTGTGGGCTTGTTCCATTTGAATAGGACTCATCTTATCAATATAATAATAATAATAATTAAATAAGAAATAAAGAAACAGTACAGAAGTTCAGTACTTAGGGTCCGTATTGGAGGATAGTGGAAGCATGACCATGAGGTGAGACACCGAATTCAGGCAGGATGGAATAATTGGAGGTCTGCATCAGGGTACTCTGTGACAAGAAGGTCCCTCTGAAATTGAAAGGAAAGTTCCATAGGACGGTGGTCAGACCAGCATGTTATATGGAACAGAAAACGGCAAGTATGAGGAAAACAGAGGAGAAGAAGATGGATGTAGCAGAAATGAAAGAATGTTGAGATGGATGTCGGGAGTAACGGGAAGGGAAGATAGGATTAGAAATGAGTATATAAGAGGTATCAACAAAGGTAGCTGAAATATCGAAGAAAATACAGGAAGGAAGGCTTCGATGGTATGGACACCTGTTACGAAGGGGCAGGAAAAAACGTCATGTTTTTGGAAGACATACGATGGAAATGGAAGTGCAGGGTAGAGGAAGAAGGGAAGACCAAGAAAGAGATGGCGTGATTGTGTAAGGGAAGATATGGAATTGAAAGGTATAAATGAGAACGAGGCACAAGACAGAAATCGATGGAGACGACTCATTCGTAATGGCGACCCCATATAAAAATGGGTTTAAGCTAGGAAGAAGAAGAAGAATAATAATAATAATAATAATAATAATTAAAGGAAACTATTTTTCTCTTAAGTAGGCTCTTCTGAGCCCATATTTTTCTCATAACAGTGAAACGTCTGTCAACCCGGGAATTTCTTTTTGCTCCACCATAGCAATCTTAAAGTATTTTTGGCAGACTATAGCTGACTGCACCTCATTTAGATAGGGTGAGGGTCGCCACATGTTTACAACAACAGTTGTGTGTGTGTATATATATATATATATATATATATTATATATATATTATTTATATATAATGTGAATTTTACACTGAAAATGAGTGGTTCTGAAGGTGCCTTTGTCTTCATGCCGTTCTCTGCTTGGCTACTACCCTCCACGCTGGACTAGCTGTCAAAATATTATAATAAACTTCCAGATTTGGTCAACATAAGCACAATTCGAGTTAATGGAATGCCTCAAAGCATCACTTATTCTTGGAATCGAATTGTTGGTGCACACAGCCTAACCTCTAAATGTAAATGTATATATATTTATATATAATATATATATATATATATATATATATAATATATATATGTATATATATATAATAGTTTGTATATGTATTATCTATTTGGTTGTAGTATATCCGTAGCCTTCTCATTTACCTTCCTAAATATCTGGAAATCCCTGTTAGAAGGGTGGTATTTCTCGTTGATTTCAGACGGTTTCTCCGGTAATTTCATCACAAATTAGTCCCTCCGTTACCTTCTTGAGTCAGCATTTCCGATCGATCAGTCGAATCAAAATTCTCTTTTGTTTGGACGGATCTTTACCTTTTTTCTTTGGATGTTTTTGTTACTCTGAACTTCCCATCTAGATTGGTCTGTTCGGTTTCCTTTACCGGCGCTTAACTCTTGTTCTAGTCGTCTTATGCTGTCATTTTTTTTTATTTGCGTGTGTGCACTTGAGTAGCACATCTCGATTTTTTCAGCTTGTTTGTTGTTTTATTCATAGCGAGCGATGTGTATTGTTTGCAGGAAGTGACATCGTTCTATGGTTATAGTCCTATATCTTCCATCACTATATTTTTTTCCGTTTGTGCATTTGTGAATGCCTGTTGCCGGAATTCACGCTCAAAGTGTTTAGAAAGATAGAAAGCCGCTTTTCCTTCTCTTCTCCTGAGGAATAAAATAAGTTTTTTTTTTTTTTTTTTTTTTTTTTTGGTTGCCTGATTAATTCGTGATAATTCGATTCGAATGCGAGGGAAAGCAAGCATTATTTCAGGGAATTGTCATAAGGAGAAAACTAAGAAGAACGCCACCAGATAAAGTTAGGGCTTGGAAACTTCCGTGTATGTTAACGAATTAAAGTCATGATCAATTAAGTAAAAAGAAAGTAGAGAAACTCGTGTTTGAACCCCCACTCTTGCTGCTGTCGCTATTGTTGCAGTTTCCATTTTTTTCTTGTCTAATCCCTTGTGTTTTGGAAGCCAGCCGTCATGTCTGTCATTTTGCTCTCCGCCTGGGAGATAGAAAACTGTCCACCTCCGGTTTTCTGTCTTTTGGCCGCTTGAGATTTATTCTTGAAAGTTGCGACAGCTGGTGCAGAATGATGCATGGCCAACCATCTGTTGTTTCCGAAGGCTCTCTAGATGTTATTTGATCCTCCTGCTTCGGTTATGGAGTCTCGTGATGTCGGCGGCGTTGGTGCGTGTCCTGGCTGGTTCAGTGAGAAGAGTCTCTGTATACATGGTAGCTCTGTGTTTTGGTAGACATTTAAGTACGTTGATGCGTTTAACCGCACATCTTATAGCTTTCGCTGTTGCCAGAAAATTCGTTTTGTTTTGGAGTCATTAGAGAAAACGAAGAGCAGCCAGAAAGTCGCAAAACTTGACGTAGCAAAGCTATAATGATTAAGTAATGCGAATCGAATGGGAAAGTCCGTTTTTAGTTAGATTTTAAAGACCTTCTCATTGCCCGAGAAGGAGTTTCTTGAACGAACGAAGAACTTTTATTTACACAAATGGAAGCTTTTGAAATGTGAAATTTTTTTGTGACTAAAACAGGAGGGAAGTATCCTTGCACAGTATAGATGACATATATGTGTGATCTTAGAAGAGCAGATCTCTTTTGGGTTTTTAAGCACTTGAGAAGTATAAGCATTCTTATGGTAGCCAAGTCCTTTTGGCTGAGTAACTTGATGTTTGCAGGGAGGCTGAAGGTTTTTGTGTTATGCTTTATATTTTGGAAAATAATGAGTCTTTGAAAATTTTCTCTCAGGGACGAAAGTTTGTTTGCTTGATTAGTTGTTTCGATTGTGATTGATAGTTGCTTCGTCTTATGAACATTTTTCTTATTTAATGTTATTTACTTGTTTATGTGAAGTTTTATACTTTCCTCACATTGCGCTGCATAAACCATTTAATGATAACAGTCCTGTGTGGATACTGAATATGCTTTAATTTTTGACGAAATACATTCAACAATTTTATCTTTTCTGCTCGAAAGCTGTCATCTTGCACTTCGTAACTGATTAATTAATTTGAGTCTTTATAAGTTTTATACGTAATTGCAATTTGTTGGTGTGAAGATTTTTATTTTCATTCTCCTCGCTCGTATCGTCTCTGACTCTATTTATCAAATAGAAAGGGAGAAGTTTTTAATTAGGATAGATAAGAATCAACTTTCAAGGTTTTAGGGAATTGATCTGGGGCCTTTTTTCTTCTACTTTTTCTTGTCTTCCCAGCCTTTATTGGATTTCTAGCCAACCCTTGCCTTTATTGGCTTCTATTTTATCTTGCGGTATAATCCATACGAGCTTTATTGTAAGTATCAGTTTTCTTATATAAAAAGTTTTGTTACGAAAACTTGTACCTCTATATATATATATATATATATATATATATATATATATATATATATATATATATATATATATATATATATATAATGTGTGTGTGTGTGTGTGTGTGTGTGCTCTTGCATATCTCGAGCCTTGTGTAACGCAAGCGGGAAATTGAATGTTTATAAATAAGATTGTTCAGTGCTTTAAACCAAATCTGCATCCGCTTCCTTTATCTCACAGTTTAAAGTTCCCGAAGAGAGGTGTCTGATATTTTCTCCAAGAAATGATGTTTATTTAGGGTTTGATATTAAGCATAAAGCCACCGAAGCAATGGAAGAGAAAAATGGATAATGAAAGGTGGAGAGAGAAAATAGACTTAGACAATGATGGTGGCAAAG
This sequence comes from Macrobrachium nipponense, assembly GCF_015104395.2. Lineage (NCBI taxonomy): Eukaryota > Metazoa > Arthropoda > Malacostraca > Decapoda > Palaemonidae > Macrobrachium > Macrobrachium nipponense. The sequence continues at coordinate 160,005,831 of NC_087200.1, forward strand.
ATAAATACGACACTGTGTTCGAGTTACCGTGAAGATAACGCCAAGGGGAAATACGGTTGATCGGAGAGAGAGAGAGAGAGAGAGAGAGAGAGAGAGAGAGAGAGAGAGAGAGAGAGAGGATACTTCATAATCTTTTACTTCGGCTTCGTCTCTTTATTCTTCTTCCTCTTCCCTCGATGGGTTGAAACTGCGACCTTTAGAAAAAGAGAAACAGCGTGTGTTAAAATAGTAAGGGTCTGCTTCATTCTGTTCTCTTCAATTTATACAGTGTGTTATTTTTTTTTTGTGGGGTTGGGGGTGCTTATGTCAACTAGCTGGACGTCTGGCTCTCTTCTGGTACACAAGAAAGCAGGCTACCGAACTCTTCCGAGTATTCACTCAACCAAGTACCGTCTAGTTTGATTCTGTTTTCAATTCCAAAAATAATTCATATTATATGGCACAGAATCCCCAAATCATTTCAAGGTATTATTTTGCGTTAATAACACAACTTGATATTGGAGGTTTTATCCTGTGCTCCTAAGTCTTCTTAATATGCTTAGTACAACAAATCATACTGAAATCTATCGCGAATATATTGTTACCGAGATATTTACCGTCTTCCGTTTGTCTTTTGTTCATACTGTCTTTTGTTCATACCTTGGCGCTTGTACTAAACACTCCACGCATGAAGTGGTTGCGGTTGTAAAGGAGAAATGTGCTCGTTTCAGTTGTCTTCACTGTTTACTTATATATAATGTTGTGGTCATCATGTATATCGAGTTCGAACGACGAGAGAATGAAAATAGAGTGACTGAAGTGTGGGTCTTCGCTAAAACCACAATTGTGGAAAACAGCTTATAGGCGAATCCTTGGTTTCTCTCTTTATTTTACCAGTGTGCCAGTTAGTAGGAGACTTATGGGGTTGGGGGGTGGGGGTGGGGATGTGGGGTGACTGAGAGGGCGAGAGTTACAACCACTGCTCTCTTGTATTTTCTTGGGAGGAAATTAGGTTTTGCCAGCAATGGTTGGTCTCAGGAGGTCAGCCCCAACGGAAAATTAATCTTCAAAATCATGTTAGGTACTTTTTCTCCCTCGACGAGGTTGATGATTGTTGTGGTTGGGAGAAATAAGACTAAGTTGATTAAACTCGGGTAAAATCAGAGTTAGAGGCAGTTCTCTTTATTTTGGTGCCCTATTCGATAGCCTTTCTTTTCGCATTTTGGCCGAGAGCTGAACTGAACGTTTTATGTGCGTTCAGGATTGGGAAATGTTTTCAGTTTTTACTGTTTCGCTCCTGAATTTGTCTTTCCTTCTGCGATAGAATTGTATTTTTCATTCTTGTTATGAAGTCAGTTTTATCATGCGTAGTCCGAACGGATACTTTGGACCAGTTACAAGGAAGAATACTCGGACGTGTTAAAAATGAGGGTTGGGAATTAATAGAGGTTTCTTTATTTGACTTGGTAAGCCGAATATATTGCTGCTGTAGTCGTCATTAAAAGCATCCGTATTGAAATTCGAGTAACAGTAATCATAGAATTTCCATAATAGTGATAACGCTTCATTATTATTCCATGACTGTGCTCGAAAGAATTTTGTCCCCGATTACAGAGCGAAGAGAAATTCGTCAGTTTAATGAAATGGTCTGCAAGGAGGAACTTCCTGATATGGAATAAGTTGTATTAAATCCAGAGCTTTGTCAAATTCTCCCCCTTATTTAAGATGAGATTACGAGGATATTCGAGCGGATTCCGTACAGCGTTTAGCTCAGATTGCTCCTGATTGATTCGGTTCTTTGTTCGAATGTTATTTTCGCAAAGTGATGTCAAAGTCGACCAGGTCGTTCATATAATAGACATTTTTGGTCTACAGTACTTCGCTTTGACGAGGAAATAATCCAATCAAACGCATACTAAACAATTTTCATTTGCGTAGTTTATTGACAACAGTCTTATAATTAAATCGTAAGAGTTATGAAGCTGTTGGACGCAAGAATGTTATTTTTAATAAACTCTGAGATAACCGAATGGATTTCAACTTATTTAGATCTCATCTGCACATTTTTGTTCTCAATGTGATTGTGTGTGCTCTTTCCTTCCGTGTAAAACTCAAGTTTTGCTTCAAATCAGAGTGAAGAAGAGGAAAGACATGAAAAGAGTTCGTCGTGTATGATAATACTTGCTCTGTCCGTGGCGGTAATGCCTGTGTTTAGCAACATCGTCTACCATTACAGATCATGTCGTAGGGCAATGAGGTTAGACCCTGACATGACAATTGGGACTTCTCATGACTAGACATGACATGGTCATTTGCTCGGGCGGGAGCAGCTCTCCGGTCGTTTCTCTTGTGTTGCTGCCTTGGCAGCGGCTGCTATGAACCCAACCCGCTGCGCGGTATTTGTTTGTACGGTTATCGACTTCTTTGTGTATGCAGTTCCTTATTTTCATACTATCTGTTTGTGTCCTTTTACTTGTGTTTTCGTGGCTTTATTTACAGTTCATACTGCTTGTATTCTTTATGAGATAATGAAACACACGTATTCAGACATTAGGAATATAAATAGGAACTCATCCATGGTTTGGTAGATGAAGCACGATTTGGTAATGACTCCTAGACTTCCTTGAGGATACCCCAGTCTACTTTATGCTGACTGGATATGAATCTCTCTTTTTGAATTATGACATTTCGGTTTTTGGACCTTATTTGGTAGTTTGTCAGGAAAGGAAATCGAAATCAGCGTGATTCCTGGATTCCAAGAAAGACGAAAGACTGCCAAAAGAAAATCGAAATCATATGATTCCCTGATTCCAAGAAAGACTGCCTACTTAATAATTGTGTTAGTATGTTTTCAAATTTTAGTTTTCTATGCTCTAGCTCAAGAAAGTTGTAATCGACCGTATAATTGGACAATTAGGCCTACGAATAAGATTGCCTGGCATGAACAGTTTGTTCTGCAACACATGCGTAATTGCTTTAACTGGCGTGTAATTATTTGATAGTCTTTGATATCGTAGGTAGTTTACTTAGTGGGGAAGGGTCTGATTCCGGTTCTCCATCAGACAGTCGCCTTCCCTTGGGGGGAAGAATCTCTCTTAGTCATTTGCGCAGTGTTCAGCAGCACGTTGCTATTCAGGCATATATAATATCTCTCTCTCTCTCTCTCTCTCTCTCTCTCTCTCTCTCTCTCTCTCTCTCTCTCTCTCTCATAGACTTACATATGTACGCGATATTTATGTTACGTAAAACCAGTACAATGTTTGCTTATGTAATAATACAATTAATCCAGTCAGTGCCTTAATTCGCTGCTCCAGTAATGGCTAGCACTCCGATGTTTTCCCGATGGCTCGCAGTCTTTTTCTTTCTCACACGAACGAAAGGTACATAAGAATATGGTGTAATTTATCCCGGAATGAAATTTATTGCGACGTTAAGGGATGTTGCGACACTTCCCCCTCTTTTGGATAATAAGTAAAATATAATTGATGAAGTACAAACAATGGGAATAGTGCCTCTGATGGACAAGTGAATTACGGGGAGCAATTGGTACGATAAAAACAGGAGATTTTTAACCTGGGACAAAGACTTGTTGAATCCTTGCCGCGCTTGAAGGCAGAAAGGCGGAATAATGACATTTATCATTATGGAAACGGAGCGACAGATTTCGATAGGAAAAGATTTTAATATCGCAAGAGAAATGACACCTGCTGTAAATATTTTGGGGGAAGAAAAATGCTCCGGAGGAAAATGGTTACGCATCCAAAATAAAGGCAAAGAGGGGAAAATGGAAGCCGCCGGATGGTGACTGACATTTTGATTATAAGGAAGGAAAAGTCCTAGTGTGCGCTTGTGTGCTTGCACGCATGTGTGTGTGTGTGGGTGTCGATATGTGCACGCATTCGTTACGATATTCTGTATGTACTTGCTTTTTACTCTACATATTTGTTTGTGTATTACTGGAAACAAAACAAAAATCTTGTCATTTAGATGTATGTTCGTTTATGTGAAGTCTCGTTTCTGTGGTTATTCATATTGGAAGTGTACTTGTTAATGCCACAGTGACTGTGCGTCGAGGCCTGTATTGCTTCAGTATTTTTAGAAGCGATAGCAGCGTACGGTGACCTTAATCTTAAAGTGGTGGTTACAAAGTAACAGCTGTGTGATGTTCCCGGTGCTCCCGTAATGGCCCACCAGAGGATGCCGTAATTAATTTCGGTTTCGTGGAGGGGGAGATGAGGGGAGAGGGGGGGCCCGTTTGATAGCAAAGGACCAAACTTCAATGATGCTTTTAGGTAAGGGAAAAAGGAGTTATTGCATGAGTAGTTTTTCGTAAGTCAAGACCGTATGTTCATTTATTCCTCATGATGTAGAAAGCACAATATATATATATATATATAGATATATATATATTATATAGTATTATTATATATATATATATATATACATATATATTTATATATATATATATTATATATATATATATACATATATATATATGTATATATAATATATATAATATATTTTTTTTTTTTTTTTTTTTTTATTTTAGATGGAAAGCAGACACACATCTACACATCTCGGGTCAGTTTGTTCATTCTGTGCGGAACATAATGTCAGAAATATATTGTCCTCAACTCTTAGAGAATCATTTTTCCACTCGTAATGCTTGCGAGTCGCTGCGGTTAGTTGTAATAATGTTATTCATCGTTTCCATAAGAGTGGTCAGAATTCACATTTTATAGCAGTCCTTAACTCCAGATCACATTAAAGTGTTTCCTTGTGTTAAACAAAATATAAATATATATTTATGTGTTATATGCATACACACACACACACACACACACACACACACACACACACACATATATATAATATATATATATATATATATAATTATTCTATTATATATATATATATATCGTTAAGAAGTTAATATGAGCATTGAAAATGACAAGGTCAGGTAACTAATTCCATGTCAGTAAAATTATGGGAAAGGTCAAATAAAATAAGTACGTACTATGTAGATAAAGGACAGCTAAACGAAAATTAGGGAACTGTGGTAAATCATGTAACAAAGTTAAACTGAAGATAACCTAACAGTTGTAAAAGCATAGACAGGAACGTAAACTTATAAGTAACAAAACATATAAGCCACCACGATACATGTACACCTGGACTTTGGACCAGTTGTAATAATATATATATATATATATATATTATATATATATATATATATATATATATATATATATATATATAATGATATTCATGTTATAGGCTTATAATGAAATGTAGGTGTCACATATGTTATTGTCTTTCCCCAGATTCATGTTGCCCTTTGTTGTTGCTCTTATTTCTCTAAAGTGGCACTCTAAAGAGAATTTGTGTTTGTTCTTTTAATGATATTGTTTCAACCTAAAATTTGTGTTAATACATCTTAAGCTGTATTAGCTGAATTGAATCGCCTCAAGATTTTATAAAACATGTATAGATTGTGCTGGGATTGGGTTATAGTTCAAGTCTATTTAATTTAGGGTATGATATGCGTGTATAATTATATAATTATGTATATATATACTTATATACTATATATATAAGTGTATGTCGGTGTATTTTTATGTATATATGAATGGATATATGTATGCTGCCTATTGGCATTATAATTTTGTTAGAGAAGCGTTATTTTGTCTTTAGTATTGCTGTTCAATATTAAGGATTATTTTAAATTCAGCTTGCAAGTAGAGTTCGTATAGGAGGTTCAATTTAGATTTCTTGTGAGTATATTTGATAATTATTTATCCGAAACAGTTTTATGGCGTGGGACGCGTGTTTTCCATGGACCCATGCCATGTTTATATTAGAATACGAAAATAGTCTGCGTGAAGAAAGGCGAAGCATTATCATGGAAATCAAAGGATGTGAAGAGGGCCTCTATTTTGTGGACCTTTTATTTCCTCTGTCATAAACTTGCTTTTTTTATCATTCAGAAACAATAACGATTAGTTTCATTATCAGTTATCAAGAGTATTGTTGTTGTTTGTGACTTTATCTTTCATCATGCTGTTATCAACGATCGTAGGGGGAATTGAGCACGAACAAATTTCAGTATTTTTGGTGCAGTGTATAAAGTGCACTAATTCATCAGCTTCAAATGTAATAAATTGATTGTGTAGCTGGCAGAAGAGCTTGAATGAACGTATTGATACCACGTGTTAAATATATATATCATATATTATATATATATATATATATATATATATATATATATAATCATATATATAAGTATATATATATATAATGATATCTATATACTATATATAGATACTATATATAATATATAATATATAATATATCATATAGATATATATATATATATATATATATATATATATATATATACAACACACACACCACACAACAAACAAACATAATATATATAATTAGATATATATATATATATATATATCTATATAAATAATATATAGAATATTATAGCTAGAAAACATACGTATGCGCTTTTAGAAAATCGTGAAATTCCTGATCTTGAATCAACTACGATCGTTGGATAGAAAGAGGATATATATATATCTATATATATATATATATATATATATATATATATATATATATATATATATATATATATATATATATATATATATATATATATATATATATATATATATATTATATCGTGTGTGCGTGATTATTCGTTATACGTACATTTCCTGAATGAATGTTGGAAGATATTTCTGTTTTCCATTAAGGAAAATATTTTTTGTTTCTAATAATTTTAATTTTCCTTCAGTTTTCGACATATAGACGGAATTTTGGGAGAACAAATTAAATCGTAAATATCACAACAAGAATATATATTCTATCATCTTAGAGTCTGACTTCCAATCCTCCGTTTGACTATGGCCTCTTAGACAAGACGTCACCGGAAATTGAACCAAGTTAGCCTCTGAAAGCACCGACGTTTTCCCGGCTTTTGACTGTCGTGTGTTTTGTATGTTATTGACCCTCCCCCCCCTTTTTCCCCCCCCCCACCCCCCCCCCACCCCCCCCCCCCCCCCCCCCCCCATCCCCCCCCCCTCCCCCCCCCCCCCCCCCCCCCCCCCCCCCCCCCCTCACTCTCTCTCCACTATACTATATATATATATAGGTATATGATATATATATATATATATATATATATAATATAGACTGATGGCTCCAGACTGGTTTTTCATCAGATGTTTTGAAGTGGTATTGCTAGACCCTTGTCCCTTTCCAAAGTGGTTGCGACTTTCCAAAACTTAAGTATGGGTTCACACACAAGTGAGGAAAGAATGTTCAACACACACACACAAACAAACACACATGTAATATATATATATTATATATATATTTATATATAAAGGCAAAAGCCACGAAGGAAAGTGAAACGATGGAGTACTGCGTGGCCTTTCGACTCAATAACCTGAGTCGAAAGACCTGTCAGTTTCACTTTTCTTCGTGAATTTTGCCTTTAGTTATATATCATTACGTTGCAAATTGTCGTGATTCAGTTTTATATATATATATATATATTATATATATATATATATACTATATATCTATATCTAGAAATAAATAATAAATAAAATATTATCATCACTATTTGTATGTGGGCGCACTTTTGCTTTTCAGTTGGTTACTAATGTTGTATCTATTGTATTTAGCAAGTTTGTTTGCATTTATATTAAGTGAAATTTCCTGTCACACACACACACACACACACATATATATATTATATATATATATATATATATATATATATATTATGTGGATATATTATATATATATATGTGTGTGTGTGTGTGTGTGTGTGTGTGTGTGTGTGTGTGGTGTGTGTGTGTCTTGTTTTCTGTTTGTTTGTAAAGTATCGATCGTAGTCAGGTGGTGTAATGCAAATTTGTGTGA
>NC_087200.1:160018753-160046253 GCF_015104395.2 Macrobrachium nipponense
TCTCTCTCTCTCTCTCTCACACACACAAAGTTTGTTTTACTGGAATTCATTTTTGATGTTTTAACTTGGAATAAATATTTATTTTGAAATGGTTTATGTGCATATGTATTGTTATGGTTTATTAACGTTTAAAGGGGGAAATTTTCCTCAATTTCACAGCTTTGTGAGAGAACGAACGAGAATAACTGATGAATTATTCCACCCGTGGGGAATGTGGGGATTACCTAGTTAGAAGCCCTACTTTGTGTTATAGTTTCTGCCGAGATTAACAATTAACCAAGGTCCTCGTTGGAGGGGTGGTTTTCGTGCTCTCCTACCAATCTGGTGGCCCGAAGTTCGATTCTCCGCTCGGCCAACGCGGAATCAGAAGAACTTATTTCTGGTGATGCAAATTCATTTTCCCGATATAATGTGGTTCGGATCTCACAGTAAGCTGTAGTTCCCGTTGCTACGAAACCAATTGGTTCCTAGCCACGTAAAAAATAAAAAATATCTAATCCTTCGGGCCAGCCCTAGGAGAGCTGTTAATCAGCTTGGTGGTCTGGTAAAACTAAGATATTCTTAACAATTAACCAGTGGATGTCTGGAAAACACACTTATGTCTTTCCTTCTTCGTTTTACGATGGAACGCTCGTCCACTTATTTGAGGGCTATGCTCAGTGTCTCGTGTTCTCCATCTACGCGTTTCTGACAAACTGTCTGCGGTGTTAAAGCTACTTTTTTTGTTTGTTTGGGAAAGAGTGTTTAGATGAAAGAAATTGTAGCAATTCTTTCGATAGGATTACGAAAGTAGACTTCTAAAAGCTTTGTAGTTATTCACATAATAATAACTAGATTGTACATCGGTTTTTTTATATGTTCTTTTTCTAACTGAAATGTTAAAAGTTAAAGGTTGTTTAACATTCGGGATACCTGCAGTAGGAGGTAATCATGACTGTAGTAATTTGAGAATTGGAAAGAACTTTTAAGCTCATATAAATATACGTCAATATTCAATGTACTACGGTTAACTGCAAGATTTTTTGTGATTTGTAAAGTTATGGTCAATATTTCATTACAATCTGTCTTTCATGCTTAGAACTATTGAGACTATTGATCATTACCTGTTCTGCGACTTTTATGATACTTTTAACGGTGTTTGCTCAGTTTGTGATTTTATTAAATTTTCTTTTTCATAGCTGACATTTATTCGAATGTTATACATCTCAATAGATGCGTGTATGCAAAGGAAAGTCATTTTTATTGAATTAATTATGTGCATTAAATAGAAATTATTAGCTAATTTCCTGTTTTTGGTAGCTTAGCTCTCCAACGGTTGAGCAGGAGACTTGACGTGACTATAAGGCATAAAAGGCTATCGAAATCCGGTCATGTTACTATTACCATGTCGTATAATAATGTCTGTGTTCTTAAGATTAAAGTGACGCCATTTTACACGACATTTAGTTTAAAAGCTCTCAGGGAGCCGAATTGGAACGTACTCGATAGCATGACGCTTTCCATTTACTTGACTGATATGGGCAATCTAATCTGCACGTTTTCTTTTGAAAAGTGTTCAACATTAGTTCATTCCTGTCAGGGGTATAAGCGCCAAGTTTTATTATTCACTTAGATGTTCAAAGATTCCTATCTATCCATAGTCCTGAATTTATAAATCCGTTGCAATCTAGTTAATGTTTCGAAGCCAGGAACTTGAATTTGTTATTTTGATTAGATATTATTTATTTTTTTATTTTGTCTACACCTGTGTATTTCCCATTCCATATTTCCCTATGAGCTGAATGGTGGGGAAGGCAACGAAATATTGAAAACTTACATTGTTTTGATTTTGATCTATTCAATATTTATATTCATCATCCGAGTTATTTTTCATATACGCAACTTATTTACCGGATTGACCCAATATCGATTTTAAAGCAGCCTCGGACATTGGAAGCATTTGAATAGGAACTGACGCTTTATTTTTCTTTACATAGGAATACTCAATAGAAATTGTTGTTATTACTGTTGCCTTTGGTTTTATTAAAGGTGCGGTTGTTACCCTACGGATATTAAAGGAGATAAAAGCAGATATAAAATGAAAATCGAATGCTCTCGTCCATTTTGTTTAGGTTTCCTCATGAGAAGAGAAGTGGCACTAAGCAAGAATTCCATGCTGTTTGTTTATAGATCGATCGGAACGGAGGGAGGAGTTGAAGTGCGTCTGTAGTTAAGTCACGTTTTGAACTAAGTGCTTCTGGCAACCAACTCCCGTACCTTAGCTTTTGAGTTTATTTTTTTTTTATTATTATTTTTTTTGGTAGCGTATTTTCGTCTCAATGATGTGTATTTTGCTATCAGATTACACTCTAGGTTTTCTAGATTTTTTTTTTAACATTTGTTGTTTTATTACGTCGTTGGATATAAATCGGTTTACCGTTCTCCTGGTTATTTAGGAAGCTCAGCTCTCATATCAGATTCCTTTTACATTTTCTACCTCTTTCTCATTTTATATTTGTGTTCAGTCCTTTCAAATCCTTTTTCAGTTTTGTTGTTTATTTACGTTATGGAATAAAATAAAAAAAAAGGCATGATTTAAATAACATTTTCTCATGGCATCGTTATAAGTCATTTGGAATATTCCGTGTGATAAATAAAAAACGATCGGTAATATAATTATAATTATACTGTAGGTAATAGGATCACTATTTCGGAAACTTAAATTCTGACACCCCCACCCCCTTTTGCCCGTAATTTTTAAAGCTCAAACCTCGTTACGTAATTAACATGGATCTTCCGGTTTGCATATAGACTTGTAATGAGGCTTTCGTTTTCCCGGTAAATGATTTCAACCTTTCCCCTTGAAAACTGATCTACTTACATGGGAAAGTATATTCTGGAGGGGGTGGGGGGAGTGGGCAAATGGCACCTTCGATATTTTAGGTGTAAGTTCGTGAAGAGTGTGTAATGTTTGGGTGGGGTATTTGGCAAACTGTCCTCCATGTTGTGAGAAATAAAAGAAATAGTATTTAGTTTTAAAAAACCGTAGACTCGGTTTAAAAATGGAGCTCATGATAAAGATAACTCGCGGAATTTTGTGAAAGCCGTACACATTCCTTATTTCAGTAGATAGATGGAAAAATGTTCCGTGATATTCAGTTTCTGGAAAACCAATCAGAACCATATATGCTAAATTTGGGAAGTCAATTTAATTTTCGGTAAATAATGACCAGTTACTTTTATGATGTGGATTTGTAGATTGGATGAGTATATCAGGGCCGTTTGGTCGAGTAAGTGCTGTTTGGAAATATATGGCAGTCGCAGATTCTGCCTGCTGGTAACAAGACCTAATCGTTGTCAACGAATAAATATAGTGTTATACTGGCTCTCTCTCTCTCTCTCTCTCTCTCTCTCTCTCTCTCTCTCTCTCTCTCTCTCTCTCTCTGTGCTAATTTAAATTTTTGTATACCTACATTTCAACTCATTTGAAAGCAAACTTTTGCGCAACGTTACAAATTCTCTTTTATCTCACTTTAAAAAATAAGAATAATAGAAATAACACATAACTAACTAACTCTCTCTCTCTCTCTCTCTCTCATATTTATATGTTTGTTTTAAGGGATCTTTCATGAAATTTATGCAGCGCAATGGAAATTAAGACAATGTATGCAATATTTTTGCAAATAATGACAAATTTCCCATTGTTAGGATAATTAAGTAACTTTGTATAAATCACGAAATAAGATGATCTGTGTTTTCATTAATTATAACCCTAAAGTCGTTTGGTTTCATGAAAGTAGGCTTTTTTTATGTGGAATGATGTTCCCTTTTTTAATGAAACCCAAGTTTCATTATGTTACGGAGATTAATTTTTAACAATAACAAAGTCTGTTTTTAGATTGATGCCATTGAGAACGAGTGAGTGAACTTTCATTTTATTTACATTGTAAACGTGTAAGCTGTTTTTTTTTTTTTTCTGAAAGAGGAGGTTTTCGTATATTAAATTGGGTGTTTGTGGAAGACAATGCTTCTAACGGTGATAAATCCCTATTGGGCATCTACATTCGACCTTGACCTCACTGTACACATGGGCTTCATTACCGGAGTATGCATGACGAATTATGAAGTCTCTATGAGCTATAATCTAAACGTTCTGTCGCTTAAAAAACAACATTTATCTAACGGACGCACACGTAGAGGGCCGGGCAGATGTGCTTATTACTAGATGCCCTCGGTCAGTAAAGCGAGGGCATAAAAAGACAAAGTTCACGGTAACTCTTTTCCCCTGATTGGTGGCTCAAGGGCGAACCTGTTGCATAGAAAAACTTTCGTGGCCTCCCACCCTCTTCATAGGCCCACACAGAAGTGTAAGCTATTACTTACTGATTTGTCATGGCTTAAGATACTGTCATTTTATGATGCTTTGCGTTCCGGCGGTATAGTATTTTTAAGCAGAGAAGTTAGATGTGCCTTTATTATTTTGTAATATATTTTTTTGTTATTCTTGATTGCGTACGTATTTTATTTCAGTGTCCATATAAAACAAATTTCTTAAAAAAAAGGGAAAGGAAAAAAGTAGCGGAATCAACCCTAAGGAAATCTAGGAAGTCCGTTCCTGTAAGGTTTATATAACTTACGTTCTTTCATTTTTCTTTCTGCGTTTATGTAAGGGACCTAGGACACACACACACACACACACACACACACACACACACACACACATATATATATATATATATATATATATATATATATATACCTATATCCTGGCAAGGATAAAAAAAAAACCAACCCCTCCCCCCTTTCACCATTTCTCTCCCATCCAACTACCAACCACTTCTAGAACCAATCTCCAGCTCTACCTTAACTGCCTTGTTCTAAGACTTCTCATATATAATAATAATAATTAATAATAATATTAATAATAATAATAATAATAATAATAATAATAATAATAATAATAATGTATTCCAGCTCTTGGGCATATACAATATTAAAAAAATCTAAAAACTATATTAAAAACGTCTCTACACAACTTCTATAATTAGGTAGACAAGCAGACCACAAAATCACCCCCCCTTCGGCATTTAAAAACACAAACAGACATACATCGCAGTTATTTGTGCTGAAATACCTCGAATCTGTAATCGCTGAAAATATACTCTGTAATGTAGGAATAAGAATACTGTTTTTATTTCTTACTACCATGAAGATGTTGTCTTGTATTACTATTCCATATATGATGCGGTATTTTAGGTTTCAAGGACATGCACGTGAACGTTATGTACCCAGTACGTAAGTGCTCCCTTCATGTAAGTACGTGCATATTTTTTCCGTGAGGATATCCTTTCTAACCTTGTTTTTGGTGACTTCATAAGTCGTCGACCTTTAATCAGCGTCTATAGCTCTGTGCGGTAAATTTCCGTAGATCCTTTATGGCTTATATAATTTCGGAAGAGATTCACTAATTACCCCGATTTCTCTCTCTCTCTCTCTCTCTCTCTCTCTCTCTCTCTCTCTCTCTCTCTCTCCCATATTGGGCAATGTATTCCTTTTCTTGGTTGCACCCTTCTGCTTCTGGAAATACGGTCTTTCCTTCTACTGCGGTCATCATCAGCGCATGGAATTCCTCGTTGGATTAGTGGTTTTCGCGCTCGGCTACCAAACCGGTGGTCCTAAGTTCGATTCTCGGATCGGCCAACGCGGAATCAGAGGAATTTATTTCTGGTGATAGTAATTCGTTTCTCGATATAATGTGGTTCGGATCCTACGATAAGCTTTAGGTCCCTTTGCTAGGTGACCAATTGGTTCCTAGCCACGTAAAAATATCTAATCCTTCGGGCCAGCCCTAGGAGAGCTGAAATCAGCTCAGTGGTCAGGTTAAACTAAGATATACTTCATCAGTGTATGAGTCAAGTGCGTACAGACACACTTACCTAGTACACACTCCCAATTTACATTCCGTCTCCTTTTACATTAATTTTGTACCTGGTGGTAATTGAACAAGAACCTTAATTTCAGTGCATAAAAGAGAGTGCGTTTTGCATTGGGAAGGAGGAATAAAAATGAGTTTAGAAATAAACAAGGGCCCTTACCCCTCCGTACTCAGCTCATGTGTGCAATCCATGTTTGTTGGTTAATTGCATCGATATAAACTTATGAGCGGTCTTTAATGATTCCGTAAAAAGAGCAAAGTAAGCAAACAAGCTAAAAAAAAAAAAAAAAAAAGAGAACTGCCAACAAACATATTTGTATGCAAGATAATAGAATTTCCTGAACATGTTTACATGATCAATATCTCTCTCTCTCTCTCTCTCTCTCTCTCTCTCTCTCTCTCTCTCTCTCTCTCTCTCTCCAAGAGCGAATGGTTTTCATGATTACCCCAAAGAATTGAAAGTACTCTGCAAAACAATGTGTAGTGACCCATTTATTATAAGATGTTTTGCATAGGTGTTTGTAAACCTTTACGAATGTTCAACGCCTGAACTATAAAGGTTTCAGTTTTCAGTTTTTAAATTAGGCCTGTTTTGTTTTCCTTGTACCCTTGATTAAATGATTACTTTGAGTTCGTCCGTAAGGTGGTGTGACGGCAGTGATCATTTCGGCATCAGGTTATTGAATGAGATTCACGCCAGATGTAGTTTACACCATCAAATTCATCTTCACATATTTAAATAAATGGAAAAACTCAGGTTCTGAAAACTTAACGCTCCATTGCCACTTAATATAATATGTCGGTAGAAAACTCCTTCAGCGGCTTTCCGACCTGCACGCGCACAGTGCGCCATTAACCCTCATCTCTCCAGAATTCGCTCGTCTCCTGAATGTGGAGGTGAGGAGGAGTCCGGGAAACATTGGTCCTTGGTAAGAGCCCTAAAGACACTGATTTATTGTAAGCCAGGAACTAGTTTCTTCATATCAAAAGAAGGTCAGAGGTCACATGCACTTAGGATTTAAGGCTGCTCCAAGGCAGCAAAACATTGGAAGTATTTGCCGCCCAAAATCCTACCCATGAAAACGAATAAAAGGGCTTTCAATGTCCGAAATGAGTGGCTAAATTAAGACTGGCGAAATGAAATGAAATTGTGAAGTGCTATTTAACGGCTGGAAAGGGAAGAGGGGAGAATGATTTTAATGTGAAAAAAGATTGGGAGAGATAGAATGATTGCTTCATGTAGGAGTAAATTAAAGGAGAGAGAGAGAGAGAGAGAGAGAGAGTGGTGATTAGCCGGGGGGGTGGGGGGGGGTGCTGCTTAGTGCATGTGGGAGTATGTAAAGGATATGTGAAAGTGAAATAGGAGTAGGAAATTACCTGGAAAAAGTAAAATATTATTCACTAAACTTTACTGGTTTTTTCCTTTAGTGTTATTATAATGACGAAAGTGCCCGAACTATGTAACAGAGACGGCGAAGAAATTTGATGAATATTCATGTACATTTAATACTTGAATTACTTTATGCTAATATTGTTTTTTCCTAGCTAGAAATATCAACTATTTAGGAAGCTCGAATTAATTTTTTCCGCATATTTTTAAAAATTTACCTCATTATGCATTGGTGGAATTTTAAGAAGATTGGATAAAACATTTTGTATCGGATGTTGCTAACAGAGAAATTATAAGACTATTAACAACGTTTATTCTGGTGTATAATATCTTCATTTATTAATGCGTATAATATTCAGTTACTCGAGCGAGGAACAGTTAGCTTAGTTGGAATGTATATATCGTTTATGACGATTGTATACAAATAGTTTATTATGGAATGAAGTATTCATGAAAAGTAAGAACTTTGATTTTTAAATGTTGTTTTTTGTTTAAATGGATTGAAAAAACTTGAAAGTATCCAACTATGAAATCAGGTAAAAGATAAAAGTTGCCTACTCTGTAGTTATTCATATTCTCTTTCTTCCATCTTACCTCCGCCCTTTCTTAACGGTTGATTTATAGTGCAACTGCGAAGTTTACTTCCTGTTATACTTTCGAACCTTTTTATCGTCAATTTCCGTTTCAGCGTTGAATAACCTTTAGGTCCCAGCGCTTGGCTTTTTTCCGAAATTCTGTGTTGTATTCTATTGCACACTGCAGTTAGAGAGCGCCTCAGTGGCATGGTCGGTATGGTTTTGACCTGCCACCTCGGTGACCGCGAGTTCGATTCTCGGGCATTCCATTGAGGGGTGAGAGATGTGAATTTCTGGTGATGGAAGTTCACTCTCGACGTGGTTCGGAAGTCACGTAAAGCAGTTGGTCCCGTTGCTGAATAATCACTGGTTCCATGCAACGTAAAAGCACCATACAAACAAACACTGCAGTCAGAGCAGAGGGATGAAAGCAAACGACCATTAATTAAGGAGAAGCCAAATTCTCAAATAACAGTCAATTACTTGTTAATTGGAAGTTGGAAAAAGGGAAAGTAAAATTAGCAGTTGTTTAAGAGGCCAAGAAAAAGATAAAAGCTAATTAGCAGATAAGTAGATTTAATTTTATGAACAATTAATTCGGTAACTAGGGATGCTTCACTTATTTATCAGCTAAAATACTTTGGCAGAAACATGTGCCACAATTTCACAGATAGATAAAAAAGGAGCGGTTACTTGCTTAAGTATAAGGGAAAATTAAATAGGGGATCTATTCGAAATAAATAGACTTAGTAAATTAATGAGAAAAATAAATCTCCCAAAGTTTAAAGAAGAAAATATAAAACTAAAATAGGTAAAGGAAAGGGGAAACCTGATATGTTATTAATTACGAACGAGGTCATAATGGAAATAATTAGCTAAACTTTATTAAATAGGGAAGAAGGTAATGTATCAATAATTAAAAAGAAAACAGGAAAAGTCCGTCACTGCTTTATATGCAGTGTAGCAACGAAGAGAACAAGTATGCAGCCTAATAAGGAAACGAAATTACTTAAAGTATTTAATTATAAATTACGTATAGAAATGGAATGAGGGACAATCTGTTGATTAGTTGAGAGCTGAAGAGGAGAAAAGATAACCCGCTGATGAACAACGGGATCAGCAAATGGGTAACCAAATAATTTTAAAAAAAAAAGGAAAGGTACAAAGTAGGTATCTTATTAATTAGCTAAAAGGTAAAGAGCCCTTAAGTGCGACTGTTTGTTTTAACAGTCACTAGACCTCTCTCCTCCATAACTGCTCACTGTAAACATTTATCTGTCGGTGCACCTGCTAATTGGCACATTTCTCCCCACTCGTAAATGTAAGAGAAACGCTCTTAAACGCACGGAACGAGGGGGACAGATGGAGGGATAGGAAAAACGAGGCGAATAGAAGGGATAGTTTTATCTCTCTCTCTCTCTCTCTCTCTCTCTCTCTCTCTCTCTCTCTCTCTCGGTGGGCGTTATAAATTTTTTTGTATATGTATATACAAGTTTTGACAAGGGGCGGGGTTGGGGTGAAAATAGTGTTCTGTCATGGCTGTTACTTCTCTTTGTTTTATTTTTATTAATACATATTTTACATTTTTCCCCACGGAATTCGTCTCTCTTTGCTACAGTAGAAGATTTACAGTTTATTTTATTTTATTTTCTCGCTACCTTGTATCTGATTTGGTTAATATTTTTGCCTTGTAATAATTTCGTCAATATCTCATGACGCCTCTGAAGTTAAGCATATCTTAGTTTAACCAGACCACATAGATGATTACCAGCTCTCCTATTGCTGGCCGAAAGGATTAGTTATTTTTACGTGGCTAATAACTGGACTACAGCTTATTGTGGGATCCGAACCGTATCGAGAAATGAATTTATATCACCAGAAATAGATTCCTCTGATTCCGGATTGTTAGCCGAGCGCCAAAGCCACTCGTCCAATGAGGAACTGTGACGCCTTTGAAGAGTGTGTTTGTGTGTGTGCGGTTACTTTCCGTATACCAAAAGGTATTAAGGGCCAAGGCTTCTATACGTACATACATACATTCATGTGTGTATGTGTATGTATATATGTATATATGTGTGGTGTGTGTATAATATATATATTATTAGTCATATATGTTTTAATATAACATGAATGTATATATGTACGTATTGAAGCCTTAGCCCTTAATCCGTTTTGACAAAAGAAAAGAAACCGACATTGTTTGTGATCAGCTTTGATTGACCTATTTCTCATAGCAGGTCCAGAGGATTGGTATTTCGGTGCCTCATTTACGTTTGCATGATGATATGTATGTACACACACACACACACACAGATATAATATATATATATATATATATATATATATATATATATATATATATATATATATTAGGGATGTATCAGCAAAAGGATGATTGGTGGAGGTCTAAGAATAAGAAATCCATCTCCTACTTTTTACAAACTCAGACCTCCTCGATTGATAGCTGGCCATTGCGAGGACGCATGCTTGGCAACACTCCATCATTGCCTCAGCTATGTTTAGTCGCAAGTAATTGCCGAGCGATGGTAAGGTGCGGTAATTGTTCACAATGGCGTTTATTGCCTCTGATTGATGTCGGGGGAAGGGCAGAAGCAAGACCTGCCGTTCCAGCGGTACCGATCGGGGGGTCATTGTTAGCGGTATGTGTTTACTTACGTTCGAAAACATATGATGATGGTGATGGTGACGACCGGCTCGTTCTGTTTGGCGTTCTTCCACTTACGTTTTCCTCCCTTCCCGAAAAATTTCTCTGTTTATATCATTGATTTGGGGAGTGGTTCATGCTTTTTCATGTCTCCATTCATTGTTAAAGTTTTGAGCTAAAGAGTGCCGCTCTCTCTCTCTCTCTCTCTCTCTCTCTCTCTCTCATTTTTACTTGTTTTATTGAGTTTGCACTTTTGACCGTATCTTGATGAATAGGGAAGTATTTTATATGGTCGTTGAAGAATGTCTCTTTTATATTCCCGTGTATATTTGTTTTGGTCATAGGAATATGGCGTTATGGATGCATGTATGTATGTATGTATTCCTTTTTTGTGTTCTTCATGCTTTCGTTTTAATCCAGTTTTTCCTGGCATTCTGACTGTCATCTATGCGTGTTCCATTTACATTTTAAAAGTGATTGTAAGGACAAAAGGCCGTGCTTATATTTCTTGTTTTAAATTTGATTTGTCTTTTTGAAAAGAATTTTCGTTTTTGTGAAACCACCGATTTTATTCCATTTCAGTGTAAAACAAAGGGGGAGGGATATTAGAAAAATGATTAAACCCATTTGTACTTTCAGTTTCTTGAAAATATATCTCAGTTATTTCCGTTGATTTTGTAATTACTATCTTTATTTTGCGACTGGTATTATTATTTGTGTGTGTGTGTGTTTTTGAAAGTAGAAGAAAATAAATGGCTTCAGACTGCTGACTGTCATTTTAATGTAATCTATTTAAAGAAGAGCGAGCCATCCAGTATACATACGCTCTCGGTACCTTCAGCAAGACTTTCTTAAGGGGTTGTCCAACATTGTTATGAATCCTACATTTGTATCCTTTATAATTTTGTACCCTCTCTTTGTAAACTCGCCTTTTCAATCTCTGTAATCTGTTCTTGCGTTCTTTCTAAACTCGTCCTCTTATTCCCAACGTTACCCTCTTATACCTTGTTTTAATATTGTACTCTTCCTTACCTGTTCAATTTCTCTTTGTTTAGATAATCCTCTCTCGATTCCACGCACTATTACTTAATTGCTTTCAAAAGATAAGTCACTGCATAAATAGCTAAATAGATGGAAAGTGAAATGGATGCTTCCCTTTTTCTCACCCTTTTCTTTTTCCTTTCTCGTCTTGCTTGGTCCTGTTGTGACCCCCGGCGTCTAGACTTCTCCTCCTCCCTTCGTGGCGCCTCCTCCTCCTCCTCCTCCTCCTTCCCCCTTGGGCTCTTCCCTTTTACTTCCCACGTGACTGCGACACTGAGAAAGCTGTCTGGATCTCACTTTAGGCCTCGGTCATGCCTCAGGTTGTTTCCCCGTTTTCTCAAGTAGGCTTTGAAGTTTGTCAGCCATCCAGATATGGGCGTGCCTCAAGGGGCCACCCTAATGTTTACCCTCACCGAGTCACCGTGTTGACATTTGACGTATACGTATGTTTACGGCCCTAGAACACTGTGTAATTGCTTTATTATGCAGGAAGCATTTTTTTTTTTCCACGGAATTTAGAGGACCCACCCTCCATCATCCCCTCCCTCCACACACCTTAGCTTTTCGTTTTCTTTCTTCCTTTTTCTCTTTTCATATAGACTTTCATATAGATAGATATATCGTGTGTAATATTTATATTTATAACTATAATGAACACGGTATAATTGCCATGTTAGGCAAGAAGCCCTTTTTACTTTATCAAACATTCTCTCTCTCTCTCTCTCTCTCTCTCTCTCTCTCCCTGTTATATCTGATCCATGATTCTTACGCTTTATTTTTATTTATTTTATTTAGATTTCCTTATTTGTCTATTCTGTTTGTAGAAGTGCTGTAACAGCATCTTTGACATAACAGTCAGTCACATTCGGAAATGCATATGAACACATTCTTTGGAATGTATGTAAATTGAAGGATGTAGTAATTTGTAAGGCTTTTATATAATATATATATATATATATATATATATATATATATATATATATATATATATTTATATTTATATATATATGTGTGTGTGTGTACAGGTATTATAAAGAGTTTTCTTTGAGATTCGGTTTTGTCGAAAAAAAAAATCCCAAGTCTTCTTTTCAACTTAAGCTATTGGTATCTATGAGAACGTAAATGCATTTCAATATTCGATGCAATTATATTTGTTTCGTCATTGTTATTCAGGTACTCTATCTCTTGTAACCCGAACACAATTCTCGCAAGTAAGTGAAGTCGTTGACTGCTGTTGATTCACCTTGCACTAATTGATATTGTTTGTGCAATTACGTGTCAACAGTCTCATCAAGCATATCTGGAACAATGGGAGTTGTTTTCGTAGTGTTGCTCTAAGGCACTTGATTAGCGGTTCTCCGGAGCCTCTTCATTACTTGTAAGCGAATTATTCGGAACGGCTTTGGGTGAAGATGCGGAGCTCATGTCTGCCATGTTGACCCAACCTTCTCCGCTCCTCCATTCTTGAAGGGTTTTTGCGAAGGAGCTTCCTTCTTGAATTATCTTGACCCCTTTTTCTAGGAATTCGATTGGCGCCACGATGAGAGTTATTAGTTAATGTTAAAATGCTTTTCATTCCAGATTTCTCCTGGGTATCGTTAAGGAAATTCTCTTTGAAGTTGAAAATTATACATACTTATCTTAAAAGAACTCATACGAAGCAGGCTCTGTGAAATTTTAATCTTATTCCCTGATAAGGTCAGCCATGTTGGATTTTAGAAAGATATATGTATGGACGCGTGTGCAATAAAGAACTAGTATGCCAGTATTTACGGAACAAAGGGAAACAAAGGATAAGTCGTGTAGCTCTCTTGAAGAACTAATGGCTTTGAAAATAGCGTACACAAGACGGTATTCGTATGCAAGGGGAGAATTTCCAAAAGACAGGCAATTGGGGATATGAGGTCGTTGGTGAGCTCCCAAGATTAGTAATGTCAGTCGCCCTCAAATTAGTTTCCAAGATATCATTTGCCCGATCTGGCATTCATAGCCGTTGGAATAGGGTCATATTATTTCTCGTATTATTTCAGAGGCGATTGTCTTCCCTCGTAGGTAATAAAGTTGACATGACAAATGAAGTATTGTTTAGCCAAGTTTCATATCAAAGTGAAAAATGTAACATCTGTGATATCTGAAGTAGGTACCACATCAAAGTTCTTATAGTTTTAACTACCTGGGATGCGTCAGATTCTTTATGTAATTACGTATCAGATACTGAAACTTTTTTTTTATGGAATCTAGTAACATGGGTATATCCAAAGTTGGATTACGTGGATGGCATTTTCATGGAACCTGATATGTGAAACATTAACGTACGTATTCACTGGGTCCAGGTATGTCTCAGTTGACCACATATCCTATTATTTGCTGCCTTTTTAAAAGTGTTCCCTAAACGTATGTAGTGACGAACTAATGTTGTTTGAAAGGTGATTAATTTGGTATCTGTTTTGATCTTTACACTCAGTATGCACACGCGCGCGCTCACACCCACACATTTATATATACACATACAAACACACACACACATACGTGTACATATATACATACATAGACACCTCAGTGGCCCCGTAACTTCTCAGTTTCCTCACACTTCGGGTATGCCCATCACTACAAGCCTGTGGACCCAAAGGAGAATGAATGATAGGATAAGAACTGTGCCGCTCCCTTGTAAGGCTAAGGTTACTAAGTCCAATATGCTCTTGCTCTCCAAAAATTGTGAGGAAATTGAGGAGCTTAAACGTCATTGTAGTTTTTGATCGTACATACATTCGTACATACATAACACACACACACACACACACACACACATATATATATATATATATATATTATATATATATATATAGTGTATATATATAATATATATGTATGTATATATGTATGTATGTATGTGTGCGTGTGTGTGTGTGTGTACTAATATATATATATATAGCTATATATATATATATATATATATATATATTATCGATATTCAGAGGTTTCAATATTTAAAATGAATTTCATATGAGAAGAGAGACAGGCGTGTCTTTGCTTCAAGAATAAATTACGAGACAACATTTTAAAATGAATTTCATATGAGAAGAGAGACCAGGCGTGTATTTGCTTCAAGAATAAATTACGAAGGCAAACATATAAATGAAATTGAATATATGTCCGCCAAGTCATGTTTTAGCTTTTCTCACTCTTCGAGTAACTTTAAATGCCTTCCACCATTATTTTCACCAAGTCTTTTTCCTCTGTAAAGAGTTAGGATATTTTTGTAAGTCTGTTTCGTAAACAAATTTAGATTTAAGGCATTTTAGACTCCTTATTTCCTATTATGTCAGTCTCTTTCCTGTATGTATACATATATAAAAAAAAAGATCTGCATATTTATGTCTTCTTTTTTTTATCATAAACTTAATGTCAACGTTTGACAATTTTGTTTGTATATCTTTAGTGGATTATACATATGAACATTTTTTCCACAAGAAACGAATCCTGTTCCTCTGTCTGTATACCTGTTCTTCATATTATTAGGTAAATTATCACATTATTTTTTATTTTTTTTTTTTTTAAATGCTTCACCCTGTGCACTGTTTCGTTTTGGTGACTCCGGTCTTTTTTCGGTTCGTACCGTTTACGTCGCTTCTTTTTTAACTTCTGCTTTGGATGTTGAATAATTAATGCCCACTAGAAACTGAGTATATTTCTCTCTCTCTCTCTCTCTCTCTCTCTCTCTCTCTCTCTCTCTCTCTCTCAGGTCCCTTTATACCACATTGACTCTTGATTAACAAATGTGTTTATCTTTGACTCTTCTGGACCTTTTGATATATCCGAGACGGTACACTGACGGATTAACCCAGAGTTGGAGGTGTGTTTGTGTGTTTGTTCGTGTGTTTTGGTGATTATCATTTATGTAAGTTATTAAACTTTTTGTTTGCTTTTTTATAGTAACTTAGAGCTTGCTCGTGTTTTTACTTTGGTCTTTGTTCCGACATTTTTTTTTTATGAGTGGGCGTTTGGTGGGTGCCATATAAATGGTGTATGGTGTATCCCATTGTGATGAATGAGGCTCTTTTGTTTTGGATGGGAAGGTAGAATGATGAGCTTGAAATTAATTGTCAGTTGCTGAGAGTATTTTATGAAATGCGTACACACACACGCGCACATGCACACACACACACACACATATATATATATATATATATATATAAAGTTATGTGTATATATGCATATATATACATACATATCTATATATACACACACACACACACAAGCACATACATGTACAAAACATCATATACAGTAGGGTTGATGAAGCTTCCACGACGGCCGTGTCTTTAGGATGATATCGGATGGAAAGAGGCATTCGTGAAATGGCAGAGAGAGAGAGAGAGAGAGAGAGAGAGAGAACTGCTTGGGGCAGTTAGGTTTGAGGAGGTGGGGAGGAAGGCTATGGAGGGAAGGGGGCGGAGCCGTTGGTGTTGCGTTTGGGTGTTTGTGTACCTGCTGCAGCTAAGTGAAGTGAAACAATTGAAGTGGATAAAGCCATGTCGACCAATTACCGGAACCCACGCTTCACTAAATGGTCTCGTTGGCGTCTTAAGCTCCAGAGAGATACGTCAATTTCTCGTCCTTGATGTGCTTTGTCTTCCCACATTGGTCGTTGTCCCTTCTTGCTCCTCACTCTTCATCTTCCTCCTTCCTATCTTCCTTCTCACGTGGCCTTCTCATCATAATCATGTTCTGACTGTTGCGTTCTGTTTCCTATTATTATTATTATTATTATTATTATTATTATTATTATTATTATTACTATTTCCGAGGTCACTATGTTCTGACTGTTGCATTATGCTTCCTGTTTCTATTTATTATTATTATTATTATTATTATATTATTATTATTATATTATTTCAGAGGTCACTATGTTCTGACTGTGGCATTGTTTCCTATTATTATTGTTATTATTATTATATTTCCGGGGTTACTATGTTCTTGGTTCCCCGTACACTGGACTCACACTCTCACGCACAATTTAATAATAGATTTTGTTTACTATCTATGCGGCCACTTTTTATTTCAGAGATTATATAGGCACAGTATATCTGCACATTCAAATCTCGTTTCTATGCATATATTGTTATGCCTGTTATTTAATACTGTTTTTCTTATAGTCACAGCCTAATGTATGTCTAATATAAGTATAATTATAACTATAAATGAAAAGCTTTCCGAACTTTGGGTTGAAGGTAGGGATATTGTGTGGGAGCTAGTTATTTACTATTATTCAACATTGTAAGTTGCCACTGGGATGTTTCTTTTGAAGTATATTTTAAATTATCATTTTCCTATTAGCTTGTTTACTTTAGGCTACCGGAAAAGTTTTATTTTTTATTTCTTTTTTTAATTATGGTATGGTACAATTTTCGGGGAACATTGTTTGCCTGGAAAACTTATGCCACATTTCTGACATGGCGTTATTGCCAAATCATGTCTATTCCTAGTCTGATTTACTGCGATTTCTAATTCAACTTTCCCATTATTCTTGTTTTTTAAAATTAATATTCGTGCCAATTAAGTTAAGAATTTATGTGTATATTTTTTGTATGTAGTAGTTTAATTCTGTCCCATTTTCCATGTTGCTGTAGTAAAACCTTCTTTGAAATCCCTCTGAGGATCATCATTCACACATTCCCTGTGTTTCACATCTGGCCCTTTTTCAAGCCGGTATTTTCGTCCGTCTTTGGTAGTTGTTCCCTCTGTTAGAATGGCAAATTCCACTTTTTTTTTATAAAGATTCCAGAATTTAATTCAGTTTTATGTAGCTTCCCTCCTGTTAAACTAAATACTGTCCACTTTCCATTAGTTTCTCTTTGGTTGTATTAAAGTTTGTTTTAAAGCCAAAATAAAATTCTAGTTGAATTTCGTTGGCTTCCGTTCTCTGTTGGTAAACTTATTTTTCCCTTTTCTGTTGGTCTTGCTTCTGAGTTGAATTTATTGAACATTATTATTTAACTGTTCCCCTCGTCCTGCCTACATTTTTTACTTATGATTTTTGTATTTTATCACTTCTGTGTCACATTTCTTTATTATAATTATTTTTTTTTTATTTTATTACAGATGATTTGGGGCCAGGTACGATGCCATGGAAATTTTGAGTTATATGTTTAAGTTTCATCACTAAGGTAATTTTGAGTTTGTTCTTCTACTAATACTGTACTACTAACAAAACTTCCAAGATTCTTGTTACTTCTAGTAGAGTAAACCCATTTTTCCTTTCTGGAGTATTTTGAGAAAATATATTTTTTTGGCTCTAAGAATTCCGATTTTTTCTCTCTGCATAAACACCGGAAGGAACCTTCACAAACATGTATTGTAATGGTACCCTTTCAGGATTCAATAAGCTTTTTCTAATGAATCCTTACAATATGTGAATGTGTAAATTTATTTGAATGAATGAATAACCTTAAACATACAGTTGTTATTTAGACGAAAAGTTGATTTTTATAATTAAATCATTCACTCTGTCTGGTCCCGTGGAAAATCAAGAAAGGCTCAAAAAATTGAATCTCATACATGTGTATATAGTAGATATACGTATGTATTGTGTATATATGTGTGTATATATATATATATATATATATATATATATAATATATATATATATATAAAATGTGTGTGTGTGTGTGTTCATAAGTCAAAGTTAAGATTATGGCGCCGGAATTAATGGTTGAAATGTAGTTGAAAATAGGTGAGGAAAAATTTGTTTGGATTGGAATTGCTAGTCCTGAGTATCATAAGGGCTAGGTAAACAGCTATGTGAAAGAAGGGACTTGAACAGACTAGAAATAATTCTCTCTCTCTCTCTCTCTCTCTCTCTCTCTCTCTCTCTCTCTCTCTCTCTCTCTCTCTCGCTCTCTCTCCGTTCTCCCCCCCCCCCCCCTTCTCTCTCTCTCTCTCTCTCTCTTGTCAGTGCCGAAGCCGCTGTTCTTTTGTTGTGAATATTTCCATTTGATTAAGTTTTGAAGTAAGTTTGATTAGAGGAATTTAGGTCAAGAATTCCATTTTCCAATTGAAGGTTACGTCGTTTGTAACGCCTTGTGAAGACTTCCATGATAAGTTTTAACTAAGTTCCTGTGCATCCGGAGTTCGCTTCCGAATGGACTTCATGAAGATGAATGGAATACCTTGAAACATATTGATAGATGGTTGATGAATCTCCTCTCTCTCTCTCTCCTCTCTCTCTCTCTCTCTCTCTCTCTCTCTCATTGTGGGAACTTCTTTATATACAAGATATGTAACACGTGGAATAAACTGCCACCAGAAGTTGTAAACAGCAACAGTGTGGAAGAGTTTAAAAGAAAGCTAGACAAAATCAACAGTACATTGTGAATGCACAGTAAAACCTGCTCCTTCATAAGTGAGCACACGATGTCTGCTCGGATGGACTAACAAGTCTTTGAGACATCCTAATCCTTGTAAACCCTTGTAACTCTCTCTCTCTCTCTCTCTCTCTCTCTCTCTCTCTCTCTCTCTCATACACACACACAGTCGTTATACACTCACCAATATATTTGTATTGAGAGGCTAGTTTAATTTTCGGATTTTTAGTAAATGATAAGCTTACAGAGAGATGTAAATTCAGTGATATAGACATGTTTTCATGTGTAAGGATATAAATGTTTGTGCACGTTTCTTGAAGTTTGTGCGAGTTGTATAACTGGCCGTTACATCTTGACAGGCTATTTTATAGCTCTTTTGTCCTTACCTTTATTCGTTTCATAGGAAAATTGTGTAGATTATTTTCTTTAAGTAGTATCCAGACAGCTAAATTCGCATCACACAAATGAACAAATTTACGATCACGAGTACCCAATGCTCCGCCCTTTCCCTTCTTTTTCTCCCCTTCCCATCTCCCTCCCCCTCCTCCCCTGTCTCTCTCCCTCTATTTCTCTTTTCCAGTGCTCTTCGCTTGGAAATAAACATGGCTGGAGATTTAGGGGGCAATGACCCCCTGTATGTTTTGATGAAATTTCACGCGATCCATTTTGGTTACCAGGGGGGCCTTAGGTACATCTAAATGTTTCCTCGCTGGTCTGTCCATCTCGCGTTTTAATCCAAAACCATTTCACCAAAATGCTTGGTGTTGGAATGCCTGCAGGGAACGCACATTTAAGCCCCATACATAAACCTTGATTGTTAATGGGCTCCCCTACTGTTCGGTCTTTCATATTTATCATTTAAGTGAACTGTTCATTAGGGCATTATTGTAGGTTTTTTCTTCGTGTTTCTCACTTAAGTTAGAATATGCTGTAAAAAAGTGGATCAAAATCAGTATCTTGATATAATTCTACGATACAACGCAATACATGCACCGCATTTATATTGTAATAATGAATGGCATAGGTCTAAATATTTAACGCGTTCGCAGTGTCACTGGGCGGCGACCGATTAGATAAATTTATGTGTTGGGTCTGGTCAGTACTTGGATGGATGACCACCAAGAGATCCTGCCATCGACATCGGAGCCCCTCGAGTATCCTTGGGGTGGGGGATTGGAGCTTGCAACCTCACTCCAAAAATACTTGTTAAAAAGAAAGCTGGGGGTGTAGAGCGGTATGGAATCGCCTTCCCTGAGAGGAAAAGGCGTATAGTGTATATATATATATATATATATATATATATATATATATATTATATATATATATATATATATATATATAATATATATATATATATTCATGATGGCTCAGGTGTCAGTCACTGTTCACAAACCAGGCCACGGTGATGAAGTACTCATCGTTTACATTGAATTGTTAGTAACGACCAAATAATGACGTTGGGTTCTTGGCAAGTGAACAGCTGATTTCGCTGAGAGAGACACTTAGGGAAGTTTATGTCGTGTGCAATTTTACATCGTGATGCTTCCTCTCCTCGTCCGCCTACTCTTTGCTCTGGAAAAGTTTCCAACGTTTTGTTACTGTAGTCGTTAATAACGCTTCTCTCTCTCTCGCATGTGACGGCAAAGTTTTCTAGCTACTTGTCTAATTTATGTCATCTGCCATAATAAAGAAATTAAAAGCGATAAACTTATCCCATATCTTTCGCAATAAAAGCTCGTGCTCTTACACAAGCAATTGGTCCCTTCTTCTTCCCTCCCTGCCAGACCTGCTGGTGGTTGTCCAGAATTTAGGATATGTTTGTTATATCGCATTAAGTTTTATTTTTTTCTATCATTCCCAATTCTCTCTCTCTCTCTCTCTCTCTCTCTCTCTCTCTCTCTCTCTCTCTCTCTCTGTCTGTGGAAAGAGGTAGCCAGCAGGAAGGAAACTTTTTGAGGACTCTCAACCTCTTTGTTTCAGCGCGGAAATAATAGGGTAGTTTCTGTAGATGTTTGTTTTTCTCCCTCTTCTATTTTTGGGATGTGCGATAAGACGTTTTTGTGGCACCACGCTAAATCGAAGTGGAAGTGAATTTAGGATTGGTAAGAAAGTATCGGCCAGGGATTCTTCTTCTTCTTCTTCTACATCTTCTGAGAGAGAGAGAGAGAGAGAGAGAGAGGGAGAGAGAGAGAGAGAGAGCGAATCTTGTGCAGCAGAAAAAAGTTATAGGAAATGGTACTGACTTTTGCTAACAAGATAATACAGAATTAGGGGGAAAGGCAGGCGTTTTTTTTTCATGTTAAACAGGGCGCTGTGGTATAGCTTTGGATTCTGAAGTCCTTGCTTTCATATCGCCGTGAAGAGAAAGATGTGGATTTGGATATATTGATGATTTAACTTTCAAAGATAATATAGTTTGGCAGTAGTTGAAGTTATCTCCGCAAAATACTTGAACATAAGCTCTATGGTTTCAAAGCATTTCCTGTAAGTGTGGCTGTTCTGTAGTATCTAAAGTTCCCCATTCTAAATTAGCTCCATTAATCGTATTTTCATCTTCATGGGTACACATGGATATGTATATAAAAGAAAATAATTGTTTGGTAAAAGAATATTTTGGGCGAAGACAAATTTGTTCGTTATGGAAATGGAGAGGGGTTCGAAATTTGTTTGAAAAAGATGGAATACCAGGACATATTTCTGGTAAGGAATACGAGAATATAAGAATAATGGCGTTGGTGGAAGCAAGGGACTAACGCTTAACCTTTGTGTCTCGAGGGTGACCTGAAATGAAGCCAAAGTTTACAAGGGAACGCTCGGAGGGACATTTGCATTGCAATACTAAAACTTTCATGTTTTCAGGGAAATCGATCTATGAACATGAAAGGTGTGAAGAAGAAGAAGAATAAAGGTTATGTGAAGTTTTAACAGTGACGGTTACAAATACTGAAGTGTCATTGTCGTTAGGTATTCCTGAGAGAGAGAGAGAGAGAGAGAGTCAGAAATTCTGTGTTAAAGGTGAGACATTCTTGAGTAACGCGGTGTCTGAAACCATATTTGCAGTGAGAGACAGAGAGAGAAATCCCTTCCCTGTGAGAAACACTATTGTCCAAGATTGAAACAATTGCATTACCATTTCCTGCCGTTGGAGCGAAGCTATTTGAACATGTTGGCTCACCCTAGCGTCGCAATATAGCATACCCCTTGCCTCTTAGTGACTGACCGCCAACCATTGTTTTAAGGATTTGCTGGAATACGTAAGGATTTCTCCAGTGCTGAGAGCTTCTCATATTGCCCTGCCTTTGCGGTTACGGTTATGCCATCTTTGCCCTGGAGTAGGTGTATATATATGTGCAATGCTATATTGTTGGATTTGTGATGTATATTACGGTGCATTATTTGATCGTCTGCGTGACTACTGTTTTTGTCAGCATATTGACGTATATTCATATATACACTGACAGACTCACAGACAATATTATAGTTTATATATATATATATATATATATATATATATATATATATATATATATATATATATATATTATATATGATATATATATCTATATATTATATTTATATATATATATTATATAATATATTATATATATAATCTATTATATATATAGTGTGTGTATGTGTATATGTAAGAATTACATATATATAAAACCAGTGACCTGGGGTCATGGCATTAGGAGGTTCTACGTGACCAAAGCCACCTTAGATTACGCTATGCACTGTCTGCATAGCCTGATCTAGCTCTAAGTTTTGTCAACATTTTTATGTTATGATAACTTTGCCCACAAACAACTTCCATGGAACGGTTGACCTGTTAACCTACGCCGGAAACTTGTAAAAACTTCCGGAGCCGGAAACTACTATTGTGTTTTATATGAATTGCTGAGATAGCTAATGTTCCGCTATCACGCGATGCTTTAGAATGGCATTCCAAGGCCAAACAGTCAAACATATCGGCGTCCGACCGACTGCATCTCCTAGTATGGAGTTACGAATAAAGTTGTTAACTTGTTCAACTAGCCTGTTTTGAATCATCTCCTAGACAAGAAAGAACCTCTACTAAGATATCCAAGGAGATGAGAGGAACCAAACATTATTACGGACAACAGCCGTAAGGAAAAAACAAAAAAGTCTATCGCCAACGATAGGACATTAGATATATATATATATATATATATATATATATACTATATATATATATATATATATATATGCAAGTGATCGTTTAGAGGTAATGTACGTGTAGGTAACATGCGTAAAGGAGTCATTCTTGGTCTGAAGCATTATAATAAAATGTTCTTGGATGCTTTCGTCTCCTTGCCGGAGAAATATAGAGGAAAAGAATTAAGTGAATTATCTATCGAACCATTACTAAAAATAGCCTGTAAATTAGTATAATAGGTAGGTTGGGTGGTATCGGAATAAGATGGTCGAGGCATATCCATTTTTACTTTATGAATAGATTTAACCCTAAACAAGGGTAATTGCCCACTCCTCACCTCTCCTCCTCCTCCTCCTCCTCCTCCTAAGAAGCTTGGCTTCGCTTTCCTTCTCCTCATCGTCTCTCTTCTTAACCTCTCCTTTTCTTCACAATTCCTCCTCCTCCTCGAGCTTCTCCTCCCACACAGACGTTAACCTCTTCACATCTCCATCCATCCCTCCCCAATTCATAATATCGCCCCCCCCCCCCCCCCCCCCCCGCCCCCGATGCCGGCCCACGTCCCCAATTTAATTCTCCGCCCATAACTGATTAAAGTGTAAAACTGCAGGGTTTTCAGGAATGTATTCATAGTTAATAATATTGATTGGTTACAGCAGGGTATACTTCTCATAAAAAAGGATAATTCATAGATGTATTGCTTTTAATTGGATATTTCTGTTAGATAGTGCGTGCCTTGATAGTAATTTGCCGTTTAAACCTTTGAAACTTATTATTTCTGAGCGCTTACTACTTTGGTATATTATGCTTGTCTTCGTGTTCGTAAGTGCGTGCGAGTATATTTGCTGTTTTGTGTACTGTTTGATTTTTGCATTTTTATGTTGTCACTGCCAAAATCACTACGTTTCTAATAGGAACGTTGGTGAGATTTAGTTATAAAGATTACAGTGTCTGCTTTTCAATTTTATTAGGATTTTTTTATGATGTCCTTCTCATGTCCTGTTTGATTTCAAGACCGCAAAAGTAGGTTGCTCATCTTACTGTTGTGGCTTCATTATCAGGCATATTCCTATGCTTCTTCCACATTTTCAGTCTAACATCTATTACCACCAGAGATGAGCTATTGATTTCTGTGCACGGTTCTTTTTTCCGTTGTCAGGAGCTGCCAGAATGATTGCATACTCTAAAATATTTATGAGACTAGTCTTGCATTATGGCTGAGGGCACAGTCGGACAGCAGGGTGACCTGTTGACAACTTGCAGTGAAATATTTCGTTTCGCGTGAACTTTGTCCGCCTTACCTCTAACCTTCATAAAGGTCATGTAATCATAGATCTTGTTCGACTATATTTATGCAGGGCTATACACACATGATGTATACAGTATATTCATGTAAAAAGATAATGTACATGTATTATATATAGACATGCATAGATAATGTATATGTATTTTATATAGACTTACATACATACTTAATGTATAAAGATACATAAATTTATACATGTACAGCAGAAATTTTAGTCATTTTAAACTCAGATGTCTCTCATAATGTAGATTTCTTCTTGTTATTGTAGCTTTTAAGCCTCGGTAGTTTTGAATGGGAGAAGATTTTCCTTTAAATTCCAGAATTGTTTCTCAGCGATATTGCATCTATCATTATTAAGTACATTCTCTCTCTCTCTCTCTCTCTCTCTCTCTCTCTCTCTCTCTCTCTCTCTCTCTCTCTCTCTCTCCCCTGCGGAGAGGAATATAATATCTACGTGTGGAAGAAAAATAAATTGGAGTTTGTATTATATTTAACTGGAAAAGAAATGTATGAAATTGTGTGTTATACCTTACCACCCGACAGCATCAGGTATATCAGCTTGACTTACGCAGATGGGGAAGAAAAATCCATTTGTTTCTCTTTTTATATAACTAACGTGGAATAAGATTTCTCGAAGATTCTTATTTTATTAAGAAAAATTATCAACCAGTCTTAGTTCAGTATATTATTAACTAAAATAGTATTGTAAATCAGTCATATTTTGGATATTTACTTTAGACTTGACAGTAAACTTGAAAGAGAATTTTGTAAGATTTTAAGGAAAAATTTCTACTTGGTTGCTGTAAAGTTTTTTTTTTCTTCTTCTTCTTCACTTAAGGGATGAAAGGCTTTTCCCGTTGTTTGTGCTTGAGGCGAGAGACATTGGATTAGTCACAACATTAGCACAAAAATGCTCTTCTTTGCGTCTTATTCTCACGGGAATTTTGTTCTCGGTTTCTTTCCCATGATTTTTCGCTTGTCTCCATTTTCCTGTTTCCCAGTTACTCACGCATTCTGCCTCCTTTCTCCGTCCTTCTTTTTCCCCCTCGTCTACCGTCCTGACCTCTCTTCCCGTCAGAATTCCTCTTTTCACTCATTTTCCCTTGTCGCATCCACTCCTTCGCTCTATCGTTTTTCCCCTCTTCTTCCTCCTCTTTTACTGCAATTCTTTTCCTTCTATTCCTCTCAGCTTTTTTGTTTATGTCTTTTGTCATTCATAAGAATGCGAATACGGAAAAGAAATTAATGGATTAATTAATAGAAACTAAAAATTTAACCAACTTCTACAGTTTTTCTGGGTAATCCTCAGCGGTTTCTTTGCGGTAATAATTTTTAGGACCCCTTCCGTCCTCAGATTCTTATTCGTTGGTGTCTCAGGAGAGTTTACGAATAGGTTACAGGTGTTGAGGGTTGATTACCAGTCTTATTCCAGGCACTATACTCGTTTTTTTTCCATATGTCCACCCGCCTGTGGTGTTTGCGTATGGTAACACTGCGTCCCGGGCTTCAGATACTTCCATTCAACAATAATAACAATATCCTATTTCGAGTGTTAACGGTGTAATTCGAATACAGTAAATTATTAAAACACTTTTCAGTTGCAAATGTACACCCAGATATCCTTTTATTTACCTAAAACTTACACATAGCGTAACTATCTAAAGCCCGGGACGCAGTGTTACCATACGCAAACACCACAGGCGAGTGGCCAGATGAAAAAAAAAACAGAGAATAGTAATTTTACACCAATGTCCAGTGCAGGGACGCTTGATTATAAGTTATCATTCATTAAATGCCCTTTGTTTTTCCTTCTTAGAGTTTTTCGACGTTCTTATAGTTCATACCTTGTTGCATAACCACCTTTACTATTCACCCTCCCCAACTCTTTCCCATCAAGTTTCGCCCTTTTCATAATCCATTCCCTTCATGATGGCTAGACGGTTGCCGAGACCTTCATTGACGATTACCACACTTTTTCTCATTCTCTGTGCTCTCTAGTCTTTACTGGTCCGCTCCATCGTTAGTTTTCGTCGTAGCTAAATCTATTCCTGTTACACTTATTCATCAGTAAGCTTCTCCTGTAAAGCATCACCTTTAGTATTTCTTCTGTCCGTAAACCATTCCAATTCATTGCATAGTTTCCTCGTAGAAGGTCTAACCTTTTCGTGAGTGAAGTGTTATCTTCGACCCTTTATTCGGCCTAGTCGTTTGATTACGCGATACAAAAGTGATATATGAACGAAACCATTACAAAGATTGTTTTTCATAGGAAAATGTTTTTGAAAAAACTTTTATACACTTCATCAAAAAGTATTTCATGAGTGGAATAAAAATTAGTTTGAAAAATCAAACCGATAATTGAGCGATATTCAAGTCATTTATGAACGAAACCCTAAAAGACTTCTGAGAAATATTTACTTAAAAAATTGGTTATACACTTAAATAAAAAAAAGTATTGAATGGTATTTAATTAGTTATGAATGACGCTTCATTGTTTTTTATAGGCAGTATCATAGAAAAAATAATGTTTACTTGATAAGTTATCCATTCGTTGTCTGAGTAAACCAAAATTTGGTTTTAAAAATACCGACCATTTATGGGAAATGTCTTCGAATTATACGAAATAGTTCTGAGAGACAAATATTCCGATTTACTCTGGACACAACAATGTGGTGGGCTTCATCTCATATATATATATATATATATATATATATATATATATATATATATATATATATATATATATATATATGTTGTTGTTATTTGTTACTTTGACTTGGTTACGTTTTGATAATAGGAATTCCATAATGGGTTATAGTAAAATATAAACGAAATGCCACGACCGCACGCCGTGAATAATTACTTTAAATTGTGTTTGAGAGAGAGAGAGAGAGAGAGAGAGAGAGAGAGAGAGAGAGAGAGAGAGAGAACGATCGTTCGCTCAATTTAACGTTCTCAGCGATTTTCAGAAATAATTATCACTCAATACGACTTCGGTCAAACTGACTTCGGCCAACCGGTATACAACCGAATGTATTAACAGTAGTGATTTCATGATTCTCTCTCTCTCT
>NC_087200.1:160048753-160068753 GCF_015104395.2 Macrobrachium nipponense
TCCATCTGAAATAAAAGGGAGCCCAATAAAAACAACCAAAACCAAAATGTAGAGAGAAAACAAGTACTATATTTTCAAGAGACTGCTGAAATTCTAGTACTTTTCCTCTCTACATTTTGGTGTTTTTATGGGCCTTCCTTTTATTATATAATATATAATATATAGTATATATTATTTATATCTATATATCTATAATATAAATTATTATATATATATATATATATTTCAATGTATTATAGAGATATCTATCTATTATATATATAATAGTTGATATATATATCTATTATATATTATGTATGTATTACATACATACACATATACGTGTGTGTGTGTGTGTGTTACATATATGCGCATATCAACACAGAAGGGAGTAAGTCATGATTAGATATTCGTATTTTTCTAGTTTTGTTCAAAGGCATCCATTTCTTTGTCAGAGTTGAATTA
The DNA here is from genome assembly GCF_015104395.2 of Macrobrachium nipponense. Lineage (NCBI taxonomy): Eukaryota > Metazoa > Arthropoda > Malacostraca > Decapoda > Palaemonidae > Macrobrachium > Macrobrachium nipponense. The sequence continues at coordinate 160,049,198 of NC_087200.1, forward strand.
TGACGAGCGGACATTCTTTTTGGGCTTATTTTGCCATTAAAGAAAAAGACCGGAATGTTTTTCAATCTCGCGAGAAAGACGTTGGCGATTGCGGAGCGTGCAGGCAGGCAGGCAGGCATAAAAATCAGTCTGTGCCATTTAGTATTTGTAGCATGTGATAAAAGCACCTGTCATTGTCATAACGCCCGGGCTCACCGGCGGCAACGATCGTTCAGCGGGAATTCATAATGAAGTCGAGTCCAGATTTAAATTTCAAATAAAGCCTAATCCCTGCCCACCCCCTCTCCCTTCCCCTTCCCTCTTTCCTTTCTCCCTCCTCCACCCCCTGCCCGTCCTCCTCCCTGACTCAGAATCTGGCAAATTGGATAATTCGGGAGGGCCGCGATATACGTTTTATTTGTTCCATGACACCCGATGGTGAATAATCGGGTGCATTATACAGCACAGACAGGCTTTCAAAATTCAAAGCTTCTGTTCATGATGACTTTTTGATATGCTAATTGTAAAGACCTACCCTATCTACTTTTTCATTTTCTTTGTATATATAGTAAAGTGGTGTTGGATGTTTGTTGGGCTAGGGTGCTAAACTGGAATTTTGCTTATGGCGCTTGGGAGATCAGTCCGTCGGCGCCTACCTCACCGTAGCTGGTTCACTTAAGGTAGATTCTTGGGTGAGCCCTATGCCCGCGAGACATTTGTTTGGCGGCCGCTGATTGGCTGGCCACTGCCTACCTCCCGGTACCAGCCAATCAACGGCCGCCAAACAAACGTCTCGTAAGCATACTAGGGTTCATCAAGAACCTACCTTATGTGAACCAGCTATAGCAAAGAACGTTTTTTATAATTTTTTTTCTATCTCTATTTTGGACTCCTTCGTTAGCAAGTTTTATGCTTTTGTTAGTACTAGACAGCATATTCAACTGCCTGGAAATGGTTAATGGTTTATTAGTTTCCTGTACAGGTTCTGGCTTTAAGGATGACCAATTATGATTCATTGAAGTCGTCAGATCCTTAATTTGCTTATTGGCTTATTATTCTCCTGTATAGGTTCTGGTTTTAAGGATGACCCATTATCAGCGAAATGATTCTCTGAAGTCATCAGATCGTTAACTTGTATTTTTTTCGGTGTAGTTAGTAACCAGGGTAAGAAAATTTTGATTCCTGTAAATCAGATTTTCCGTTGACATTTCAAAAATTGGCCGTGCATTTTTTATGGGTCTTTGTCGAATTTTCTTATCTATGACCAGTGTTAGAGATAACCGTAGGCAACTAACAATAACCTTAAAGATTTTTCGTTTAAGGTTTCACTTCAGGTCCTCAAAAGTATTGTCGTTCTTGCCGCTGATCGATGAGTCAGTGGAGTTTACCAGAGATGAATGAAAGGGGATAATTGTTTGGGCCTGTTCAGTATGCATACCAGCGGCGTGTAAAATAGTTTATGGCCACTCCTTGTCATAAACTGATACGTTCTTGGTTTCGAGGTCGTCTGCAGGGTTTTGGCGACTATACGTGCTCATTCCCTTTTCATTTGATAATATATTTTCTTTGCTTTTCTTTCTATTTCTCCTCTAGTTACTATGGCTAACTTGAAGAGTTTACTTCTTATAATGTTCTGTTTTATTCACGGCCCTTCAGTATATCGGATATGCGGAAGTCCATAAGTGTTTGATGCATATTTATTTTGTCCATAAAACATTTTAGTTTGTAAATTATTGGTTAGGTTTCCGTTTTCTTTGTTGTTTAGACTTGCTACGGCTGCTCAATTTGCTGTATTTACTTTATTTAAAGGTTTTAAAAATAGTTTACATTTATTGGGCCTTTTTTTTTTATTAACTTTTCAGATGTGGTTAGCAAAGGCAGGTAATGGGCAGCGGAAAGCCATGCACTAGCGTTAACTCATTCAATATTGTGCTTATAGTTCTTTACATCTGTATAAACAGTTTTGATTTGGTATTCATATATTCGCAATTATTTTTACTTATGTTCTGGAAATGATGATCTTATGTACATCACTTCTGTGATTTATATTTTCATCATGAAGGATTACTTTTGTGTAGCCTTTCATCTGGCTACAGTTATGATTTTTCATAATTATGTTTAAGCTGATGATTTACAAAGCTTGAATAATTTTGTAACCCCTACTGTTGTTGTGTGCATTATTATTATTATTATTATTATTATTATTATTATTATTATTTATTATTATTATTATTATTATCATCATCAAAGATGATATGATAATATTTTCGTTTCTCTAATTGTTATTGTTTGTTTTGTCATCTGGGGAACCATAATATCTTCGCCATTATCATTTTTATTATCTCTGTAGGATGCTCGGAATCTGCTTTCCCTGCCTTGCAGTTCAAGTTTCTCGTTAGTGCTTTTTGCTCGCTCTTCAACTTTCTTTCCGCTCTCTCTCTCTCTCTCTCTCTCTCTCTCTCTCTCTCTCTCTCTCTCTCTCTCTCATAATGTGTTATGAAGTCAGGATGGTGTTAGGCATCTCTCTGCTGCTTGGGAAATGAAGGCGCCGTTTTTGTCGGGCAATTTGCCCCAAACTTAATGTGTTCTTTTATATTCTGTTGAGCGTTCACTTAGATGCGAGGGAGTAGGAGGAGGCTGGAGAAGGGGGTGGGGGTTGGGGAGGAGGAATTGGTATTTTGGGGGAATCGAGGAGACTAAGAGAGTCGTATGTGGTCAGTTTTTATGTGGATATATTACACTGATAAGGTGGCCAGGTATTTTGCGAGGAAAAGTGTCTCAGAGTTGGCCTCTTTGGTCCTTTCGTCGTCCGTTGCCACCCTGTTCCGTTCTGGCGTTTCTTGTCCTCCATCCAACCGCCACCTTGTCGTCAATTTTCACCTTTTCCTTTAAGGACTCCCGCTGTCCACTGTCTTCGCTGCTTCCTATCAACCACTCTTACCACTCCATTTTATCACTCATTTTCCATTCCCTTCATTTCCTCACGTTCCTTCATTCTTCCTTCCATCTCATCCCCCCAGGCTTGGGTTGAAAGATGCTTCTTGATACAATGGGAGTTTTAAGAAGTCTGGATGAGGGAGGAGGGAGGAGGAGGGATTGAGTAAGGCAGGGGAGTAGGGTGGGTGCTACTTCCTCCAATGGGGAACTCTTTAAAAGACGTTATACTTCGACGTTTCTTTCTTTCCTTTTTTCTTCAAGGGAAACTGCTTGGAGGAGAGACCACCACCACCTCCTCCTCCTCCTCCTCCTTCTCCTCCTCCTCCTCCTCCTCCTCCTCCTCCTATTGAATGTGTATCCTCTTAGGCACATACGAAGATGAAATTCTTTGAAAGGGGAAGATTGGTCTTACACGATGGATATAAAAAAAGTCATAAAAGAATCATATGCTTTGACTCGCGTGATGATGCTGACTCCAATATTTATAGTGTCATTCTCTGGGGAACAAGATCCTTCGAGTCTTAAGACTTTCCGGCTCTTTAGATCTTGGAGAGAATTCTAATCATGCGTCTGTTGTGACAATATTATGATTGGTAGCGTGATAGAGACAGACGAACAATTTATGACATTTTTTTTTTTAAATTTCAGTGTGCCATAAATTGTTCTTATATATAGATACCAGTGTTTAGACAATTTAAACGGGTACTGGAAATTTTTCGTATGATAATGAAATGTTAAGTTATCCTTTTGTTTTTATACTTATTTAAGCCTCTCCAATATTTTATTTCTTGTCATTATTATTCTTACTGTTAAATGCGTTTGCTGTTATTGTTATTTTGTTCTTAGTGATTCTTCATCCATTTACTACGAGTGTATGTTCTTTCTTTAAGCTGGTTGGTACATTTTTAATGCGAGTTTTTCTTGTTTATCTTTTTAGTTACATGTGGACTGCTGTTAATATTTAGAGTACGTGAATCATTGACTAATTTTACCAAAACACCCATCTGTCTTGAGACTGTTAAGTGGTTCAGTTGTGTTATGATATATATATATATATATATATATATATATATATAATATATATATATATATATATATTATTGCATATGTTATTGTTTTCGTCAGCTTCAAATACCATCATCGGTGTAGCTGGTTCCATAACGTATCATTTTCATTTCCCAGGCTTGGACGAAGAGGCGCTGCCTTAATTAAATGTAAATATAATGTAAACGCGTCTATGATACCTTCATCTCATTTTCCATCCCAGCAAGGTAAGACCCTGAATGAGGAGTGAGTAGGGGGAGGAGGGGTGAGAGGGGTGGGAGGAAGAAAAGGGGGAAGGTGTCTTGCCTTTGCAGGAGAATCGTTCTGAGATAATTGTTTTTGTGTCTGCCTAATTAAAGCTTATATACACAGGTACTTATAGGACACTGCTCCAGGAGGATAAACAAAGAGAGAGAGAGAGAGAGAGAGAGAGAGAGAGAGAGAGAGAGAGAGAGAGAGTAGCGCTTTTACCTGGTGTTATTATAGTAACTATTTTGTGCCGTAAATAGTCGCTTGTTCCAGTCATTGCAAACAACGTTTTAATTTGTTCGGTGAAAGTTACGCCTATTTGGTTGCTCATTTTCATCTCTAATGGTTGTTATCATTTAAAAGATTTTGGGCATTAATGGTTTTACTTCCATCCTCTCTCTCTCTCTCTCTCTCTCTCTCTCTCTCTCTCTCTCTCTCTCTCTCGTTGATTTTCCCTTCCTCTGTTTTGTTATGGGATTACGAAACGCGTGTGGGAAAATAACCCCGGGGATTTTACGAAGGCAAAAATCCCCTTTGGAGGATTAAACAGATTGGTCGATGATGTGTTTTCATTTTGGCAGGGTAGGGGTGAAGGGGGCGATGGAGATGGATAGGACAGGGGATAGGTAGTAGGGGTGTTGAAGGCCTTGTGTAGCCGGTATATTCCATCGCATAGTTTTCACTTTTATTTAATGTGCTGACGTGGTCGTGGTTCGCTGGCAGAGGCTGCGCTCTGTCTTTTTATGCCTTTTTCTCGTTTTCCTCCCTGGCTGGTGGCCATGTCTAATTTCTTAATTGCTTGCGCATTTCGATGCGTATACGTACATAAGTTTATGCATAGGGAATGTGGTAATGATATGTGTATCTCTTTGGAAAGAGTTTGTTTTTTCTTTCTTTTAGAAAGGGTCCCAGGTTCGATGCTTGGCGGGTCACGGTTGCTTCTCATACATAAGTACAAATTTATATTAGCCTTCGATTTGAGAGGAATGAACTGGAACACTTGACCATTGGAAATCAGAGTTCAGTGTTAGTGATAGCTCTACCGCATTGTTCATAATTATCTTTATCTCATCAAACATGGGTACTGGAATCGAATTGAACACATGTGCATGTATTCTTAAATTTACGAACCATCAGGGAAACAAATAAACTGTATTATTTTAACATGGTTCAAGGACACTTTCCAGTGAATATGTTGCTCTGCCTCGTATTTGCACGTATTAAAAACAAAGGGCTTTATGCTTCACTTTGTTATATCGGATTTTCTCAAATTTTTAAACCTGGATACGATCAGAATTGTGGAAAAATGATCCAGACAACATGTGCCTATATGTAAATCTATGAATTTCTGTGAAAACTCACTTTTAATCCAGGATAGATCCACAGAATTGTTTTTTCCCTTTTTGCTTGACGAAAACCTGAGAAAACCCCGTTAGTGTAGCGTCAGCTATTAAGGTTTTCTCTTTACGTTTGTAAACCAAGGCCTCTATTTTTTGTTTTCAAAGTTTTTTTTCCAATTGCTGCCATTTTCCATGGCTGGAGAAAAGTATTAGTAATTTCATATGTGAATATATATATATATTATATATATATATATATATATATATATATAGATATATATATATATGTGTGTGTGTGTGTGTGTGTGTGTGTGTGTGTGTAGTGTGTGTATATATATATATATATATATATATATATATATATATATATATTGTGGTGTGTGTATGTGTGTGTATATATATATGTATAGTATATATTATATGTTTCTATAATTTTCTGGCAGTCTTTTCTTTATTTATCTCAGTTGCTAATGGACAAAGTGATTTCACAATATACTGGCAAATCTTCAAATATCTCCAATAATTTTTCCAGTCTTCAGGAGGGATAACCAAAGCTCCTTCAATACTGCTTTACTTATTCATTCCTAAGCCGACAGCTGTTTCACCCACCAAATGAAAAATGTAAAAAGTTAACACAAACTCCATAGTTAAGAATAAATATTAGCAAATTTTTTCAGCCTGGATACCTCGTTCCAGCGGAAGCTTTAAAAATTTCCAATACATTTGATAGTTCTCGAGAAAAGAGAAGACATTGATCTCTGCAACATTCGTACTTTAACATTTGAATCGCCGAAAAACTCCATTTATTTGACTTTGAATAACCTTGATAGCCCTAGTAAGTGACTAGTTTTGGATTCTAAAATACTATTTCCCGTGGCTGAGGAGAGTATGTATATAAAAATTCATAATTATAACTTTAAAGATATGCAAAAATCATGGTATGCAAAACGTAAAAGAATAAATCAAAGCATTTATGCCATATTCCTACCGCATAATCCTCATAATATCAGCAAATCAAATAGAACTTGCAGTGAAAAAAGAAATGTGAACTAAAATTATATAAAGACAGTTATGCATTTTTCAAAAAAAAAATAATAAGTCACAGATGAACTGGAAATATTTAGAAAAAAAAAGCAAACATGCATAAAACATCCTGGTCATTTATGACTTGTTATTATTTTCTTAAGACATGAATGAGTAGCATCGATTGTAGGGTTGTGAATACATTGGAGAAGGAAATACCCCCCTCCCCATTAAAGTCTGATGAGCCCCGTTCTTGAGGCCAATGGTAACTACATACATCAATTCCGTTTTCTTATTGTGGACTATAATGTGACAGTAGGCGGTACAACTTGTTCATTGCTGTCTTAGGAAGTATTAGTGTTTTTGAGTACAGCTAAAATGTGCTTCAGTGCAGAAGATCTCCTATTGAAGGACTGGAGACCTCTCGGTTGGAGAAAACAACCCTTATCCGTCAAATGTGAAATGCAGACAAGTTTCATTACAGTGGAATCATTTAGAAAAGAATTACATTCTCGCTGGATTGCGTTGTTTAAAAGCCCTCAGATGGATGAGTGCATGGAGTTTGCAGCGCCATAATTGCTTTTAAGATTTCGATCATATCTATATAATAGATATTATATTAATTACTATATCAGATTAATACTATAGATATTATATATTACTATTATTATATTAGTAATGAATGAGTATGCATGTATTATAATATTGAGCTTGCATTACCGTGGTTAACTGTGCATATCTCTTCTTACTTTGTGTATTTACTGCATTTAAATACATTCTTGCTCATGTAAATTTATTGTGCGTGTGTGTAAGTGTATTTATTTACTGAATATGATAGGGTAAATAAAAATGAGTAAATTATCATTCACCATTTCAATTCATGATGCAATTCACTTTTGTGGTCACTTTTTTGACAAGTCCATTAATCTCACGTCATAATGATTAATAATTTACATCAATTAAATAATGACAAGAACTGAAATCAGAGGGTTTAGTGCTTGAGTGCTTGAAAGCTCATAAAAGACGTGTCTGTCATTTGAAATACATAAGATAAACCTGCAATATGTTTGTTGTGAATTTCTGACCTTTGAAATGAGTAACTAAGTAATGCGTAGGTGTGTTTATGCGTAAGAGGCAGATGTTTCGAATTATTTGTGTAATCTGCCTTAGGTGCTGCATTTAATAAATTAATGCTGTGTTAAGAAGGGGTTTATCTCTCATTGCCATTAGTCTTTAAGTGGATTAGTGTGCACACACATATTATATATATATATATATATATATACTATATATATATATACATATATATATATATATATGTGTGTGTGTGGTGTGTGTGTGTGTGTGTGTGTGTGTGTGTGTACATATATACACGCGTGTGTGATAGCGAGTAAGCTTAGCAATAAACCGTTTACCCAACAGGGCGGGGCTTTAGAAAGCAATAACTATCAGTCATGGACTTATCATGGTCTTAATTCTTACAGTATTCAAGCCATCCTGCCTAACTTCGTATAAAAAAATCGTATGCACACTTATGAGTTCATTCATGCAGAATGAGTTTTGTGCAGGAGGATTGAATGGTTGTTATTGTCCCTCTTGCAAACCAATGGCCATTACGCAGATTACATTAGCGTGCAAGCCTGGGTAAGGTATATTTAAAATTGTAATTTCCATGAGGTGTCCCGTCCCCCTTTAGACCGACCCACCACCTTTAGTGACGATAAATCAAGACAGCTGAAGGGTAGGACCACCGTAGCTTTTGCTGCAACCAGTATGGAATCCTTTTGTCCTTGTGCATCCGTAGCTGAAACTTTCCATCTGGGGAAGTCCCTTGTCCTTTTACGAAATAGTCCTCCACAAGACAATGGAACTGCACTCAAGGAACTTTGTAAGCCTTACTGAATGGTGAGCTTGCATGTAATTGCAGTGTAAAGCAACGTCAGTTTGCCCTTGATCCGAAACTCTGCAATCAATTACTCTTTATCTTCATGTTCATGTGCGACCAAAGAAGAACTTTCGTCAATAACTCTCCCCCTGCTTCCTCGAAACCCAGAAAACTGCCCCTCGCCTTTGTACGCCCCGACCTCTTAGGCGAGTTATGCATAATGCATATTTGTTATTGTTCCTGTTATTCCTCTTTGGGATTAGATCTTGAATTACTGTGACAGTTTCGTATATATTGCATTATGAATTTACTGCACAATAGCGACATGACAGGGAAAGAAATCTTGACAGTCCTTTAAAGAAAGAACATTCCAATCCAGGAAAAGTTACGGGATGGTTTTGATTAACTCGGTGTGAGGTCTCATGAACAATTTCTTACACTTCTTGGTTACAAAAGATACTGACAGGAAAGGGGCCATTGCCAAAGCGCTTCAACTATTCTACTGTAGTTACCCAACAAGGATGTTATATTTTTGGTTTAGTTTCCGTGTTTGTTAGTGTGCGTGCTAGCAGCTGTACTAAGAAAGTTGGGTGTAAATGTTAACGAAAATTTTACGTAAGTTAGATGTCGTGACTTTCAACAATTGATTAGATATTATGGGACATAGGAATGTCCCTGTGGTGGAGATTTGCGCTCTTCGAACGCTTTTGATATGGATTTGAAAATAACCTCACACACACACACAACACACACACACACACATAATATGTTATATACATATATATATATATTCTAATAATATGTAATCTATATATAAATATATATATATATATCTATATATATTAAAGAAAAGTGGGTGTGGTGGTACCAGCCTTGTTTTTTAACAACTTCTACCGAGGATTGAACTAGCTCAACGGTTTTGAAAACTGTCAATTAAACTACCTTTTTATGCCCCATTTCATTTGGACTGGGGGGTTCGTTCACTTTTTCTCTTTAAAACAGTTGCTTGTTTTGTTAGGTTCGGCTCTTTAGTTGATATTATCATCTTTTTGACATTGCATAAGCTCTCTCTCTCTCTCTCTCTCTCTCTCTCTCTCTCTCTCTCTCTCTCTCTCTCTTTGAATATTCTTCTCTGAACTTCTCTCTCTCTCTCTCCCTTCTCATCATCTTCACAGTATATTGGGTTGCTGTTATGTTTCTTCATTTTCCCTTAAAAAGAAAATTCCATGGTTGTATGGTCTCCCCTTCGTGTGTGTGTTTGTAAATAATATGCATATATATATATATATACGTATATATGTGTATGTGTACGTATATACTACTTATGCGTGAGTCTTTGTAAAAAGACAGAGAATCTGGGATGTGGCAAAGGAAAACGCGAATGGGAGAGATGTAAAATGTAAAAACAGAACAAAGGGAAATCGAAGGAAAAGAAAGATGACTGGATAAATGGAAAGGATTCCAGCAGTATAAAAGGTGGAAGAGACAGTATGAGGTGGAACTACTCAATACTGAAGATTCAAGTGACAGAATGTTCAAATCAATTGAACAAGTAGGGACGAGAGAGAGAGAGAGAGAAAGAGAGCGCGTCTGAAAGGCAAAAGGGAATGGAAAGTATTTTGAATGGAATATATTTTAGGCACACGCCAAGGGGGTCAGATGAAGAAATTGGACTTTATGAGAGAGAGAGAGAGAGAGAGACACCAAATAGTATTTCAAAAAAAGAATCAAAGAAGGTGGGATTTTTTTTTTCTTTAAATTTCATTCCAGAGTAAATGGAAGTCTTTTGGGGTTGGGACACCGGGAGGTTGTAACGGTAAAAGGATGGGGTTTTAATGGGGTTTGGAGGGAGGGATGGAGTGGAAGGAAAGGCGGAGGGAGGGAGATGGGCGGAGTTCTGTTGCTCTTCTAAGAGCATAATTGTTGGAGTATCTTTTATGGGTCATTTTATGTCTTTATAGCACCATTTAAAACATTTTATTATGTTTGTCAAGGGTGCAATTAGTCTCTTGCTGCCTCGGAGTCGAATTTTGTTGTGCGCATTGAAATGGGGGACGAGAAAGAAAGAAAAAAACGAAAGCAGAAAAGTGGACGGGGTTGATGGAAGCATTTTTGGGTGCGACAGAGGAGACTCTTATGAGGAAGTGTGGGAGACTCGTTCTTTTTCTCTCCTTTTTCCTTGAGGAGAATTAGTAGATGAGAGAGAGAAAGAGGGAAGTTGGGGGGGGGGGAGGGGGATTTATTACTTTTCCTAAGATAAACTTAGAAGAACTATTTCTTCAGAAATGATGGAAAAGGGAGGTTATGGCATTGGTATCCTGTTAACTTGTAATAAACGAATTTTCTACTTTATATGCGAAAGACTTCTTCACTTCCTAGTTCTGCAGCAATATATGGCCTTGGTTGGTTTCCTCTTGTGTTCATACAACATAATTGTCTATATATATATATATATATATATATATATATATATATATATATATATATATATGTGTGTGTGTGTGTGTGTGTGTGTGTGTGTGTGTGTGTGTGTATGTTGCAAGCAGACAGCGAAATGCACTGAGGGTCTTTTGATCTCCCCATGGGTTAATAGTAAACACGGCGAAACAGTGACTCACCTACACTGCTTCGCCATTTTTAGTACCAGCCCCCGGTGTGGGTGTTGGGAGACGGGTTCAAAAGTGCATTTCGCCATCTCCCTGAAATTTCAGGCAGTTCGTGGAATGCCTGGTTTCGCTATCTGGGTGCAATACACGCACTAATATATATATATATTATATATTATATATATAAATAAAGGGGGAGATCATATCCAGGAATATAATAGAATGGTAGAAGAAACGCAGAACTAAGCTAAGCGAGAATGGAAGTGGTAAGTGTAAGTTGGTGAGAGCTTGAGAAAGAATGTCGAAGGCATAAGGTAGAAGAATGGAAAGACACCCGAAGTTGATAGAATTACAAGTGAGATGCCTCGGTGAAGGTGTTATTGAGTAACTAACCAGACCATGTAAGGTATGTTTACATACGGGATAGGTTCCGAAGGAGTGGGCGAGAGGAACAATGGTTCCTGTTTGTAAGTGATCATAAACTTCTTTTAAAAATATGAAGGTTTAACATCTCTTGGTATACTAAGGAAGTCGTCTGGTAGGATTTGTATTGAGAATATAAGAACGAATAGTGTGGGTTCATACAAGGGAGGCGGTTGGAGGAATTAAAAAGAAGAGTAATACATGTTGCATGCAGTTTACACAATCTTAGACAATATAGAGAATTTTGAGGATGTGTGGTATAACTTCAAAAGAATTCATTAAGAGCAGTAAGAAGTTTTTGAGATGGAAGTGAAACATGTTATAGAATTTGCAGGGGGAGAGAGTGAATGACTGGTGTAAAACTGGGTTATGCCACGTCTCCATGTTGTCTAGTATCTGTGTGGATGTGAAAAGTCAGAGAGAGTTTATTAGATGTAGATACAGACTCGTGGGATTAAAAGAATGGATTTTCATTGGAGTCTGGAATGGCTGATGTTTACAGACGACCAGGTACTGAAAATGGATAGTGAAGAGAAACTGCTAGAACTGGTAAAACAGTTTGAAAGTGTTCGCCAGAGTAGAATATTTAGAGTAAATGTGAACTATAATAGGTTGACAGAGCAAAGTTTGTCAATACGCATGGTGGAAGGATTTATGCACTCGATTTATACAGGTATTTGTGAGTCAATGCATTGTTTGGGTGTAGAATGAAGGGATAGATGAGTCAGAGCAAAGGTGAAACACGAAAGGAGTAGGAAATGTGTAAGGAAGCTTGGTGTGTCTCTGGAAGTCAAGGTTAAAATGTTGAGTCAACTATTCTTTTTGGAAGTGAAGTATGGATGTTGTCGAATAAGAGTGACAGAAAAGAGCTTAAATAGAGTGTATACTTCATGTATGTATATAAAAGAGATGGTTTTGAGTTGAATTCAGTGCAGCGGTCGTATTGCCAATGCTCAATTAACATACCTCGAGGCGTTACCTGGTACAGTGATACTCTATTATACAGTTTTCATTAGTTTGAACATTATTATCTGCTCTTTAATTGAACTTAAATAAAATACTTCTTACTTTTTCTGTTTTTGGTTGAAATGAGAACAGTTTTCAATTGCACTCGGCGTCCTACAGCTTCATTCCATCATTCCGAGCTCAAGTAATGGGAACGTAAGCAAGGAAACAGGAAAATGAGCGTGAAAGACGGAGAGTCCTTATGAAACAGGGGAAAAGACATACGGAAACAGTTTCTATTTTGGTGTTGATATGGCGTGCTGGGGAAGTTATTTTCGTTTGTCGGTAGCACAGACGTTTTATAATTTGTGTCGTGATATTTGTAATTAAAGGCGTGCGTAGCCTTCAGATTTGATCTGAGAGAAGTGACTGATTTATTTGTTTGTGTAGGTGTTCATCTGCCTTCGATTTGTGATGGGCTTCCTAGTCGTTTCAGCTTGCAAGAAATTGGTTTGTTATATTTAGTGTCTGAATTTGGTATTGTCATTCAACAGAGTTTTCCCAAACACGCCAGTTTCTCTCTCTCTTCTCTCTCTCTCTCTCTCTCTCTCTCTCTCTCTCTCCCCTCTCTCTCTCTTTCAGCAATCCAAATGACCGTTTTCCCCCCCATGGCAAAATCCAAAAATATGTTATCATTTTGTAAAAGATTTTGAGATGCGAATTCCAGGAGATCAATATCGGTGCCAGTCAAGAAAGTGGCGATTTGAAATCTTCCCTTTTGAAGCGGTCTGTTTTGAGGGTGTGCTGCCAATGGCCTTTTCGATAACCTGCTCCCTCCTACTCATCCCCCTCCCTGCCCCTCCTCTCCTGCATCTTATCTTCGCCTCTCCTACCCAACCCACCTCTCCCCGGGATCACCCCTCCACCTCGTGTATGTAGTCCAATTTTGAATTTTCTTTTACAGTTTTTTTTTTCTCCTGTTATTCTCTTCCATCTTGAGATGGGTTTAAGGCAGGAGAAGAGGACTTAGAAGTGGATAGTTTTCCAATTATGTTTTTCTCTACGTTGTGTTCCTGCCTTTTATTTTATTTTATTTATTTTTTTACTTTTTTTTTGGTGCTAAAGCTTAGCGTTTCTTGTAATTTAATTGAAAATTTTTCTGACTCGTTAGAATAAATGTGCATTCAACTTTTTCCTTAACATCCATTGGTATCGGGAAAAAAATCGAGAATAGCTAAAGGGATACTCATTGATGAACTTTTCATCAGAGGTGATGGCAATCAGACCCTCAAAAGAGAGACAGAAAAAATGGAATTACATTAGGGGAAAAGTGTAATGTAGCAGTTCTTTGGTTAAGGTTGCCAAGGTCAGGCTGTTTACGAGTGTCTGGAGGAGAGAATGACGTTTTTCTTTGCTTTCTTAATTTAATGTAGGATTTTGTTTACTGTGTTCAGTTTTGATGTTCATAACACGTACTTTATATATATTTGGGGGATTTTGTTGACAGCATAGACGGTTTAACTGTGGACCTTTTTATTGGCATTTCTTAATATTATGTCAGTATTTTGCAGTTTTCCATGTCTCATTCTAATTTTCATTTCAGATATTTCACATTTCTACCAAAGAAAGGGGAAATGGGTGTCATCTTGTGCTTTTCGTTCCGTGATATCAGAATCTTGAGAGCTTTTATGTTTTTTTAGTCATTCACGTTTTCATTGAACATTCAAAACGTTCTCGTGTGTTGCGTTTTCTTTGTTAATGTTTACTTCCATACGGTATGGTGTGACAGGAATGAATTGCGTATTTTCCCAGCGAACTCTTGGTAATCAGTTTTCGGTTTTGTCGCATTTGTTTTCCAGAATTTATTGAGTATATGTAACCTTAGTCACTATTTTTCCCCCGAGTACCTAGGTGTAGTAAATCTCTCTCTCTCTCTCTCTCTCTTTCTCTCTCTCTCTCTCTCTCTCTCCCCACCCCTTTTACAGGTGGCCGTTTCACCCTACACTTGCATTAGCAAACCCTCTCCCCGACCTGTTTCGTAACTGTTCGTTCCCTTTTCAGTTCTTCTGTCTCTCTCAATATATGCGTCTCCTCATTATTCTTTTCAGTGCTCTCTGTCTCTCGTATACCGCCGTGTTGTTTGTGTGAATGAATTTTATCACTTTCAGGATTCATTGAACGATTATCTTTTCATTGTGTCATTATTTTCGGCGGAGATATGCTCATTCCTGCATGAAACCTGGAGAGTTTTATCATTTTAATTCATCAGTGACATTTTGGGATTCGATTATTTATGTTTAGAGCAAGTATTTTGAGACTTTCTTCCAGTTTACAAATTTTTTTTAATCACTGTTGCTTGTTTTCCCCGTACAGTTGTATGTTCCATTACTTTTTGTGTAATCTCTTTCTAATTCCCGGTTTGATTTGTTTTCTTATCCGATGGTCTATGCCAGTGATTCTCAACCTTTATACCTTCAAGGAACCCCCGAAATATTTTGTCATATCCAAGGGAACCTTTATCTACAGGCACTCATATATATATATATATAATATATATATATATATATATATATATATATATATATATATATTTATATATATATACACACACACACACACACATATAAATCATATAATATCTACCACTGCTATTCGAGCTGTCTTTATTCAGATCAGTCATTTGCAATACATATTTATTTCAAGACTTCTTGCGGAACTCCTGATGATGGCATGAGAAGCCCCAAGGTTCCCCGGAACCCAGGTTGGGGATCGCTGGTCTATGCACTTATTCCAGCACAGGCATGGGTTGCTATGTGTATGTGCATACATATATGCACTATTGTCAGTTACACAGTCATTACCTTTTGTATTCAGAGATATCCATTAATGTCGAATTCGCTACCGCATGACCTACACTCAAGGAAAATTATAATGGGGATGGGCTTCTGCTTTGACCAGCATTTAAACCATGGTATGGTGCAAAGGAATGGGAAAAGAGATTGGAAAGGTTGGGAGTAATGCGTTCAAGGAAAGTCTCTCGAATAAGTATAAAAGAAGCGAGCATGGTCTCAACGTCAGTTCAGAGAAAGCACTGACTGATTGTAGAGTAATGAACAGTAGCTTACTGCTGGGAACGTTTAAACCAAGAGTGTGTAGTTTGAATGGGCCAACGAGTGGACCCTCTTAAGAAATATGAGGTAAACTTTATATTGAACTACAGAATGTTATAGCTGAAATTCCAGATAGAGATACGAGAATGCGGTTTGGTGGGGTGCAATTTGTTGAATTTGTGCTGCAGATAAGTCGGTAATTGGAGGCACTCTTTTCCAACAAAGGAAATCCATAAATGTACTGGTAGATCTCCAAATGGCTGTAGAAACCAAATAAATCACATCCCCTTTAATCGTAACTTCCATATGTGATGTCTTGGACATGTCTTTGCTCAATACCGTGGAGGATGGTACTGAAACTGTTAGCTGGTCTCCCGTAAGCACCAGAAGAATCGGAACACCCACCCAGACCTATTGGGATGGGAACTTTGATCAGGAAGGCCTCTCTTTGAATTCTAGCACTTTAATCCCCATTCACAGCTGGGTCGACTCGACTGATAAGCGGTGATCCAGGATCGGATTCAGGAACATTCGTAAACGAGCCCGGTGCTCTACTACTGGGTCACTGTATAGGCATGCACTCGTTGTAAAAAGCTTCTACACATCATTGGCATTTCATACATACAATATTATTCCGTAAATGTTTATATACTTATCTATCTATCTATCTGTCTGTCTGTCTGTCTATCTATCTATATGTGTGTGTTTGTGTATGTGTGGCGTTTTTGTTTATCGGTTTACCAAAGGATGTTCTTACCTACAGTCGCTTCTTTCCCACGTCTTTTTCAGTCTCCTGCCTTCTGACTTGGAAAACTGTTAGGATGGAAACGCCTAGATCACACATTATCTTTTATTCAACTTTCTTCCTCCATTATCTTTCGTCATTCCCCCAAAACCTCCTCACTGTCGTTTATTCCCCTCCCTCGCCTCCCCTTCCTTCAGTTTCCTTTTTCCTAAATTTTGTCCTCTCTTTACTTGCCGCTTTTTTTTTTCGCAATTTAATATTTTTCCAGCCTCTTTCATGCTTCCCTTTTTGCACTTTGTCTCCCGTTAAAAGTCTTTGACGCTCTCATATGAATTGCCCTCTTGTGTATTTTAGACGCTGAGAAGAGAAATTGAACGCTATGCATGTTTGTATTTACTTGCGGAAAAGCTGGTGCTCTGCTTTTTGTAAATATTTATACTCTCTCTGTTTGTGTCAGTATGTATATCTAAGAACTTTAGATATGTATGTATGTGCATATACATGCCCGCGTTCACAGTAAATGTTTTTTCTCTTCTTTAGGGTTTAGTCAGTAGCTGTGCTTTTTTTACTTTTTTTTTTTTTTGGCGTGGCTTCGTTATTCAATTCTATGCATCCTTAATATAAATGTAACTCCTGAATATTTTGAACCAATCCTCCCTTTCTATAACTTTCAAAAGTATTCGAATACAGATTTGATGGTATTTTTCCCCTGCATTTTTCTTTCTGTTGATTTGTGGCGATTGTTCTCATGGTTTATTTCGCTTATTTATAGACGCTAGTTGACTATTTCTTCTATTTGATATCCTGTGGTGGTCACCCTTCTCCGCTCCATCTGTCTTTCCCCCTCTCCTCTTATTTTATCCTTCCCCATTCTTATATTTCTCATGTGCCTCTTTCCCTACCGCTCATATCGCGTTTTATTCTGTCTTGCACTACCTTTATTTCTTCATTTCTTTTTTCGGCACCACATTTATATCTATTATTTTTAATTTTACATCATTTTATTGTGCTCCCTCGTTTCTATCAGGAGCGAGTTTCTCGTTATCAGTTATTAGGAAAGGTGCAGAGCGCGAGAATGGTTTCCACTTTACAAAAGGTTCTTTTTCTGATCCCAACGTATTTTATCAGTTAGTTAGACTTGCCGAGAACTAGAGAGTTGATATCACTTACAAACGGACCTTTTAAAGGAGGAAAGATGAATGAATGTGAGGGGAAACAGCTTCATTTATATATATAATATATATATATATTATATATATATAATATATATATATATATATATATATATATATATGTATGAATGTCTTTTTTTACTATAATACAACAGTATAATGTGAAGATAAAAGGCCCATAAAACACTATTTTAACGTTGCAACCGTATATTTCGAGCACTTCCTTCTGTGCTTCTCATCACCATATTATGCCAGTGATCGGGAGCACAGAAGGAAGTGCTCAAAATATATGGATGCTACGTTAAAATAGATTTTTATGGGCCTTTTACCTTCATATATATATATATATATATATATATATATATATATATATATATATATATATATATATCATTTCTTTAATCGTCGTGGGACTCTGGTAAAGAACATCGGCTTAAAATAAAATATACCTAAAATTTTTTTTAATAAGCTTTTATTAAAATGTACTAAAAAGTAAAAAGAAAAAATAATAACTTTTTGAGACACCAGGGTATTCTTACAATTAATCAATTCTACAAAAATAAAAGCATGACGACCAACATAAAAGGAAATGCTACAAGAAAAGAAATATATGTTTTTATCTCTTGTAGCATTTCCTTCCATGTTTGGCACCCACGCTTTTATTTTTGTAGAAATGATGTATTGTAGGAAAATCCTGGTGTCTCAAAAAATTATTTTTACATTTTAATACATTTGAATAAAACCGTGTTTAAATTTTTTTTGTTTATATTTCTTATTTTAATTTATTTTTCAATTTTGACAAAACCGTTGACCGTTATATGTTTATAGCTAACGAAATTGATATACTGTCGAGCCAAAGAAGGGTTGCAATATCCGTACAGCTGTTTACCGAGTCAAAGTGGTGAAAAATCCGAAGCGTTCCATACAAATCCTGAGATACTGGGAGAGGTCACTGAGCCACAAGATTTGACCAAGAAAAACAAACAGACAAAAAGCAAGGTAAAGAAAAGCGTATAAATTGGTCATATTAGAATGATTTCTTTAAAAAATTATAAATAAATAAAAACTGCGAAAGGAAAGCAAGCGAAGGGAGAGAGTATATCCGTAAAAAATATCTAAATGAGTTCTAAAGTACGAAAGCATTTAGGCGAGAATTAAAATTCCCCCGGGGATATAACTGAGAACGCTACGGTGTGATTACTAAGTCTTATATACTGAACTGTTATTAGATGCCTTCTCCTACCTACTTAAGCCTCCCACCCCTCACCCCTTCTATCCCACTCTCCTCAAACACCGGCATTACCCTTTTCTCTCCCACCTCCCCCCTCTATGCCTCCAAATCTTCCAAGAAAATCTTCCAGCGCGTTCTTCTAAACCCAGTACTTTTCCCAAGAAACCATCTAAGGCGGCTTTCTTCCATCTCTCTCTCTCTCTCTCTCTCTCTCTCTCTCTCTCTCTCTCTCTCTCTCTCTCAAACGCCCACCTTCTAATCTGTATTATTTTCTTTGTTCGTTTTTGGGAATTTCTATCTGCAGGTGTGAAGTGGTGAGAGAAGGCTTTTGAAAAACAGTTTAGTGAGAAAAGGCGCGAAAAGAAAACGCAGCCAGAGCGAAGAATAGAGGTTAATTTGGCAATAGTAAACGCTGGAGAAAGAGAGAATTTTGAAATGACTACCCAAAATTATTATTAAAAAGAAAGTAGAGAGCCAAAATTTTCTATTAAACTAGGAAATGTAAAGTCATGGTGGCAGAGGAGACGTGTGAGAAAATTGTTAATAAGAAACAGTATCGTAAGTTTAATATTTTTCATATTATGAGCGCTAGATAAAATTGTCATATGTAAAAAAATTCTCTCTCTCTCTCTCTGAGTATAAAATTTTGACAGTAACATATTTATTGATAAGGAAAGTTTCAGGAATATAGGAATTTCATTTATAATTCAAGTGATACTGAATATATGGTTATACAGGCAGTACTTTGTGCCTCTCAATTAGAACGAGTATTTTAAACTTACAAGTATGGGTAATAAGTAAAGAAAAAATGCTGCGTTCTTTCAGCCCAAAACTATATTAATGAATGTTGGTTTAATCATCAGTTTT
>NC_087200.1:160073753-160081253 GCF_015104395.2 Macrobrachium nipponense
AACATGAGCTTGAAGCTTTAATACTATTTATTTTTATTCGCTGCTATGTGCAGATTCAGAAAGTTGTTGTCGGGACTTTTTATGTTGGGAATTGCTATCTATTTCAGGTTGCACTGTTGGCACGTCACTCAATTCTTAGATTGTCCGTTTAAAAATAAAAATTCTATTGCATTATGTTTCCGAACTTGAACAGCTTATGCTGTATTTAAAGTTAATATGTGAGTGGTTCGCCAGCATAGAACGCTAAATGCCTTCGATTTATAAACTCTTCTCTCGTAGCTGTTTGCCGCATCTCTCGCGGCCACAGTCCAAACGGGAATGGATAAAGTTACAAAAATTCCTTGTGGCGAATGGCCGATGTGTGGTCTTTCGTACTATTTACATCGTGCAAATTGTTTCTTTTATGGATGTGCAGTATTATTGTGCTCTGTCCCCGCATATAATTTCCATTGGGCGCGAATCTGGTCTGAAGAGAACAGGGGTTCTCAATGCATTCTGCGGTGAACACACTTTAGTCATTATATTCACCGCCAATTAGATAAGCTCTGATTCGTAGGTTCCAGGTCACGTACGAAAGTCACAAATTGAGTTTCTGGTCTAAGGTCGCATTGTCATTGGGCAAACTCTCCCGTGTTTGTGTCCTTCGTTACGTATGTGCCGGATAAACAGATATTTCGACACCTGCGATATATGCAGAGGAGATTTCGGTAGTTTCTCTGTTGGACTTCTCATTAGGCGGAGATGAAGGAGTCCGGGAGGCTTTGGGCCTTGACAACTTATGCGCATGCGCCCTTGCCCTCTGGATCGGCTGGCCTTTGATCGGCCTAACGATTTTTTTTTTCAACATGAAATTCTACGCTTAATTAAATTAGTATTCGTTTTTGCACGATAAAACTGTCAAGCAATTCTGATAGCAAATAGAGCAATATCTTATTCATTAACAAATAAAAAAATCTTTGTAAGAATAAACAGAGATTTTAAAGAAAACAGACTGACGTTTTTATAAGGTAACTACTATGATACAATACCAATTTTTCTACGAAAATTCTAGGTTCATAAGATTAAGTGCTCTGGCATGTGTATCAGGTAAACTAAATCTTTATTTTTTTTAAAGATGATTGAGACATCGAGGAAATAAATTTCTAAGAATAAGAGGGTGATGTGTGTGATTAAAAAAAAAAAATTAATAAGTTACCCGAGTAAATGTGAATGTTCCTCAGAGGAGGCAGTGTAGTTGAATAATATGCTCCGGGCTTTCATGGCACATGCGTTCCATATGTGTATAGCACGTGAGTTTATCATTAGGTTGTGTTTATCGATTTTGTGTGACTCAGGGGTATACATTGGTCTGTGTGTGTCATACATTTTTTCGGTGTTGTTTTTATGGGAGCTTTGATGGCTGGTATTGTGTATTTCCTGATTAAAGTCACTGTGTTGGTAAGAGACAAGAGCACCAGCGTGTGTACGTAGATATGTATGTGCGTGTATACACGCATGCATATTTGTATGCGTGTATGTATCTTTCCTCCTGTGCACTTGTGCTTCTATGTATCTCTCCGCCTTTCCGAGCCGGACGTTCATCGAAAAGGGTTCCTGCATCAGTATTAATTCTCTTCTCCGTCTACCCTGTTGTTATTGGGCGAGACAGGTTTGATAGATACGAACGTCGATATCGGAGATGACGATTGCATCTCTCATGTTCAGCCTTGGTATCAGACCGGTCGGTTGGTCGTTTGTTTGTTTGTGTTCTTGGCACAAAGAACGCAGTCGGTTTAGTTTGCCTTTGTGGCAGAGAAGTCGTGCTTTTCGTTACCCTCCCGTTTTTCCTTACGAGAGTGTATGTAAGAGGTCATTCATTTGTTTTTCTTCTCTCTATTTGAAGCATCTCTCTCTCTCTCTCTCTCTCTTCTCTCTCTGGATGTGTATCATTCTCCTAACAATAGCGTTCATGTCTTTATTTACACCAGAGAGCCCTCGGCTCAAGAGGCTTAAAGAACTCTTAATGGCTCTGTGCCTTCAATTGTCATTCAGGTTTTTAACTCGAAAGCTACCTTGACAATTTCGAAGTTTTTCCTCTCTTTCCTTTTGAACCTCCGAGGAGATTCCTTTCTGCCGTATATATGAATAAATATACATTCAGCTTCAGTGTTATTCGTCTCTTTTTAGGTCGGATGTCATTAATGTGATAGTATTGAATCGAGTTTGACGTTTTTCAATTTTGATATGACAGTGTTAATTATCTTTTGGCTAAAGCTTGTTGGACCTGAGCGTTATTGATGCTAATGTGGTTCGTCTCATCATCATTGGTGCAAGGGGGAGGGACGAGGCAGTCATAATGTTCATTTTTTTCTTTTTTCGAGTATATTGGCATCAATGGGTATGACATTTTGATCCATTTCTTCTCTCCTCATTTAAATCCTTCCATGGTGTGTTAACCTTTCTCTCTTCCATTTTATTGTTCATTATTTCATTCATAATGTTTTGGTATTCAGAGGAAAAATTCCTAGAAGGCCATTAACTCTCCAAACAAGCTGCCATAGAATAGAGTACACATATTTGTATAATCAAGCCATGAAAAGGCAAGCAGAAGAGAATGTATTTAAGGAGTTATAAACAAAACTTTGTAATTATATGCAAAAACAGGAGTTTACATAGATTAAGAAAAATTAGGGGAAAGGGAATGGCGATTTCGCGTAGGGTATTTTATTAAACTTGAGTTATCATCTCTCTCTTCTCTCTCTCTCTCTCTCTCTCTCTCTCTCTCTCTCTCTCTCTCGCACAAGAATTCTCGTCATTCACTCCATCTTCCCCATCTTCCCGAGTCTGGTCTGGGGCACCTAATTAGGACCTCTGATGACGTCTTTAGAAATCACATTTCTGATAGCAATGAATACCAAATTAATTTTTTCGACTGGGAAAATATCTTCAGAATCTCTCTCTCTCTCTCTCTCTCTCTCTCTCTCTCTCTCTCTCTCTCTCTCTCTCTCTCTCTCTCTCTCTCTCTCTCTCTCTCTCTCTATGTTCTTGTTCGTTCCTAGGTAAAATACAGACGGATGCTTTTTATTACCAGGAAGTGATTGCAGTTACCTATGTTTCTTTCACTCATGCTTTCAATTACAAACACATACAGACACACATATATACATATATGTGTGTGCTATATACTGTATGCACACACACATTTCACATATGTATAGGGATAGCTTGGTATATATGAAGAGCAGATGATGGTTTTACTCAGAAATTCGTTAGCCTTTGAGATCCCTTGTACATATGTTGCACTCTATCAAAGAGAGAAGAGTTTAAGAGACCATGAACAGCGACTTATGTTAGCTTTCACGAAAGAGCCCCTCACTTTCCACGTACGTTTTGCGTATGTTTCATCTCATGGACAGGAATGAATGATTATTTGAGTTTTATTTGACGTGAGTAGAACGCTTTGACTCGTGCAAACATACTTACGTTAATGGTATGCGCTGAATATTTCACTTGAACGCAAATATACTTACGTTAATGGTATGTTTTGAGTTATGCGCTCGTACATCGCATTAATTATACGCAGCATCTTTTACCTAAAGAATGGTAGCAGAACCGTGTAACTAGTTTTTTTTTCAGTCGGGCTCTTCGATTAATGACATAAGTCATGACTTTAAAATCATTTAGTATTTGAATATTAAATACCTCATTTCATGAAGCGTTCTAGATGAAATGCCCCTAGAGAGCTTGTTCGCCACCGCTGAAATCTTTTTTTAGAGTTATGTTGGTTGTGCTATGTTAGTCTTGCTCGAAGTGCATTTGAATAAGTAGTACTTATGTTACTTGGTATCTCTGTTTGCGTTCTCGAGATTCTAAAACTCTCTGGTACTTTCCGAAAAATTTCGGAACATCGAAGTGAAGAGGCGAATATGGAAAGGTGTTTCTAACTCGTACAGGAAATTGAAAATTGTCTTCAAATACAGATTGAAGCGGAATGGGTCAAAAAATACAATATTACTTCCACTCATTCTGTTGAAAGAATCAAGGTTTCATGATTTATCATGAAAATTATATTCATAATTGAGAATATCAAATGTACATACACAAGAATTCTCTCTCTCTCTCTCTCTCTCTCTCTCTCTCTCTCTCTCTCTCTCTCTCTCTCTGTCTCTCTCTCTCTCTCTCTCTCTCTCTCTCTCTCTCTCTCTCTCTTCAGATGTGTAGGATTATTCATCTTTGGTGTGATAAGCATTCCATGTATTCTTAATTTTGCTTTATGGATAAACAGTATTAAATTAAATTGTTTTGAATGTCATTTATACAGTGACCAAAATAAGCTATTCTTGATAACAATTAGTACTTTATGATTATCAATTTATCATCATTATATTCATGATTAGTAACGATTCTCGTCATGATTATCATTATTATCGATTCGTTTTCAAGTTTGTCGTAGCAATCTCTGCCGGAGTGACAGGTCCGTCCTAGGATTTTTAATCAGCATGATTGCATTTGGTAATGATGAATGGAGTCGAGAGAAAAAAAAAGGAAACATGGCTACTCCAGCAAGTACAAAGGGGATAGGGGAAGATTTAGATTAGAATGTTTCATAAGCTAATGTATGCTGGAATTAGAGGAAGTTGATTTACGGAAGTTGACGTATGTTGCTGATTTATAAGATATTTTACAAGTTACTGAAATGTTTTTCTTTTATGAATGAACGGCATCGTTGTAAAGAGTTTTGCATTAAAAGTTTGTACAAGTTTACAGTCTTCTACGAGAGGCGACTCCATTTTCATACAACCTGGCATCGTATTAGCGATAGGAACGAGTTTCCTGAACGGAGCTCGGGGTGTAATGATATTGATACCGCTAGATGAAAAATTGTACTCTTTATTAGGAACGGTGTAATTGATGATGGGATGTAAAGTAAATGCAGTAGGCTGAATGGAAGCGAAGCTCACTCAGGGGAAAGTGAAAATGACGGATGGAAAGTGACTGATGAAACACAGCGTAGTCTGTGATTAATAGCAAAGTAAGCGCCGAAGAAATTATACCAAATTATCTTTTAAATTGAAGTCGTTACATTATTATGGAGAGATTATTCAAGGTGATTTTTGGGAGATGAAAAATAGTCCTGCCATACGGGATTAAAATTGAGGGAATGAAGTGGAAGTATGTCCTTCGGTTTCAATTTTTTCATTTTATTACAATTTAAGGCTATCTATCTTTATAGGTAATAGCTGTTAATCTATCTCATGTAATTTCCCTTGTAGACAACAAAGCTTTTATAGCAACAAAACCTTGGGACATATCTTGTTTTGAGTCAACCCTACTTTACAGAGGTGAGGTTTGCTAATGAAATGAAGAAAAAATAGAATGTCGTGAGGTAAACTGGTTTCTCATTACATGTTTGCGGGATGAGAACGTGAGGAATGTTGAGATCGAAATCGAACTAGTGGTAAAATGGTTGGTATAGGTGACATGATGAATCACTGTTATGAAGTAATTTTGCAGGTGGAGGGGATGGAGATGATTGATCGGCGAAAATTCCGTAGATTTCAGAAGTATTTAGAGGAAGGAGGAGAGAGAGAGAGAAGAGAGAGAGATAGAGGAGAGAGAGAAGAGAAGATAGGAGAGCGAAGAGAGAGAGAGAGAGAGAGTTTGTTGAATGGAGTAAAAGAGCCACTGGAACCATAGTAGGTTGGAACTAAGGTCTATGAAGCGAGAGTGTGCAAAAGACAAAAGAGGAAGAGGCCTAATGTAAGGCAGCAACATCCTTCTGCTGAACGTTTTGTGTATGCAAATAAATTGACTAATACTCATTCAGAAATTAGATAATGATTTTATATATATATATATATATATATATATATATATATATATATAGATATATATATATATATATATATAGTGGTGGTGATTCAAGGTATTAGCCTTTCGGTTTTATGGAAGTATGTTGCCGTTCCATAATGTGATCTCGACCTACCTCAGTCGATAAACATATATACTTGATAGGTTGAAAAGAAGACGATGAAAGTATTTTGGCAACATTGATGTACAAATAAGTAAAGTTGAAAAGCTAAAGATCTTTGAAGGCCTCACTGACAAAGAAAAGAACCATTGAGAGAGTGTCCAGAGTTTCTTCAAGGAAAAGAAAGAAAGTTAGATCACAAGGGACTTGATAAAAGCTGATGGGAGGGATTAGACGAAGTAGGTCTTTGGAAATAGAAGTAATTCAAGCAGAGTAATCTGGACTAATTATTCAGTATGGAGCTCTGGCTATTGATCAGTGATGTGAAAGGGGCGCGAAAGGGAGAGAAGGTAGGGTTCGAGAATAAGGATCGTGAGCCTTAGGAATGAACAGAGAGAGAGAGAGAGAGAGAGAGAGAGAGAGATAATAATGGTAACGAGTATGGAAGTTTGGAAATGAAACTGTTCTGCCATTGTAGAGGTGGATTATTACGAGTCTGCTGTCAAAAAGGGATGTATAAAAGAGAAGACGGCTATGAGTCATTTTAGTCAAAGGTAGACGG
Organism: Macrobrachium nipponense; assembly: GCF_015104395.2. Taxonomy (NCBI): domain Eukaryota; kingdom Metazoa; phylum Arthropoda; class Malacostraca; order Decapoda; family Palaemonidae; genus Macrobrachium; species Macrobrachium nipponense. The sequence goes on from NC_087200.1 coordinate 160,080,266, forward strand.
AAAGAAATTGGAAAGTAAATTATTGTAGGTAAACGAAATATGACTAAAGACTTTGGACAGTGAATGGCCAGAAGAGAACGCATTAGGAAATAGAAATTGTCGGTGTTTACATTGGATGGAAGAAAGGGGTGGAAGTTTTCTTTATGATAGAGTCGAATTCTGTTGCTCCACAAAGTTAGGTGGAAAATGCTGAATTTTGGTATTTAGTTGGTTTCATCCTCCCTGGTTTAAGGAATATTTTTTCGTCTTAGAAAATTGCCTTCCGTAAATATCAAACAGAATTATAGTTGTTTTTTTTTTCAGTGTTAATAGCCTTATTATGCACTGTGGACAGAGAGAAGTACCTGGTAAGGTAAAGTCATGGAAATGCCACATAACTCTGAAATTAATCAGCAGTTCAGAGTTCTTATCCACAAAAACTTTCAAGATTAAGTCGATATGGTATTGGAAATACTGGAGCAATCGTGAAACCGCAATTGAAATTTTATGAAAACCATATTTCATCATTGAGTATAATGCCTTTTAGAAGGCAGTATACTCAAATGGGTTTCTGAATACCCTGGTGCAGTTTGGTTGTATAAATAGTAAACTTTTTTGTCCATGTGTAATGCTGATTTTGAGAGCTTCCAAGGAATCATTTCATGGTATTTGAAAAATTAAGCTATACCGAAATGAGAAATGGATATCACCGCGGCAGACGCTACAGCTATATGCGTCAGATCATGTTGTAAATTATAGATGAAGTGAACCGTCCTTTGATACTAATGGATGCCATTTACAGTTTGAATATCGTTCTATTAAACATGACATTGTAACTCGTACACAGAAGTCGGGATCATGTATATCCAGTCTTCTGTGTATTACGCATCCACATACCCCCCTAACTGTCGTGTCTTTCAAATTATGATTTCTAGTACAGTCGTTTTAACATTCATGCTATTCGACTTACGATTCTATGCATATATATTATATATACACATACATACAT
>NC_087200.1:160086253-160101253 GCF_015104395.2 Macrobrachium nipponense
GAGCGCAAGGAAGGGAAATAAAAAAGTGGAGATGGCAAATACGGTGTCATTTAACTTTGGGAGAGGGAGTGTTGGTAGCAAAGGGAGGAGAGGGGGTTGGGGTGGGGGGTGAGGAGAAGGGAGGAAAGGTAATGGAGAGATGGGTGGACATAATGAGTGCCGAGGGACCTCGGTTGGGAGATGAGGTAATGAGAAGCCACTGCTGGGAAATGAAGAGAAAGCGTTGTTGGAGTAACACTTGCAAGATAAAGTAGGCGTGATGAAGGGTGGAGGACGCCGCCAGCCTGAGCATATAGGGAGAGAAGAGGCTCGGAAGAGAGAGAGAGAGAGAGGGGAAGGAAAAAGGAAAGCGAAGAATGGCGTATGCAACCTTTGGGGGTGTGGGCGGTGGAAAATGGGGAAAGGCGTCGCATTTTTGGTTTACGGGGAAACCTTCCTTCATGAGGAATGCCGTTACCTAATGAATCCTTGAGCATCTAGTGAAGAAGCAGGAGAGAGGAGTGAAGAGGTTGCGTAGATATACTATTGGTGATAGGAGCCGTGAGTATCTGGAAGAAAAAGTAAATGAGGTCTCCCGTCGCGTCTTTCTAGTGATTTGGAATATTACACACACACACACACACACACACACACACACACACACACACACATATATATATATATATATATATATATATATATATATATATATATATATATATATATATATATTGATATGTGTATTTGTGTCTGTGTTTGATTATAAAAACTAATACTTGTTCTCTTCTTTGTAACTTTTCTTTGTTTTTATTGAATAGTTATGCAATGGGAGTAAAGCTGTTCATCAACATGGTGTATCTGTGTTATTTCTTTCGTATTTATTGCTTATCTCTTTTCCTTTTGCGCAAAAGCACAGCCGAATCATCTTAATTATTTCCACTCCTTTTTATATTTTGTTTGTTTTTTTCTTTTTTTTCACATTTGTCTCCTCCTGGTGACATACTCATCCTTCCCCAGCTGCGCCGTCATCCTGGTCCCTAATTCCCCTTGTCATTCAGCCTTATTATGTGTGCCTAGTCTTGCGTAGCCCCGACCTAATATTCGACTAATTATAAACTTTTATGCTGGTCGCATTCCAAAGGATTTTGCTCCGCTCTCCGTTCGTCCCATTTTTGTGTACCCGCCTCTTCATACCTCTCTAAGCTTCTTTGTGCCTTTTCTTCCTGTATTTCGTCCTACGTCACTTTCGCCTCCCATTTTTTCAAGCTTTCCTTTTCACGATCTTTCTTCGTCTTTGGTCACCCCCCCCCCCCCCCCCCTAACTGTTCTGTCTTTGGTTCTGCTTAGTTTTATTGTTTTCTAACCTCGTTCTACCACCCGTTTCTTTACTTGCGCTGTATTTGATAGTTTTAGCTTGTATATCCTTTTCGCGTATCTGAGTTCTCCCCTATTTTCCTCTTACTTTTTTTTTGTCGCTCATTACCCGCCTTCCCTTTTGTGTGTGTTACCTCGTACTTGCCATCATTTATTCCGTCAGTTTTTCGAATAGCTTTTCTCTTATGCCCGTTTTATTTCCATTCAAATAAATTGAAAGTTCCCTGTGTAATTAAACTCCTTGTTTCCTTTATCTGCGTTTTGAAGGACTTTCTCTTCCCGGAAGGAGAAGCATTTTTACGAAAACGAAAGTTGCTAAAAAACTATTTTGAAAGGGTGACGAAAGAAAAACTCCCTTTCCTCCTTTTAATGAAACTTCTTAAATACTTTAGCAATACAGAATATATATTCAGTTTATTTTTCTTCTTTTATTATTATTATTATTATTATTATTATTATTATTATTATTGGTGGGGAGTAGAATTAAAGGTTCATGGTGAGCCGCTCTTGAGCATCAAAATTCTTGCAGGCAACTGGAAAAATATAATATAATGATGCACTGCACATAATTATGTAAAAATGGGGAAGACATATTAAGAGAATACGAATCCATTTTCTGTGTGATGGAGGTGGGTTGATACAATACCATCTAGGCGGGATAACAAGTGGAAGGGAGAGAGTGGGATCCAGAAGGAAGCTCCCTGGGATATGAAAAATTTTGGCCCGTGAAGCCAAAATTAAAAGCTCGGTCTTAATATATTAGTTTGTTGGACAAATTATCGATTAAGATTGTTATCACAAATTTGTCGAACAATAGCATCATTCAGCTTTACACAGGACACCATATACTATATATATATATATATATATATATATATATATAATATATATATATATATATATATTATATTTATATTTACATATATATATGTATTATATATATATATATATATATATTATATATATAAATATATATATTTATTATATATATATATATATGTATGTATGTATATATATATTACATATGTGTATATATATATATATGTATATATATATATATATATATATATATTATATATATATAAATATATATGAATATATAGTTATATATTTTACACATAAATTATATATATATATACATATATATATATATATATATGTATGTATATATATATGTATGTATGTATATATATATGTATGTATACATATGAAATACATATTTACATAAATACATACATAAATACATTGGGGAAAGGTGTGTAGACTTTCTCGGTTAATTTCACCTTTCCATAACGTTTTAATCTTGAAGCAATCTCTCCCAGTCACATGTTAACCTTTGTTTCAGTTATTTATTAGTTATCAATATTTTTTAGGTATACTTGATGAGTGTGTAGTGAATAATCGTTTATGGGTTTTTCTTCACATTTGGTTTTTTCATGGCCACAGCTTTCTTTTCAGGAGGATTTTTTTTTTCTGACACTTTTAAGATTTGTACTTTGGTTGAGGAGCACCAGAAGATTTATGCGTTGTTTGACAAGGATCGGAAGATTTATGTGATGTTTGCTGAGCATTAGAAGGATTCGTGTATGATGTGATGACCAATGAAGATTTGTTCGTTGTCTGATGATTGTTAGAAGATACAAGGCCAAAAGAATTTTACAGTTCTGTTGGCCTTGAGAAGATATATGCTTCTGACGAGTGGTACGCCGTCTAATGTATGCCTATTTTCATGGGCGGCCGGTAATAATGTCACAGGAAAAAAAGTCACAATTTGACCAAGAAAAAAATTCACATTTATTTAGGGTGGACGTTAATAAATTCACATGGAAAAGTGAACTTTTCTTGGGAGGCTTTTGCTAAACATGCCGTAAAGATGAATGCATACCGGGTTAAAAAAATTCCTAACAGTCTTGTACTAATAACGCCGCAAGGTGGATACATACCGGGTTTTAAAAAAATCCCTAACAGGCTTGTACTAATAATACCACAAGGTGGATACATACTGGGTTAAAAATAAAATCCCCAATGGGCTTGTACTAATCATGTCGCAAGGTAGATACATTCCGGGTTAAAAAAAATTCCACAACTGGTTGTACTAAACATGCCACAAAGGTGGATACACACCGGGTTAAAAAAAACATCCCAACGGTCTTGTACTAATCGTGCAGCAAGGTTAAAAAAAATCCCCAGTGGGCTTATACTAATCATGCTGCAAGGTGGATACATACCTGGTTTAAAATAAATTACCCAACAGGCTTGCACCAATCACGCCGCAAGGTGGATACATACTGGGTTTTAAAAAAATCCCCAATGGGCTTATATTAATCACGCCTCAAGGTAGATACATACTGGGTAAAAAAAATCCCCAATGGGCTTATACTAATCATGCTGCAAGGTGGATACATACCGGGTTTAAAAAAAATTCCCCAACAGGCTTGCACTAATCATGCCGCAAGGTGGATACATACCGGCTTTCGAAAAAATCCCCAATGGGCTTATACTAATCATGCTGCAAGGTGGATACATACCGGGTTTAAAAAATATTCCCCAACAGGCTTGCACTAATCACGCCGCAAGGTGGATACATACCGGCTTTTAAAAAAATCCCCAATGGGCTTATACTAATCACGCCGCAAGGTGGATACATACCGGGTTTTTAAAAAATCCCAAATGGGCTTATACTAATCACGCCGCAAGGTGGATACATACCGGGTTTTAAAAAAATCCCAAATGGGCTTATACTAATCACGCCACAAAGGTGGATACATACCGGGTTTTAAAAAAATCCCCAATGGGCTTATACTAATCACGCCGCAAGGTGGATACATACCGGGTTTTTAAAAAAATCCAAATGGGCTTATACTAATCACGCCGCAAGGTGGATACATACCGGGTAAAAAAAAAATCCCCAACAGGCTTCCACTAATCACGCCGCAAGGTGGATACATACCGGTTTTAAAAAAATTCCCCAAAAGGCTTGCACTAATCATGCCGCAAGGTGGATACATACCAGGTTTTAAAAAAATCCCCAATGGGCTTATACTAATCACACCAAAAGGTGGATACATACTGGGTTTTAAAAAAAATCCCCAATGGGCTTGCACTAATCACGCCGCAAGGTGGATACAAACCAAGTAAAAAAATCCCCAATGGGCTTATACTAATCACGCCGCAAGGTGGATACAAACCGGGTAAAATCAAATCCCCAATGGGCTTGTACTAAACCCTTTGGGGTTCACTTTCTAGGAAAGATTAATGTGATTTTTTTCCGTGTGACTTTTTTTCTGTAACTTTTTTTACTTGTGACTTTTTTTTACCTGGATTCGTTCCATGATGCTATGCTTGCCTGTGGAACCCCAGAAAATAGTCGTGTGTTTTTGAGGAATTTCAAGAATTTCTGGCAATCATAAGAGAATTATTCTGTATTTTTCATATAATTAAAGTTTCATTTTTTACGAATATCTGAAAATAATACTGCATTTTCAAGGAATATGCAAAGCTTCCACCTTTGGGATCATGAGGGAATAATGCTTTGTTTATTTTTTTCTAGGAATATGCAACGCTTTGGAGAACGCGGAAAATCATGCTTTGTTTTTGGGGAATATGAAATCTACTTTGGCTAGCGTCAGAAAATGATGTTTTGGACTTCGTTTTTGGAGTGTACGAAAAATTAAGGCATTGTTTGGTGAACAGCAGACAATTTCGCTTTTTGTTAAAAAATATTTTGATAAACATCTGTAAGTCCATCATTATATATATGACAGACACCACAAGTTCATACTTCTTTTAACTGGCATCTGAACATGATGTTTGTGTAAGAAACGTCAGAAATTTTTACTTCCACTTTTGAGAGGAAGTAATCCATCCATTATTTGAGGATCATCTGAAAATCTAATAGCAGCAAGACGAACGCTTTACTTTACATCGGTTTTGACTGGCCCTGGTATATCAGAATTGCAATAATTTGTGCATTATCCTATAAAGTATGTTTATGTCTAATGTTAATTATCGTATAACACTGATGCGTGAATTTAATTGAAATAAATATATTGCTAATATTCCGTACCAGTGCCTGTGCTTGGACTTATGTATCTAAATGTCTTCCCATATCTTTTTCGTTTTACTGATTTAAATATGGAAACAAGTATTCGATTTAAGAAGAGGTATTTTTCGCATTTTAAAAAGGGTATATTCCATCTCTCTGCCCAAGTGTAATGTGGTCATTGTCATGAATTTGATTAAGGCAAGGAAAGCGGTACCCTTTCCAGTAATTCTCTACAGTTGAAAAAATTTAAGTTTATTGTGTTCCCGCGCAAAAGTATTACAGTGAAAATCACAATCTCAAAATAACACTTCTCTACTCATTTCGTGGTGATTTTCTTTGTAATGTGATTTTCACTATAATACTTTTGCGCTTGAACACAATAAACTTCATTTTTGCAACTGTAGAGAATTACTGGCAAGGGTACCGCTTTTCTTGCCTTAATCAAATCAATGATATATATGTGTATGTATATATTGATAGATTTAGCTATGTATGTATGTATGTATGTATGTATATATATATATATATATATATATATATATATATATATATATATATATATATATATATATATATATAACACTCACACACATACACACACACATGCATACTTAAGTACCACAAAATACACAAATGATTTGAGTATGTGCTGAAGCCTTCTCCTCTTGGACTCAGTCTGTGGCTCCTTAAGGAACAGCCTTTCTTTTGCGTAGCAGAAACTGGGGTGATGTTGCTAGACGCCCTACCCCTCGGATACTGAAGGAGCTTTTGTGTCTATGGCGTTCGTATTTCTTGGTGTTCACCCGTCTCGGGTAGTTACCAGTCCGAAATTTGGTTAACTTAGGTGATCAGATGAACAATTACGTAGTTGTTATTGATTTTTTTGTTTTCTTTTTTTTTTTTTGTGACAGAAAAGCTTTCCGCACTTAGTTTTAGTTCTGAAACAATGTCGTGAGTTATTATTAATCCTTTTGCAAGCGCCATCCGCAACTTCAACTCTCGGAGAACATTTTGGGATGAAAATTTTGGGTGGATATTATTATAAGTTGCTGTTGGTTTGGGGGACTGTTGTTGGAATTTACTTTTTTTTTTTACGCTTTCATTTGGAGGATTTGCCTTATGATGCAGCGAAGTAATAGAATAATATAATTTTAATTTTCAATTATTTTAATTAACCAAATTGATTTTGATTAGATTTGTTGTATAATGGAAGTTGCTGCTTAGTCCAATGGCCTGTTTGGGTTGCTCATTTTCTGTCATTTAGGTTTATTTATCCATCTATCTGTCTATCTACCTGTCTGTTATTAGCCGTTGTCTATCTGTCCTCATTTTGCCGAGAGAAAATGTCGTTTATTGGAAGGGCGAGGTTTCGGGGGAAAACCAGACTTGAATTCTCTTGCATTCATTTTTTGACACGAAACTGGGATGAAAGCCTTCTGACTTACACGTAAACATGGGCCAAGTAACTGCCTCCCGGAAGTTTGTGTTTTGAATATTATTCATTGCTTTGTCGAATTTCTTCGTGTTGCAAATGAAAGTATCAAGTTCTTTTTGAACGCCATGTTAATTCTAATGTGTACCTGTTAGACATACAACAAATTGGCACAAGGGGAGTTGGGTCCCTTAACGACCTGCAACATCGCCTCTATGAAAGAAATCTATCATCCTTGTGATTGACTAATTCTGGAACAAAGTCACAGGCGATTACTCGGCGCTATGAATAATTGAGTTGGGAAAATTGCTCCGTAAATTTACTTATTGACTGAATGACCTGAGGTATCGAACAGTACTGCGCTCGTGACCGTTTAGCTCTGCTGTCCACTGTCAGGAGTCGGATTACCATTATTGTGACCTTTCTGTTCGTGAATTTACTCGTATGGAATATTCATATGTATAAACATACGTCAATATATGGTTCCATTCGTCATGGACGCACGTACACACACACACACACCACACCCAGCAGGGTTGCCTATTAAAGATCTGCCGTTCATTGTAAGGTTGAAGATTAATGTAGCCTTTCGTGTAGTGAACTTTGCATGTATGGAACGCTCATGCAAGTATAGTATACTCTTGCACGAGTGCTATGTATGTTGTACAAACTCGATCCACGAATGAGCGCACAGATATCCGCTAGGTTCTGTGTTTTTCTACTCTGAAGTATTTGTGGCTTTTTACATGAAATAATCACAATAATTACTTTTAGAATAATCACGGTAATTACTTTTAATATCATCCTGTGTTGCTGCATCAGTCATCTTGTGTAGTAAGTCGTTGCTTTCCACTTAGGAACTGGTTATTGACTAGAGCTTCATTTTATTAGTATTGTTATCACTTTCTATGCGTTCGTTCCGTTGGGCTGAAGGTAAAACATCCCTTACGGGTTTGACGAAGACTTTGAGTGGATTGTATAAGTTTGGAGAAAAGGGCGGTCTGAATATCAGACACGTATAATGAAGTTCAGTCTAAGAGTGTTAGGGATGGCTTCTCATGCTCAGGAAAAGAAACTTGTTCTGGGTTATACTTTCCAGGTAGGAATGTATTTTTTTTTTTTTTTTTTTGTGCTCAAACAATGCGGAAAGCTTTGGACAAATGTTTAAGCAATCTCCATTTAACCAGTTCACCCCAGCCTATATCGGCGTCGATGGCTGTTCTTTTAGGGGTCTTCAGTTTGTTGAAAATCAGTCAGTCGGACCTTCATTCACAGCATGCTTTCTAAACTGAGTCGTATTACTGCATTTTAGGAAGTTATTTTATGTTATTCATTTTGAGTAAATGTCTTTGTATAGTAATCTGTTCTTATGTATTTTGGGATTATGCAATTTATTATAAACAGACCTTTACAAGAATTTGATTCTTCAGTGAAGACGTTCTCTCTCTCTCTCTCTCTCTCTCTCTCTCTCTCTCTCTCTCTCTCTCTCTCTCTCTCTCACACACACAATTCTCTGTTGTTTGTTTAGGCAGCTTCCATCTTTTTTGTATCATCTTCGTTTGTTTTCTTTGTGTTGCTGGGTTCCCGAATAGTTGGTCCATTGTTGGACCACAGTGACTGTTTTGTTGCGCGAGGCTCTTGGGATTTGCAGAATTCTGAAAAGTCGAAGGCTACCTTATTCCTTTTTCCTCATTAATCGACATTGTTCGGGGATGAAGGAGATCTGTAATATGATTAATTTTTAATTAGTGGATAGTTGGTGCGTTTGTTTATATGTCATGACATATATACATACTATATGTATCAGTGTGTAGGCTACATATGCGAGTACATGTAGACGTGCATACGTGAAGGTTTATTCATGAAATTATATAATATTACGCTGATTAACTACGCACAAACGCATCTTTATATATATATAATGTGTTTGTGTGTGTGTGTGTGTACAGATTCTTCTGTTCTCTTGTTATCAGATACGTAAGTAATTATAACAGCGTATATATAATATATACAGACATACATAAATATACAAACAAACATTTTTATGTGCATGTTTGGAGGGAAAATGTCATACCAACACGTCTTGCTTACGGTGACGAATGGTGTATATTATTAAGCAGATGTTGCTCTTAGGTGCAATTTGATGACAGTTTTTTGCGGTTTTTGCGCTGAGCTCTTGAACAGAGGGGAAGTTTATTACTACCACATTCATGGAATTGGCGATTGCTATATTATAATGTGAAGCCAAACGTCAAAATTTCCTGATTTTATATTGTGCTGATAAATACAATTGTGCATATATACTGTATAATAATATTGGGTATCCATTTTGGATAAGTTACGTAAGGTCAGTTTCTTGGTATCATTTGTTAACGTAACGACAGTAAAGATGCCACGCTTTGTTTTAAATGAAAGTTTATTCTTGATAGTGATCCTGAAATAAAAATGATCTATATTCGCTTTATAACGCATAATCTGGCGTTCGCCGATACGATATATAAAGACCTGTTGCACTTGCCTGTTTCATAAAAGAGATGGAAATATGAATTGATGATTTTGTTCTCGTCATTCTTAATCTCTGGTGGATGACGCGCTCCTCCGGATGATGAGTTTTCTCACTTATGGAAATAAGCAAGTTTGAAACGTTCATCGCACCCCTCACATCTGGAATGAGAGTCTTATTTTTTTATTATACGTCTTTTGAATTGTTGCCGTCTTTTCAGATGATTTGCAGTTATGTTTGAGCTATACGGATGAAACCATTCACACCCTTTTTACTCATTTGAAACAATCAGTATATAACTATTAATTGGCAATTGTATGTGTATACTGGCGTTTCTGATCTAGTTCTGAACAGTCCGAGTCTCTTTTTATCGAGACAAATTCAAGTGTCATGATTTCCTATGCAATTACATCAAAATCAACTAGGAGTTTTAATTTAACCTCTGTGGATATTCAGCATCTGCACTCTAGTGCTTCTGTATGCTTTTTATGCTATTATTCGTCTTACCGTCTCACAGATCTTGCTAGGGTGCTCAGAGAGGGTGCTGCCTGCTAAAGTTCCTTCTCGTAATCCCTAAAAGTAAATAAATAATAACGAAATAAAATGGACGTCAAATTTTGGTTCATTATTCTTAATGAATGTTTACAATATAGTTTTTAGGCACAGTTTGGGGGAAGATCTGTCAAATAGATGTTCATCCCAGTAAGTCCTCTGTATAGCTGACATTCAGTATATAGCATACATATTTCCTAATGAAATTTTAGATCTATTTGCAGGCTTCTCCCATAAATGGAGAGAGTGAGAGAGAGAGAGAGAGTTGTGAAGGTACAATTGATATTTTGATATTGATACATTTTAGGCGGCAAATGTATCTGTAAATTTGGGTGATTGCTTTTAATAAAACACAATTTTTTAATTGAAATTTGCAATCATTTTTGTAGTCGTTAATTTCTTGTCGTAGCAAAATACATCATAACTTTTGAAACTGGTTTGCAATAATGATTGTTTTGATGAATTATGTATATATATGTATATTTTTTTATCTTGGGCGTAGTGTAGTTATAATTTAACCTTGATTGAAATGACCCAAGTGATTTGTTCCTTCATATTAATTAAGTTGAGCTCTCATAGTGTGCGCCCCCGCGGGGGGGGGGGGGGGGGGGATGAAAGTGCGTGCATGATTGTGAAATACTTTTTTCCTATGCTCTAATGGAAAATGAATCGTTACTCTGAAAAGGTTAAAATTGTTGAATATCTCGCACATTCTATGATATTTTCATCTGCGAATTACCAAAAGGATTAGGCGATTAAGAACTTTGTGAATGTAATAGCATAGGAAATTTCATTCGCTTTTAGTCTACACTGAGTAATCTTTAAATTCTCTCTCTCTCTCTCTCTCTCTCTCTCTCTCTCTCTCTCTCTCTCTCTCTCTCTCTCTCTCAAATGATTAATGACTGTAGCCTTTCCCCGTGGATCAAGAGGATGAGCGTGTTATCAATGAGTTGTTCGATGGGTCGGCTTTGTCATATCTTTTGAGCATATTTCTCTTTTATATATATACAATATGTATCTACTGTATGTAAGTTGTGTGTATATATTATATATACTTGGCAATGAGGACTGTTAGTCAAGGAAGGATTGTCACTTTTTATTTTTATAAATATCTCCGCTTGATACCATCCAGTTTCAATGAGGTCCTGTTAGTAATGATTCTGTGTGTGTGTGTGTGTGTATTTTGGACGTTAAGAACATGCAAAAGGCATATATGACGATGTCCTAAATTACTTGTTGGTCACCCATCCCAATAGTAATGACCAGAAACGTCGTTGCTCATTTTCGTTCTTTGGAAGGAGCAAGAATATTGCTGGTTATTATTTAACTACTAGAGTTTGAGTGTCGTATGTAGTTTGTGTTTAAACCACAGATTCTTATTTTTAATTAATTACGGAAGTGTATGTTATGTATATTTTACGGTTTTTTTTATGTTTTAAACTCATTTTTACGAATGTTGTATTATTATTAGTTATTTGGTGTGGGATAAATATAAAAGTTGTATATCTGGTTGCTTGGGCGCCGAGTTCTAAGAAGAATTTATTTCCATTTACACGAAGTGGTTTTGCTTCTGGTCCATCGAGGTTTACGACCACAATAGGTTAATAGCCGCCACTAATTGCACACGGCGTAGACTTGAAGTCTGTCAGTGTTTGTACAGCCATAAACTCGATGTATTGTTGCTGTTCCAGTCGTTTGGAACTGCCTGAACGCTGATTTACGCGATGGAGTAGGTGCTTCGTGGTGTGTCCTTCGATATTGTACTGTGCTTAGTGTGGCGTATAGAGTTTTGCTTGCGCGCACTCACACAGGCACACACACAAACATACACTCACACATATATATATGTGTGTGTGTGTGTAAGAACACATTATATATATATATATATATAATATATTATATATATATATATATATATATATATATATATATATATTATATTATATATACTCTTTCCTTTATCAAGTTGATTGGACGCTCGCATCAATAGTTAAACTTTGTGTTCGATTTCCGTGCTTGGCTATTGGTTTCTGGCATGTTCTCCTTGCTAAGTTTCTTAGTTCATCTATTAGCCTAACAGCGAGCTATGTATGTGGTAGTTGTTCCGCTGGGGTGCGTAGCAACCAAGAGACAAAAACTTGATAAGGAAACGGCGTGACATCTAAAGTTAAATTGTCTCAGGGGAAAAACATACGCGACTTTAAGGAGATGACATAGGCCTACTATGAGTTGCGTTCACTCCTTGAAATCAAAGTGCTATATATATATATACTATATATATATATATATATATATATATATATATATATATATATATATATATATATACATATTACCGTAAGACATTTCCAGCTAAAACAGAAATTTATCTAATGAATGAAGCCCTTCAAAACACTAAAGAGTAGTAGAAAGTTATTGCTATATTTCGGAGACGCTGACTGTCTCTCTCAACAGACAGTTTCTTCGAAATATGGCTATAAATTACTACCCTTGTGATATGGGCCCCTCTTATTTTATATATATATATATATATATATATATATATATTATATATATATATATATATATATATATATATTTATATATATATATAGTATATGAATATATGAATCATATTACATTACCGTGATTCATAAATACATCGAGCTACAAATGTCCTTTAATATCTAAGTCGCTCTACCTCGGAATTAATGTTTTCATATATGTTAGCCGAAGGGGAATTTTTGAGGGTGTGGTTTAAGCTGTACGTCCTGAATTTGTTGGGTTAGATGTTCGCGCCCGTGAGCCGACAAATTTCTTATCGAGTAAAAAATTCCCCTTCAGTTAATGTATATGAAAATATACTAATTCCGAGGTAGAGCGAATTAGATATTAAAGGACGTTTGTAGCTCGATGTATATATATATAAATATATATACATATATATATTATATATATGTATATATATCCAAACTGACATTACAAGATTAGCATAAGGTCCAATTCACTCTACAGAAACGAAAAAACGCCTTCTTGTACTATGTTTTTTGCTCTGCATGATCAGTTGTGCCTAAGTAAGGGTCGTCCCTAGACCAAAAGTTCTTGGCTCTCTCGCCTTTCAATTTTCCTCCGTGGCAACACCTTTATATATATATATTTATATATATATATATATATATATATATATACATATATGATTGATTGATTGATTTATTTATTTATTTATATATAGTGGGTGGGTGTGTGTGAGAGAGAGCGTGTGGATGTGGATGTATGTGTACTTCGCCGGCGTTATATCGAAGACGCTGAGGAGACATAATTCGATTAGCTTGAATTCTGTGTCTGTCCGCGTGTCGTAGGAGATGGTGGAGGAAGGGGAGTACGGGTATGTTGGTAGTCGAACCGAGTGTCAGTTCCAGTGAATGGCCAACTGCGGATGGTCAATATTTGTTCCCACTTCCGCTCATTCTAACTTTGGCGAGTGTCCTCTATTCCATCGACTCTTCCTCCTCTTCCCTCCCCATTTTGCCCACCCCCCCCCCCCCCCCCCCACCACCCCTTCCCTGTCCTGTACCTCTTCAACGTCACTTCCGTGGCTTATTTCTCTCTCTCTCTCTCTCTCTCTCTCTCTCTCTCTAAGACATTCAAGTTCAGTTGCCTAATTTAAAGTTATTTATTATAATAAATAACTTTATATTAGGCAATTTCTCCACTTGCCCTCCGGAATCGCATATATTTGCTGAGGTTGTAAAATTTTACTCTTTTTTTTTTATTTTACTTATGTGTTTAGTTTCATAGTTCTAATGTCAGCAGTTGCCCCTTCGTCATAAACACTGCATAATGAATAGGGACATGCATCCCAGCCTATGGAGAAAGTGTGAGAAATTTTTCCATAATAGTCTTAACAGTATTTCTTCTTTCCAGAAACGATGGAAAAGAAATTTTTATAGTGACTTTATGATAAAGAAGAAATTCTTCATTCTTTCATTTCTATTAACATTTATCTTGCCCAGACGCGAAGGAAAAGGAGAGAGGGACTGAAGATTCCTTGGAATTCAGTTGCTGGAATCTGAACTTGGTAATCTGCCATTCCTGAGATGTCCCTTGAAAATGATGTTCTTTTCTTGATATTGTTCTATTTTGGGGACACTGTTTTCTGGAGGGTAATAAATGGGCCTCGAATTCTCGGAAATGTGTTTACGGAATGTTAATGTTCGCTCCCCGTCCAGAGATGTGGACCTTTAAGGTATAGTCCTCACCCGCCATTAGGCTTCTCAGGATTATACATGAGTGAACCTTAGACTGAAGGCGCTGGTGTTGATAGCCTTTTGTAACCTAAAATGTGCTGCTGGGTGCTTTCCTCTCTTTCAAGTTGAGAAGTAAGGGAATTCAGTGTAAGGCAAGAGAATGTCAAATGCGCTAAGTTACTCTCTCTCTCTCTCTCTCTCTCTCCACACACACACACACTTTATTGCAAAATTCAAGAATACGCATGTTACAGCTTGTATAGGCACCGGCGGTTCTAGAAATTTTTCAGGGGGCCGCGTAGGATTGTCATAATACAATATATATATATATAATATATATATATATATATATATATATATATATATGTGTGTGTGTGTGTGTGTGTGTGTGTGTGTGTGTGTGTGTGTGTTCACCAGGAGGTGGGGGACATTACGTCTCTATTAATATTTGTCCGGTATTGATCTTATAGTCGTTTGGCAGCTGTGTGAGTCTCAATGACTTGAGCTTTCATCAAGTTTGTTGTCGTTGTGTGCTCTAATTTTATTCCTTTACATCTTTAAGACGAGAAACTTTCTAAGGAATATGATTTCATGAATATAGAAAAGTAACTCCCTTCATCTTTTCTTTGTATTTTGATTTTTGGCGCGAGGGGGGTGGGTGAGAAGGGGTGTCTGGGCTGCTGAGGATTGGGGCACATACAGAGTCTAGAATAATTGTAGTAGACGGAATGTTGCCGTATATTATTAATGTTGTGAAGCTGTCAGGTCAGGCATGGATGTTGTTGATATAACCAACGAGATCATCAGTTTTTGTCGTTAAGGCGTTTTATCTCTAGACAGAATAAATTGCAGTTTGACATAACTTCCATAACTGGTTAAATAAAATTCC
>NC_087200.1:160106253-160133753 GCF_015104395.2 Macrobrachium nipponense
CTTTGCTCATTAGTCTTTTGAGGGGAGATCGCTGTGTATTATGAGGAAGTCGACAGGAGTTTAATCCATCCTTTATAAGTTTTTCGGGAGATCGACGTGTTCCTTTTAATTTAGTGTTAGGAGGCCGTTTCTGAATGACGAAGACGAGAGACGTTGAGTGGCCTTTTGTCCCCCTTTAAATTTTTTCCTTTTCTTTTCTTCGTCGTCTTTTTCGTTATTAATGATTTTGTGGTGTTATGAAAAGGCGCGCTTTTAAGGGTCCCTTTTAAGGCCTCCAAATAGTCATTTAAATGCCTTTCTGCCCCCCCCCCCCCCCCCAGTCCCCACCCTTTCTTACATAATTTTGAATAGCTTTTTGTACTTGATATCACAGAATATATAATTTTATGTTGGCGTGTATTCATTCTCTCTCTCTCTCTCTCTCTCTCTCTCTCTCTCTCTGGTGTAGCTTTCGCATTCTTGTTCTGAAGCAAGAGCCTTGGCTTCGAGCCTGTCTAAGCAAGGGTTTTCTTAAGGCCATTGTTTCTTCTGCTGACGGACGCAAGCAGTGAATCACGTATATAGTAGCTAGCCAAGTGTTGTGGGTTGCAGGTGATGATAAATAGGAAGAGATAGGATTTAAAAGAAAAGGTAAAAGAAAAAAATATTTTCCCCGATCGTGATGAGGACGTGACTTTATAGGTAACTCTTGAGCATTTATTATCATTGTTATCAGAATCTCTCTCTCTCTCTCTCTCTCTCTCTCTCTCTCTCTCTCTCTCTCTCTCTCTCTCAGGTTCGTACACACACAGATATATTCCTAAATTTATTTATTTTCTTTTATTCTTAACATCTTTTCCGATATCTTTATTTACTATTTGTGTATGCCTATTCTTTATTCGTTTGCATCATTTTATCACGAATCGTGAGTTCAATACTCTCTTTATTACTACCTGTATTATTCACGAAACGCACAACGTATAATAACATCAATACAATATTCAAAATGGTTATTCGTATGCGATATCCATTTTATAAAGTAACGTGCCTGCTTTTTTCACATGAAGTGTTTTGTTACGGTGACAAATGATTCACAAGTGAATTATTTCCTATCGACGGATCCGTCAAATGTCCGACAAAATTGGTGCACTGGGCAGCTGTCGTAAGAGAGTTTTGCGTAACTGTGTCGCATGCGCAGTGAGTCATTGTCTTTTTTGATTGGGTGGCCACAGATACTGACACAGTATTTCCGGTTACGTGTCTGATACTTGTAAGAGGCGAATATGCAGTCCACATGTTCCTTTCTGTGGAGATCGTAGCAAGAGTATTTCATCGTCCTGACAATCTCTCTCTCTCTCTCTCTCTCGGGGTCTCGAACTCATAAAATTAGTTTCTTAAGCCTAACAGGCCATCCATTCAGCCATTGGAAGTGTGTATTTACTGTGCATATGCACGTACACGAAGTAGGTTCACTTATTTTCCGTTATTTTCTCATGAGAGAGAGAGAGAGAGAGAGAGAGAGAGAGAGAGAGAAGAGAGAGACGCTCTTCACTAGATGCGTGACAATATTTGGTATTTATGATATTAAAAACTTTCTATTTTAAAACTGAGGACGATTTTGGCAGGTTCCATGGCAGTATGTTTAAGTAAAAAGATTCTCTCTCTCTCTCTCTCTCTCTCTCTCTCTCTCTCTCTCTCTCCTGTTGACGGTTTGGGTGGATTGACGGTGAACGGGGTAGGGGATTGAAAAAAAGGGGGAGGGGGGGGGGGCCTCATTTGTTAGCGCCTTATCACATTTTATTGCCTCGGGGGTTTAGCCGTAAATTGAAGGGAAGGGGGGTGGGGTAGGGGGCGCGTTGTGCGACCCCGTGTACTGAAAAGATTTTGAATGTGTTCCGTATTTTTAGAACCAGCTATAAATTGTTTTACTTTCCTCCTTTTTTTTTTTTTCGTTTGATGGATGTCACCTTTTCGGGCTTTGTTTAAATTGCAGACAAAACACAGCGACGCTTTGGTCAGGTGTGTCAGAGGCGTTGGTTCAGGCTCTGTACTTTTATTCCTTTATTGATTTTACTGGTCATTATTACCGTTGATTTTGAGCTTTAGGTTTCTGTATATTTTTTTATATTTATATTTGTCAGTGTCCAGTTTTAAGGAGTGAGTACATTGTTATTTAAAGATCAGTATTTTAGAGGTGAATTTGAAAACGATTTAAGCTCTAAATTACATATCTTTTATCTTATTTTGAAATACATGTAAAACAGGTCATCTTGATAAACTCACAAATGCTAGATCCTACGGTACCGGCAACCTTCACATCAGTATATCTTGAAAAAATAAATTAGGTGAATAAATTCCTTCATGGCGTTTCCCTCATTCATTAAATGCTTATTCAAACATTGGAAAAGTCTTTGGATGCTGGGTTAATGGCACTTTCCAAAGTATGGGCTTTGTGCAGGGAGCTACCTCATTATTTTCGGTCGTCAAAAATAAGTTAAAGTTTATGGGCATTATGAAAAAAACATTATACTTTGAGTATAGCATGATCGACGATTAGCGTGAGGGTAGTAAAGAATCCATGTATTCTGTAATAGGGAAATCCCAATTTTACACTTGACATGCCAACACTTCCAACAGTTTGTATGTGGAGGTGAGAAAATGTCTTAAATTGCTCGTTACATATTTTCCCTTTCCCAGTACAACAAAGCTCCGAAATTCTCTCTCTCTCTCTCTCTCTCTCTCTCTCTCTCTCTCTCTCTCTCTCTTTATATATGTCTTTTAGCCCAGGGTAGAATAATACATTGGGAGCTGACTGTAAGACAATACCCTTGGATATCAAAAGTACCGAAATGGGGGTGAGATAATCAGTGATTGCACAGAAACATGATGAAAGTACACTGTTAACAATTACCAAGATATCAGACGTGCTGTTTGACTGAAAATACATAAAACCATCGGTAAATTAAAAAAAATGGCAGAAAAAAATTTAATAGACATTATCATCAACAGACAAAACTTGTTGGGTGATGTATTTATATCTTGTTTTTGTACGTGCAATGATATTGATTGAAAAATCAACGAATGTAGTCACTTGCTAAGTAATTATACAATAAAACTGCGAATAATGTTAACATTTTGAAACAATGAAATGAAAGCAGAGGTTTTTTCCAAAGCCACAGAAAACTGAGGAATGATGTACTATTTGCAAGCAGCATATATTACAACAACCCCAAAAGCGGTTTGAAAATAGCTTGAATTAACTGGGTGAAAATTTTTCCTTCTTCTTCTCTTAGAAACTTGTATAAAAATGAGAATGAAAATAATAATTAATTCAAAACTGTGGAAAATGAAGCATGAGGGAAACTGATCATATTCAGGGATCACTGAAAAGACGAGAGAATAAAAACTCATTTGGGAACAACATAGAAAACGGGAAATGTCAACAAAAGGGAGATCACGGGATTTCTTCACCAGCAGCGCTTTGTGTTTTCTCCGTCGCCAATTACCAGGGCAGTGACTATGCTAATGACTGTTGCACCTGTTGATGAAGGTGATTAAAGAGGAATTATTTAATTAGCGCACTTTCTGTCGAACGGCTAAGGGGTGGTGGGTGGGGATTGGGGGAGGCAAGTTGGACCTTCTGTCATGGGTGGGTGGGTGGTTGGAGGGAGTTTGTTGTGGAATTTAACGAGATGGGGATTTTCCTAATCTTTTTTATATATAATTTTAAGCCTCGTGTTGGGTTGGTTAAAGTGATAACTCCTATGGACATTACGTATACCTCTGCTACACATTAAATTTTGTTAGTTTGGCTGCAATATGTGTTTCATAGAAAAGAAATGGCTTTAGTTCTCATATTTTTGTTTATTGTTTAGAAAGACTACATTTTGTTGCTAGCGCAATTAATTGGTTCTTGTTCCTGCTTTTGTTGCCATTTGTCTTACCTTACGATATGCTTTTTTTTTTTTTTTTTTTCTTTTTTTTTTTAGGAACATTTATTCTGTCCCAAGGCACTTGCTTTGACCATTTTCCTATTATGTTTCCAGACAGAGGCTTTTCGTGCGATTTGTAATCTTAATACATTGAATTACTATTGCAACAAGCGTCTCGCCGTTATTTTTTCTATGTTCTTCATAAGAAAAATATTCAATTCAGAATAGGAATAATTTTGTTGTATAATAATATGCATGTTAATATATCTGTATTTATATGTGTCTGTTCAGAAATAAAAGCACATTTGTCGCGCGAAAAGAATAAGAGAAAAGAAAAGTTGAATGTACGGCCAAATGAGCCTCAATACACGGGATGTAATTGGCCGGAACATTCATTTAGAAGATAATACGAGGGCTTGCTCACCTCCTGGATTCTTTTCCAGACCTTTTATGTTTCATGTTGGTGTTAATTTCGTTCTTTCTTTCCTTCTTTCTTTGTTTCTTTCTTTCCTCCTTTCTTTTTGCGCGAAGTTGATGCTAGTTTTGTAAATGGATTTGTCTAATTCCGTTGTTTCTGGCTCAGAGTCTTACAAGAACCTGCTGGGAGAACAGGAAGTTGGGGTTTCCAGTTGGTCTTCACACACTTACGTACATTGTGCTTCCATGCACATCGCTGCGGGAAATAGACGTGTATGTGTTTAAACAATGTACGTTTAAACGTATCAACATATAAACATTTACTTGAGTATTATGGAAGTACGTGTTTGCTTGAATAAGATACAGGTTTGTCTTTGTAACATGCAATTGTGTTATATATATACTTACATAGACAGAGACTTGGACAAAGTATCGTAACTGCTGTGAGATGCTTTTACGAATTTCTTGCTTTGGATAAGAATACTTCGATTTCCATCAGTGATCGTAGCTCGTTCGAACAGAATGACGACAAGTGCAAAGCAAACTTTACGTAATGATATCTGCACCGTGTTATCTATGATTTCCATGATAATTTTTCATATACATTTACAATGGGTTTACATTGTATCTGCCAAATATGTTTAGTTCGTGCATAGAAATTCCTTTGCCCTTTTGACAAAAGGGTGCATTAAGTACTTAGTGATTTTGAAATATATAATATTAATATTAATATATATATAATATATAATATAATATATATATATATAAACTGAAAGACCGTTGTATTTCAAAACAAATAACGTCAATTTTGTTTATATATAAAAACGTATCGTTGTATCTATCATACTTTTCTTTCGTTTAACAACGGAAAATGCTTGAAGTGCAGACAATTCTATTGTTCATATCTTTTAGTAATGGGTGTCTTTACGCCATCTATGTATAGATTAAGGATACTTGAATGACCAGTGTTCAAGATCCACCTTAAAAGTCCAGGTTGTGAAGTTGTTGACCAATACTGTTATAGGATTCCTTACTTGTTAGTAACTCAAACATGCCAGCGTTTGATTCTCTTGAAATCTATGGCAAAATCGGATGTTGTTGCATGGAATGCGGTAAAGATAATCTATATTTTACCACAATTTCAAGTTGTGGAATGGTAGGTATGTCATATTGACTCATTCATTTATTTGTTAAAGACGAGCGTGTTCATGGAATAGGAGAACCGAGACGAAGCGAATGCAAAGAAATTATGCTGAGAATAAAAGAATTTGCTTTTATAGATGTTGGCGTCGTGAGTGGTCTCGTAAGTTCGTGCATGAGGTGGGGGGGGGGGGGGAGTGACGACGACTGCGACAACGAGAGGCGTTATTGAATTCGCCGTATCTGTTTTGAGTTAGATGTAGGATATTAGCATATTGCGTTGTGTTTCTTCAGATAGAACCTTCAGAATTGGCAGCTTGAGATGACGACAACGGCAGCAATGTGGAAGGCATTGTAAGGTATGGAGGGTGGGACGAGGGGTTTGAGGGGTGTGTGATGGATAGGTGTGGGAAGTTAAGGGATGTAAGGAGGTTGGGAAAGTGGATAGGGTTAACGGATAGGGAAACGGCTTGCCATCAAACTTTATTTATTTATTTATTTTATGTGTAATGGGAAATGACGAGTTCCGGGATGATTTGTTTACAAATAGTAGAGGGTGACACGATCTGGCTTCATGCTTGCCATTGTGATGCCAGATAATCTTTAATAAATCAATCAATCAATCATGCTTGCCAGGTTTGAGGTGCAGGGGAGAGTTTTTGTTGGAGAAATAGTAAAAGCATAGAAAAGGTAAAATGCTCCCAGTCTTTAATAAATATTTTAGTATGTATGGATGGATTTATATATGCATTTATATTTAAAAAGGGACTTTGCTAAATGTGATTATTTAGCAGTATTTGACCTTGTTCAGAACAGTAGGATATATTCGAAAATTATTTCATGTTTAAGTAACCTTTCATTTGTAAAAAGCTGTTAATTCATACAGAACTAATTAACCCCCATTCATGTGCGGAATCTTGTGTAACTTCGCAAGTCTCTCTGTCTCTCTCCACACACAATATATATATGCATGTATGTGTATATGTACGCATGTAGTTTGTTTGTACGTATGTACATAGGTGAATATATTGCATATTTTCATGTTTCTTCCAGAAGAATGTCTCTTGAATTTGGCAATGCGCTCTGCTCTTTCAGGAGCTTTTAAAGGAAGCATTACGCTGTCATAGTGGAATAAGTATGACTTACATCAACTTAAAGAAACCGAAGTAGACGAAAAAATCAAATTTCTCTTGTTACATTGTCTTATATATCTTGCACCAATAGTTTCTTCAGCTGAGAACCTTTGTCTTTCTCGTTGAGAAAAACATTAAGAGGGATTAAATGTTTGTTTGTTGGAATATTGGTTATTTATCGTCGATTATTTACACGCGAACAGCTGATTTTTTTCATTGTGTGTTGAATATTGGTTATTTAATCGCGATTATTGTGTGCGCGTGTGTGAGAGAGAGAGAGAGAGAGAGAGAGAGGAGAGAGGGTTGGGGGGGTTGGGTGAGGGGACGAGAAACAGGATTTGCATGCTGTAGTGACGTGGTCGCCATCTGTGGTTTAATTGGAAAGTAAGTGAAATTTATGAGAAATGTCTGTGAGACTTAGTGTAGCTCTGTAGTCGCCCACGATCATCATTCAGCTTTAATAGGTCAGCCTTGGTTAGAAATGAGCCGTGGTTCATTGTGGCCAGATTTCTGAGTATTACCTGGTTGGGTATATTCAGGTTGTGTGGAAATGGGACGGGGTTGGGGGCCTTAGGAGGAGGCCCCAGTGTACCTCCACCACCTTGCAGGATCACCCCAGAGCACTTAATCCTTGCCACCTACCAGGACTGGGCTCAAGCTTGCAGCATTCGCCACCCATCAAGATTAGGCTTCTGGCTCTTCTTAACGCCTCTCCTCTCTCTCTCTCTCTCTCACTCCATCTCCCTTCTCTCCCCACTCCATCTCCCCTTCTTCCTTGCTCATCTACTGAACACCCACAGCTTCTCTCCTCCTTTGCCTTTCGCTAGGCCATTAGGGGTGTGCTATGCCTGAAACACAACCCCCCCTTATGGTGCATGGTGGTTACCGGCGTCAGGAATTCTAAGGGCCAGGAGCCATTCCTGTGGTCTGAATGCTGAGTCGTCAGGCGCATGCGCATGTTTACCAGTTTCCAGAATCTAGATCCTAATCCTGGAATGTGTACAGGGCGTAGACTTTCCACTCTCAGCGTTATTGAGAGTTCTTGAACATGTAGCAAAGCATCACTCAAGTGCCGAGGGTTAAAAATAGAATTCTTGAATGCCGGATGGATTTGATTTCTGTGCGATAGTGCATCTTCCGTTGTAACTTTGAGGACAGTATTATATATATATATATATATATATATATATATATATATATATATATATATACACACATACATATATACATATATATAATGTGTGCGTGGGAGGGGGGGAGGTTATTTAGGGGATTCAGTAATTATTTTGTCCTCGCAATTAGTCTTAATATTGTTTTATCGTGCCATAATGCTACGTCGGTGTAATTGTATGGAAGTGTAATTATTGTGATTACTTGAGTGGTTGCAAACATTTCGTCTTACGTTAGTAATTTAATTTCATTTATATTTTGCTAAAAATATATCTGTTACAGCATGCGTGTATATGAAAATACTAAAAAACTCAAGTGTCTAATAATAATAATAATAATAATAATAATAACAGCAAGCCAGGCGTTGACAGCCTGCTCATGTCCCGTTAGATGTGCCGTTTAGGGACCATTTGTTATCAGCGAAGTGGAGGAAAAGGGTTTTGTTAGAGAGAGAGAGAGAGAGAGAGAGAGAGAGAGAGAGAGAGAGAGAGAGAGAGAGACTAGTGTGTCGTGATGTAAAAAGAAAATAATTTTCTAGAATAATTTAGTATGTTACCAACAAGTGCAATGGCTTGTTGGACTCGCTGGCCCTCCACTTTCTGGAGAGACGGAATCTCTCTCTCTCTCTCTCTCTTCTCTCTCTCTCTCTCTCTCTCGAACAAATTGACACATTAATTTTCGAAGTGACACCCTGATATTGTGTTTGAAAACGTGAAATATTTTCCCATATATGTCTCCAAATTGATACGTTTTTTGAAAAAAGAATATTTTGATAAAGATAGGTTTTACTTTATTCCTGAATATTTTTTCCTCCTGTAACTATTTCTTCCATTCTTTTATATAAGTGAAAGGATGAGAACTTGTTGTAAGTAATATTCTTTTCCTGGAGTTCATTTCGCTTTTCTTTCACTGTGTAATTTTTGAATAAGAGAATAGCTATTTTTCACGCGAAAGCCGTGAATTTTGGATGTATCTTAGTACTTTAATATCTGTATTTGGTTCTGTATGTTGAGGTTTGCATGCTGGGAAAAAGCTGAACTGACCGTAAATTCGAAGTCGTTTTTGCACTGAGAAATTTATAATTGTTCTCAAGTTCTCAAATATAAACAGTTGTTCGGTGTGTCTGTGTGTGTGTGTGTGTGTGTGAGAGAGAGAGAGAGAGAGAGAGAGAGAGAGAGTGAGAGAGAGAGATCAATTGAAGTTAGAGGATGAGACATTAACCATCGCCAGGTAAGAGAGTGGGAGCGATGGAGCAGGTGGTAGATCGAGGGCTTGGGGGATTCAGGTTGTCTCCCCTGTGAGCTTCAGGGACTTGAGTAATTTCACTAATGCACCCCTCCTTTCTCCCTCCCCCTGCCCCCTCACTACTCAAGCCCAAATTAAGCTTGATACTCCACGAATTGCCCTCCTCTGGATTTCCTCCACCCCCCCCCCCCCCCCCCCGACACACACACACACACACACACACACACACACACACACACACTCGTACACCTTTCCCCCTCCCCCGCTTGAAACCCGCCCACTGACTTTTCAGTCGTAGTTCGCTGTCGGTGTTTGAGGATTGATGGAATTTTGAATGGTTTTTGTGCTTTTTTCCCAAATATTTTTATCTCTTTATCTTTGATGGCGGACTGTGCGTGAAAGGTAGAATTTTGTCCATTAATAAAGGAAAACAAAAATATTTGGATTCTTCTTCAACCATTCTAGTTTGGTGAGTTGGTCAATGGCTGTGCTGGTCTTGAGTTTTGGAAAACCAGAGGAAATCTGGCTAACGATGTGGAGACGGTTTTTAGTTATTCTTTGGATCAATTTAGCCTAATCTGCAGACTTTTTTCTTTGATGACCTTGTGATTTTGAGGCACGAGTATTTTATAGAAACTTGAAAAGAATTTAAGTTCTGTTTAGCAGTTGGTGGAAGAGAGAGACACGGACAGAGCGCTTTAAGTCACCAGTGATTGGAGTAACTAAATGTGTTCCTCTTAAATAGATGTAAGTTTCCACCGGTGTAGTTAATTTTTGAAGTTGTTCGTATGGAAAGGAATTTGGGATGAAGAGACCTTTATAAGTATGTCCGATGACTACTGAGTAGGATATCTTGGTAAATGATAGCCTAATATCATAGTATCGTATGGGCTGCACCTGTTTATTTCAGTGCTTTTATTAGTGGCTCAAGGAAAGGATGAACAATTTATGCGTGAACTTCCATAACTCTAAGAAAAAACTTTACGGATTTAAAATTCCGCCAAATGTACTCTTCTCAAGGTACTGTTGAGGAGCTTTAACCATAAAAGGATTTCTATGATTCGATCTATAGCTCTATGAAACCAGAAATGGATATGAACTTCCGGTAAGCAAACCAAAATTAATATGAAACTATTCTTAGACTATATCTTTGAGGCCTCTTTCAAAAGCACATGTCTGACTCCCCAAAGTTTTTTTTTTTTTTTTTTTTTTTTTTTTTTTTATTTTTTTTTTTTTTCATATATAGCAATTGTAAACTATACTGTAAATTCGTAAGTTTTCGTGTGGGAGTTCTTGAAGATAGGCTCTTTTACCTAGCCACGCGGAATGGGTACAAGGTATGGAGGGTTCCGAATGACCAGATGGAATAAAAGAGGAAAATTGTGGTTTGTAAATAAGGGCAAATGAAATCTGAATAGGAATCAAATTAGTATTGAATGGTCCCACGATTTCCCTTAAAAGATAGAAAATGAAGGGATCAAATATGAATATACCTTGATGTGATCTTTTTGAGTTTGTTTGAAGCGGAGATGAAGTCTAATTGGCCTCAATTGCTATCGCTTTCTGAGGATCTTATTTCAAGCATTTTCTCATCGGATCTGTGTCCTCGTTCACAAATTTGGAACAATTTTATCCTTCATGCGGCGAAAATTGCCCCAGTGATCCTGCGGAAATAGTATCACTTCACTTCCCTTGAATGTCTTGCATGTGCGATATCATGCATTTGAGTGGATACTACCAATGGTGGCGCGCAGCAAATAAACTATAAGTCTTTGTTAGACAGGGACACCTGATGTTAGTTCAATCTAAAACCCCTATCGGAAAGTTGGTTGTTTTGGACATTCTTCCTGTAACATATAATAGGCTGCTTCGAAAAATTTAGCAAAACCATGATTTTCAATAACATATGAAATTCCTGAGTTAAGCTTGACTTCTTCTAATGCAGGGCAAATATCCCGAGGAAAGGATGCTTAGAAAATACATTTTCGAACAACAGTCAAATTGGAGATAATCCAGGATAGCTAACCTGCATGGAGGAAGACACACGTGAAAATAATAAAACTATATTATCACGAGAAAGATAAATTTCGTTTGGATGCATGTATGTAACTTATATACTTATCCCTAACCTTTTGCAGTTCTTATAGGAGTATTCCATTAGCCTACAAACGTACACGGGCTCAAAACTAAAGATAATTAAGACCTTGTCGGTAATACGCATGTTGAGTGTCACCCAGATGTCTCATTAAATCTTTGAATTACACTGATTTCCATAATAGACTAAATTCCTAATGTCCGAATGTTTCACGCGAGGATTCTTTTTCAACTGTTGTAATATTAGCTGCTAATGAATATATATATATAATATATATTATATTTATATATATAATATATATATATATAATATATATGTATATATATATATATTATATATATATTATATGTGTGTGTATATATATATGAATGTCTTTTACTGTAATACAACAGTATAATATGAAGATAAAAGGCCCATAAAACACTATTTGAATGTTGCAACCATATATTTCGAGCACTTCCTCCTGTGCTCCTGATCACTGGTAAAATATGGACATAGGATATCTTACAAGAGTTTATATACAAGGCATATGTAAGTGTGGTAGTAAGTCTCTATTGGCGACCCAGGAAGGATGTGATTAGAATATTCCCTGGTGATTTTTGACCTCATTAACTCTCGTCTGGCGACTCGTCCGGTGGTTGGATGTTCTTGGACACCTGCTTAGAAGCGACCTAAGGATTAGTTCGTCAATGTCACCTGATTTACAATGTCCTCCTGACAGGTTCATATTGTTAGTTTGATTAATGATAGCAGATTCCAGCATCTTCATTTTGTGCGAGCAGCTACTTTTGAAAACCAGGCAGAGCTGGTGGATATTACTTTAGTGATGATATGGATTTTATTACAATTGGACAATCAAAAGGAGTGAATGTCCATTTCTGGGGTTAAAATTATGAGTTTCAATAATTGCAACAAAATTTGATGAAGAAAGATACAGATGCGAAGTAAGCTCCAGAATTTTTAATAATACAACTCTGGTGAGTTCAGAGTTTTAATTGTAGCAATTTACGTGCAGTGATATGTAAAAAATTAAAAATTGAATTTTTTTTTTATGAAGTAAAGTTACAGTAGAATAACGAAAATTGTCAACAGTGAAAATATAGGTTAAAGCTTCTGCTTTGCTCCGTATATTATTAACATCAGTGGAGCCTGTTAAGGTTGATTGCTATACACTTCAGGTAAGGGCAAATCTGATAAGTTTGAAATTGTGACGAGGCGAATAGCGAGTCATGAAGGTTTCATGAGAAACTGGAGAAAAGGTAGTAGTATTAAAGGATGGTGTACATGGTAGAAAATGCAGTACGATTATCTACATGTGGACTAAAGCTGAACAATCAGGTGGGATACAAGGACTTACACTCATCTGTAACTATTGCGTTTCAAGGTAACGCAAAGGCCACTCCCACCCCATGTCACATTGTTGCCATACGTTGCAAGACTTTTTTACATTGTTTTTTTATTCCACTCATGGCGGTGTTGTCCATACAGTATGCGTTAGCGTGTTATTTCTGTCTTTTTGCGCGTGAAATAGTAGGTAAGCGTCGGGGAGTACTTATTCTTCTGTCTAGAATTTAACATGCCTGTCGACTAAGTATCTGTCTGGTATAAGTAAGGAAGGGTGCTACCTGCAAATTAATCATATGCTAATTTTGTTGAGCAGAGGGTTGTTACTGATAATATGAATTCGTAAGATAACTGTTGGGAACACTCTCTCTCTCTCTCTCTCTCTCTCTCTCTCTCTCTCTCTCTCTCATAACTTGAAACTTTTCTATTCCAGACATTGCAAAGCTTGTTTATCTGTTGAAAAATGGATATTTGGCTTTCAGCGAACAATGAGAGTATAAAATTCCGAAAAAGCAGAAAAGTTGACTGCGTCGAAGTTCACCCATACCAGATATGTAGGTACGTATGCTGTGGTGGAGGGCGCATATGGGCTTACAGACATATCAACCTTTGCTAATTGTCTGTCAGGAACGGTTGGTAACGCCTGCAGTGGCTTATTAGTTATTTATATCGACCGTCTGCGTTAAAGCGGAAACCTTCATGCATATCACATGCCGTCGTTATTTATACAGCGTTTTAGAGTCGCTAGTAATAGAAGTGTTATTGTTTTTTATTGACACTTGGCCGATAGACGACGGTCGCCACTACTGCATAATTTTCATACTTTGATGTTTGCTGTTGTAAATTACGTCGATATATTTTTCTCGTATTTATTCATACCCTTGTCTCTCCATGCTGACGCGAATTCTCTCTCTCTCTCTCTCTCTCTCTCTCTCTCTCTCTCTCTCTCTCTCTCTCAAACATGATTAATGCTTTCACTGCTGTCTTACGTTAATTAATTTTATATAGGTGTGCATTGTAAACGAATGTACATTATTTTTGAAATTTTTGTGTAAATCATTTTTGTATAAATGTCTCTTTACACCTTACATGTGTATATTGACTTTTATTTTCACATTCTTGCTTTTTTATTGTTATGTCATAGATTGAAAAGATGTAGTACTATCTGTTTCTGTTAATGAGGATTATGTGCTTTTGCGCAATAGCGTTTGCAGGCGCGTACGAGAATAATGGCGTCTGTTGTTGACATCATATTCAACTGCCGATTCCCTGACTCGATTGACGTCAAGATTGATCTGAATAGTGATCCCGGTGGAAATGTTTATTTTATTTATCATGTTTTTTAGGTCTGCATTGTTGACTTTGTCCATTTTAATTGGTATGGCATTCAGGAGTTTCCTTTCATACTGACATCTGCTGACTTTGATTTAAGGTCTGGTCTATATTTAACGCGGCCTTTTTGTTTGCCGATTGTGTTAATATTGCTTATTCATGTTTTGGGGCATTTGGGGCTTTCTGTCTAACCGTCGCTTTCATGCATTTGTGCGCGAGTTGTTTTTGCGATTTCTATTTTTATTATAGCCGTACGAAGCTCGGAATTCGGTTTAGTTTAATTACCTTCATAAACATGTCATTACGAATTACCGGGTACTTACACTATTAATGTCGTAATATTGCTTTTCCTGATTATCATCAGTTTTCACCCTCCTGAATAGTAAATTAATATTCATTCCTGTTTTCCCCCCGAACAGCCGTCTGAGGCTTCAGAACATCCTTTCCCCCTAACTATACCCATGGACTCCTCTCTCTCTCTCTCTCTCTCTCTCTCTCTCTCTCTCTGGCCCAACACGTTCCATTATCAGCCGCCCTCCAAAGTTGACGAGCTTTGAAATTCAAGTTTACTTTGGCCATTCCAGATTATATAAAATATTTTGAGGAGGCTGTTTCCCTCCCCTTCCCCCGCCCCTTTCCCCATGTGCCCATTCCCCCTTCCTGTCTGTCTGCCAGCCATCCCTCCTTCCTTCCTTCCTGCCTGCCGTCCTCATCCAACCCGCTCCTCTCTTTTTTTTGACGCCACACCTGTAGGATTTTAGTCGTACATAAATACGAGCATTTATTCATACAAACATTGTGTACATGAGTATATCACTTTAACATAAGAAAATGAAAAACTTTTGTTAAATCCTGACCTTGTTATTTCTAAGCCATTATCAGGGGACTGGGATGATTACTTACAAATAAAGTTTATATAGTTTATATATTAACATTATATATATATATATATATATATATATAAGTATATATTATATATAATATATTATATTTACATTCATCACACATATACACACATGCATACGCACGGGAGATCGCAACGGCTGAATATGCATTACGTTGAGTAACAAAACCAACATAGGTCAAAATATTTAGTTTTTTCCTGTTTCCGATTGTCTTTACCATGGCTGGCAATTGCAGGATCTCTTGTCATTTTAGCTCTGCTCCATAATTCATCCCAATATCGCCGCATGTTTTTGCAGTGCTTATAATTCATACTGACGTACCTTGATGCTCTCTCTCTCTCTCTCTCTCTCTCTCTCTCTCTCTCTCTCTCTCTCTCGGTAGCCTCCTCCATTTCCCTGAGAAGTGTGGGCGAGCGATGTCATATAATCAGAAATTAGTAATGGCCCTGCATTCTCTACCTGCAATATGTGATGGAAGTGAATATGTCAGTCAGATGGCAGATGTTAATGGATTAGGAGAACGATTACCTTAATTGACTGGCTGTCCGATACTGCAGTCTTTTTAAAACTGTTTTGTAGTGTTTCATGTTATGCTATATGTATATGCGACTTCTTATATTATGTACTTTATGCGACTTCATTACGGATGGGTTTTGTGTCTTGTTTTCCTCACCATTTTTTTTTTTATTTTTTGACAAATTTCCAGTTATCGATTCAGTTTTAAGTGTACTTATAATGAGTTTAAATTGCCGTTTACCCCGTCTTGAGGGAGAAGTTAAAGTAAGGGTATTTAGGAAATTAATTCTTTTATGTATTCCTGTGAAGGGTGTATTTTCATATTGAAGAACAAAACACAAACAACCTGTAAGTGAATAGTCGCCTGATTACCTGTCACAATACCATGACCATAAAGGAATGTCGATGAGCCCTATTTCCCCTTGTAGTGGTCTCTAGTCCTTCCGTCGTAAACAGTCAAGAGTCGAAGACTTGGCCTCCCAAGCGGCGTAGAAGCAAAAGGTTTTTCAGTGCGTATTAACCGCAGAATGAAATAGGGGCTGACTTCAACTGTGTAGGTAGCTGCCTTTAGAGTTAAACATGTTCGTAATTTGATGTACTCATTGATCTGCTTTAGGATAGCGTGTTCAGACTAAATACTCATAAAAACACGCTGGCACGTAGAGCTGTTAGAGGCCTTAAAGAGAATGTACTATAGCGTAGCGCAAACGTCTATCTCGGCGCAACATGCAGTAGGTTCTCCTTCGATAAAAGCCGATTGCTGGTTATTGCAGTCTGTACTAAAGGTCAGTTCTTATTTTCTTCTTATTTGATAAAAGCTTCGTATGGTGGGAGACTGAAACGTTATAGTTCTGTAATTCCCGTTACATATTTCCTTCCCGCCGTTGAATGTAGAAGCAGGCATTTTTAGTATTTCATAGAAATTCTTGAACATCGAGGCGTGATTTATTTTCACACATCGCAAGTATTTATTAGTAACGTTGGTGCTTCTTTTCCCGCACAATGGGATTGCTGTTTAGCGAATAAATTGTTCAGTCTTATATATATATAATATTTGTATGTACACACACACATATATATGTGTGTATATATATTATATATATATATATATATATATATATATATATATATAAATATATAATTTGTGTATGTGAAAAAGAATTCTTATAATTTATCCTAATAAATGAATTTATTTTCCTTGAATCTACCATCTCTCTTCGTATCCTTATGTGAACACAGTTTTCTGATAAGAACTTTAGAAGAGTCGAATCATTGTAAAACGAACATTATTTATAATGTGGTGCGAAAGATTTATCAATTTTTATGTGCAGTAAATTAATGTTTATGTCCCCCGGTTTTCCTAAAGTAATTATCGTTTCTTTTTGCAGAGAGATTGAGGGATGAGTATGTCCTTTTAGTTGTGATAAAATGAGGTTACTTTTTGTTTTAGGATAATAGATAGCTCCAAATAAAAAAGAAAAAAAAAAACAGATAGTTGTTCAATGGTCTCAGAAATACGGAATGGATCTGTCTAGCATTTTTCAAGTGTTTGAATCCTACCCCCTCCGCCCCTCTTGCTTTTTGTATACTGACGTTCTCCCCTCGTTTAGATGGGTAATTGTCACGATTCTGTTTCACTGATGTTCGTGTTGTTGTTGTTCTTTGTAATTTTTCCTGGTGAAAGACAAAATGGGGATTTCCACCCTTCTGTTGTATGTGTTGATTTTGTAATGACGTACTGATTGTTTTCCTCCATAATGAGCAGAACTGGCATTTTCTCCGTTTTTTTTTTTTTTTTTTTTTTTTTGAGGGGAAATTATATTGACGTATTGTGTTTTGGGATATGTAGTAATGTTTCTTTCCATTTGGTGAGGTAAACTTAATGTTTTCTATTTTGTAAGTGATGGGTGTTCAACTTCAAGGTTACATTGTGGTTCTCTGTATTTGAAGGTAAAGTTGAAGGGTTTTCCCAGCATTCAATTTTCAATGTTGAGAGTGTTGAGATATCTTTTAGTAAATATTATGAAATAGATTCATGGCTGTTTTCTTCCTCTTTAGAATGGATGCTCGTAGAATAATTGGTTATCTTTCTTGAAAATCTTGGCAACTGAGTTGGAATTTAATCACAATGCAGACTTCCTCTCTACCTCTTAGTTGTTTCTCTTATGCTTCTTTCATTTTCCTTGTTGCAGTCGTGCGTCTCGTATCTTCATTTCATTTTCCATCTCACCACTTAAGTCTTGTTGGATTTCTTCACAGCTTTCTTAACGATGGAGAAGTTTTTCACTTAACCAGAAGTTTGGAAACTCTCTCCCAATACAATCCCTACCCATATCCCCCACCCAGTCTCTCTCTCTCTCTCTCTCTCTCTCTCTCTCTCTCTCTCTCTCTCTCTCTCTCTCTCTTATATTTCATTCGGTTTCCACTACCTAAGCCAGCTCGCTCTCTTCTTTTTCTGTACATTCTCCTCCAAACTTCCACCACATCCGCCAGCTCTCGACCACGTTATAAATGTGTCCCTTTTTATGATTTTATTCGTTCTTCTGCATTGCAGTTTATGTCCCCCATTTGTTTTCTGCTTCTGATCTGTGCAATTCACTGTCTCACTGGCGGTCCTAATTTATACTTCTCCCTTCCCAAAGATAGTGTTGTCGATTGTGCCACCTCTCTATTTTGGGCGTCCTAATACTCTGTATTAGTTATAAAAGAGAATGGCAGTGGACGATAACAACGGTTAGTAATTGTTAATTATGGTTAATTAATAATAACGTGGGATAATGAATGGAAATAATTGCAGAACAATAATACTGTTAATATTGAAATGTGACGTAAGAAAATGATGGTGAATATTGACAAAGGAAGACGATGACTAAGGTGGAAAGAGGTAAGGGATTGAAGCAATGAATATTGATAATGACAGTGAAAAACAACGATGTGCGCCAAAGAAGGCCACGTTGAAGAGGATGATGCTGGTAAACAGTGACAAAGGATAATGATAGTGAGTAATGGCAAACGATTGTGACTCAAGAGGCGCACTCGAGGTAACGACGGACTTAATGCGACGACGACGGTCGGGTTGCTTAATTATTGTGCAGCGTAATGACTTTAGCATTGACGGGTGACCATTACTGGTTTGTGGCAACTTTCAGGAAGCAGGTGGAGATAATTGAAGCCGCGAAGCCAGAGTGATGATTGAGTAACTGGAGGAGAAGAGATTAATACGAGGAAAAGGGGAAAAAGGGTAGTGCCGTAGTGGTAAGGGAGTACTGAAGAGAAGCCCTGACAGAGGGGTGCACACACGGGACAAGTAATGAAGAATGACATTAAACATGAATGCACCAAATCAGATATACGCGATGTCATGAATGGCGAAAGCCTCATCCAAGATATTTAATGTCACTAACAGAGAAAACGCGAGTTGCGATCGTGCTTTTGACATTCTGAATTCGTCTAGACAGCGACAGGTTTGTTATAAAATACGATATCTTTTCGCGGCTTTTCTTGGCCGCCCTGCCCTTCAGGCCTCGATTGAAAACGCTTCTTTTCGTAATATGTTTGTCATACCTCGGAGGTTTCAATAACGTCTCTGTTTTTGTAACTATTTTGAAGGAAGAGACTGGATATTTACCAGAGAATTTTTATGAAATGAAATTTTTATAGAATATCGATGACATTAAGCAAACTTTTTTCCGGTGATAATGGACATTTAATTCTATGAAACTAGGTTGAGGTTTCCTTTAATTAGTCAGGTTAACAGCAAACTGAACTTATGGAAACTGTGAAAAAAAAAAATTTCCTAAGAAATATGAACTTGGATTGTAAAAATTTGAAAATAAAAGATTCAAGTTTTTCGATATTTTAATTGAGGAAAACACTCATTACTTGCAAAAGTAAAGCTTTGAAGAAAACCATCCCTATTATGGAAGACATTGATGTACGCACGTAAACGATTAATATCAAACTTAATAAATTAAGAGATTACAATTGCATTTCGATTTTAGTTGTTAACTTTGTTTAGGCGTGAAAAATATGGGTTCAGATTATTTCGTTTAGAAGCAGGGGAAAGAGCGTTGGTGACTCGATATTAGAAATCGTAGAGAGCATTTGATATAAGTTTCTTTTGTCATTTTTGGTAGGCGCCAAGGAAAGATTTAAGAGAATTGAGAATTCTCTCGACGAAGACGTATAAAAAAAAAACGCTCACACACACACACACACACCACACACACAACACACACACACACACACACAGAAATCAAATATCATCTAAAAAAAAAAACTGGTGTCTCTGTAAAATGTCTTGAGTAATAACCAGGAGAATACATTTTTTCGTTTTATTTTTTTTTTCTTCTATATTTTCGTTTTCCTCTTTTTCTTCTTCTCCTTATGAGAGGAGACGACCGGAGGGCAGATCTTGAAGAGAAGCCGAAGAGCAGGAAAATGAAGAGGTTTAGTCCTTGTGAATTCCTGAGCATACCTATCCCCTCCTCTCCTAACTACCCCCTCCCCCCGTATCCCTTTCTCCCAAAAGAATATTGCAATAGAGAAGATGGAGGGTCTTCCAATATCACTTGAAGACCTTCCAGGACCTCCATGTTCCTCCTCCTCCTCCTCCCTCTCTTCTTCGTTTCTCGCCCCCGTCCTCCCTCCCTTCGTCACATACTTTCTGCCCTCCTGTTCCTTTTCAGTCCCTTCCCCGCCTCCTCCTTTGCTTTATAGATTTTAGAGGAATATCACCGAGGTGATATAGGAAGTTGAATGTATAAAAACCATTGCTAGAAACCTATATATTAAACCTATATATTACATTTAATATTTCGCACCATGATTCCGACCTCTTGTGGCAAACGTTTGAGTTCTACTTTTTCAAGTCTTATTAGTGTGAAGAAAGCAGAAGATATTTAGCGATTCGTACCCAGTTTTTTCGGTTGTCTCTTACCTAAGTTCGCCAGGCGCACTGGGTTATCATTATTATCATTTTTACGAGCTGGTTGGCGCGCGCTGCGTCTGCTGGAACTCGGTCGTGCTGTCTCCCTTATCATCCCGATCCCCTACCTACCCTGCCACCACCCGGGGCGGACAACAGGTTTGCAGGAGGAGTGTTGATGTCTCCCTTACCCTCCCGTTCTCTGCCTACCCGGCCCCGGGCAGTTTGCAAGGGGTGGGTGGTTGTGTCATGTCTCCCCTATGCCACCCCTTGAGGATAAACAAGATCTACTCGGATTTTATTATTATAGATTGTACTATCTTTGTTTTTGTTATTATTGTGTTTGTTCGTATTGTTTGTATTTGGTAGCAGCAGAGTTGTCTTTTTTATATTTTCCATACAGCTCGTAATAATTTGAATGTACTGTATCATGATGATGACTGTTCGGAATGTTTTTGCTTTTATGTAGTTGAAAGTGATAAAGACAACTATCAGCAAAAGTTAAAACTATACTCAAGAACATTTTGTATTAGTAAAGCTTCTTAAAACCGTACTGCCCGTCTCTGTAAATGCCTCTTTTGGTTATTCCAAGTCGGAGTGCAATAAAAGGAGACCGTTTGAGAGGCCACTTGATGTTTTCCTCCCAAAGAGTTCAGGTTGGCATCGTTACATAGTATATCCTTTAAGTGTGTATGTGTACATGCATACATACTTTAATGCATTTATGTCACTGATCACCACTTATTATCACCTTACTAAAGCTGTAATTAAAAGCACCAGTAAGGATGGAGAGAGAGAGAGAGAGAGAGAGAGAGAGAGAGAGAGAGAGAGAGAGAGAGAGAGAGATGGGAGTGCTCACTGGCGATTTCTAAAGATGCTGTCATATGCATCCTTTTCTTTGAGGATTTTGTACTGGGGAACGAGCACAGAACCCCTTATGTTTCACTTACCTTAGCCATAATGTACTGATAAATCTAGAAAAGGATGTTTATGCTATTTATGGTAAGCCATGACAAATACATCGAATTTATATATAGGCTAAATATTGGTGAAATAGTAATCTACGTCAGAATTTTTCATGCTTTTCTGTTGTATCCATGCAATTCTGCGAAGGTAAATTGAAGGTTGCATCTTTCAATATCTGCAGATTTTTTTTTTTCGCTTTCCCCAACAGCCCCCTTTTGCCCCTTACGTAGGGGAAAAAGCAAATTTTTAGTCCCCTTTAATGCACCATCAGTGGGTCTTCAGAAGTCGTGGAGGCTGTTTATTTGCATAACATTTTTCCTTTCTCTTTTCATATCCTGATGTTTGGCCAGCAACCCAAGTTTTTCTCCAATCTTCTAAATTTGTTTTGAGGCTCTCGGGCTAGTTTGTTCCATAAATATCTTCAGTCCTTTTTGACTTCTTAAGACGGCATATATCCTTTAAAAACCGTATAGGACCTTTCCAGGATTCTTCTCGTAAGGTGAACTTTTCCGTCTCCTAAGGACCGGTATCTCAGCGCTACAGGTTATCCGCAAGCCTTATCCCAGTGATAACCCATAGAGCATTTGGTAAAAGGGTAGTTCTTCACCCTGCGTACCTACATTAAGAGCTCTCACGGGGGTTGTCCATCATTGAATGCCTTATGAAGCCTTTGGTGGAGGGGCCATCCGGGTATGGGGTCACGAGAACTTTTGGACATGACAGATAAATCCCGCCTCCACCTCCCCCTCGCCGCATCTCCCTCATATTTCAACGGAGTCGAGTTCCTGATTGAACTTTTCACCATCCAGTATGAGGACCCCTTTCAATGCCCCTCTCCTCGTCCTTGTCACCTTCCCCCCCTCCCTTTTTTTTTCTTCCAAACTCCTCATCCCCCCTTTTTGCCTCCTTTAAGCGTCGTTCAGAGTTTCCGCTGACTCCACTTGAATTTCTGCTGTAGGAATTCTTTAAGTGATGGCAAGGAAGAGTCTCGTTACTCGATTATTTATGTCTGAGTGACCTCCATTTCAACCCCAACCCCCTTCCACCTTCGTAGCCACTGTCCTTCTCCCTACCCCTCATAATCTCTGCCTCAACTTGCTTCATCCACAGTCCTGCAGCGTAGCGGAATTTTATTTATTGACGTTAGGATGCATTACGCAGCTACTTGGGAGCTTTTCTACATGAATAGAATACGATTCTATATACTGTGTCAAAACGCAGCCAGTTATTTGGGTTTATGCATAGTATGCTTTAGCATTTTACCCATCAACTTATTTATCCTTTTCAATATTGGAATATTCCATCCTATTTATTTGTGTGTTTATTCTTTTACGCACTTATGGTTATTATCATGATTATCATTAATTGTTTTATGATGCTGGAACTTTCATGCTTTTCTATAGATTATTTTCACATGCAAATTGTTGCTGTTAATATAAAGATGGTGTCTACATTTCATCATCGGTTGCTCGCGAATATGACAGTCGCTCCGCTTAATCATCTTTGTCTCCGGTTCGCCGTTTTCATTGCGCAACTTTCGCTTCCCATTTCCGAGTTATTTCCTTCTGGTCTAAACTTGAGTCTTTTTAGGACCAATTGAGAAGGCCCAAGTAAGCAATTAGATGCGCGGACCCATCCCCCGGTCACCCTCTTCTTTACCATAAAGCCCTATCCCGCAATACTTCCATTGCATAGCCAAGAATAGACTTTCCTCCCACCCCACACCCCCACCCACTTTAATCTCCCCCCCCCCCTCCC
Organism: Macrobrachium nipponense; assembly: GCF_015104395.2. NCBI lineage: Eukaryota > Metazoa > Arthropoda > Malacostraca > Decapoda > Palaemonidae > Macrobrachium > Macrobrachium nipponense. The sequence goes on from NC_087200.1 coordinate 160,129,113, forward strand.
CCCCCCCCCATAACCTTGACTATCTACCCTAACGTCACCAACTCCCCAGACGAAGCCCCCACTCCCCCAACCCCAGCACCGCTTTACTTAATTGTTTCTTTTCCCAATTTGGGTGTGAAATGCGCAAAGTTCTGCCACCTTCCCTGATGAAACCATAATCCCAGGCCGCTATAACGTAAATTTACTCTCACGCGCCACAGGTGCTGAATCTCACTTCTCGAACCCAATTGCCTTATCATGATAAGTATGTGAAGATGGCAGAGAGACGTTAGCGTTAATTAACAAAAGGGGAAATAAGAAAAAAGAGAATGGAAGGGAAATGGAGGAAAGCGAGGCTGTGTGTCTGGTTCCTGCAAGGGATTCTCCTGTTCGTTTAACAGCTGCATGGTAGTGTCGCGGCTCCTCTTGTTACTTGTGGAACGATTGAACTGCTGGGGTACAGGCACGGCGGAAGCACGCGCGCTTTTACACATACACACACCCATATATGTATATGGTTATATATATATACATATATATATATAATATATATATATATATATATATATATATATATATATATATATTATGCAATTGTAAATAGCCATGACGCCCTCTTAAATAACTTCTTGAAAGTGACTAGTAGATTCTGCATATATATATATATATATATATATATATATATATAATATATATCTACATCACCCTGTTTTCATTAAAGTACATTTGTAGCTTTATGCATGTATGTTATATATATATCTATATATTATATATATATATATATATATATATATATATATATATAATATATGTGTGTGTGTATGTATGTATATATATAAAATCACGTTTTATATATTTCGTGATCAAGTTATTCTCATATATATAGTATATATATATATATATATATATATATATATATATATATATAGTGGAAACTGAAACCACTTACTGCTTGTGTAACTTTTTTATATTTGTTAAATATTCCATTGGATTTACATCATCGTTAATCCACCGACTTCTTTTCATGGATTCTTATTACATCGATAATTTCCACGACTGAATTCCAGTGGCCTTAATGCTTTTGTTAATGAGTCCGCATCCATTACAAACAATTTATTTTAATTAATTCCTTTTCTGAGATAATTCCCAGAAATGAGTTCGGAAAAGTTCTTCTGTCATTTTTCTATTCTATAACTTGCAGATTGGAATGACTTCTTTTAACGAATTCTCTTATGTCTCAATCTGTTCTCAACTTATGATATTTTTAGTGCCCCGGTTCTTGGTTCCTATAATTTATGATGATTCCTTTTACAGACTGTCCATAATTTGCAGTAATTTCGTTTAAACCCATTAGCATTGACTCATGAATTTTGAGTCATAACTCTCCGTTTATCATGATACAATTGCAGTTATTCGTCCTTGGCAATTACTTTTTTTTTATTTCTCCTCTTTTTATGGTGTCCTATCTTTCACATGATTGTGTTGAAGTTTCGAGACACTTAATATGGAACAGCAACTCATGAATGGCGAAATAAAACCGAAGTAGAGTGCTTCTTTGTCGTGACAGCCGTCAACTCGTCCACATCCTTTATGACACTTGCAGTTATCTTCGTGTCTCCGTTTCTGACGTGAACTAATGAAACTTTAGAGATCGTCACGTTCACTGCATATCCATCTGTTTGTTTGTCTGTCTGTCTGTCTGTCTGTCTATCTATCATTCATTCCAAACCTGCGTCCACGCCAACACTTCGACAGCAATATTGAGAAAGCGTTTCCGTAAATGAGAGGGAAATTTGGACGAGATATATTCCACAATGGACTCCTCCTTATTGCCTTTATCATGCGAAGAATGCTGAGAAATGGCCTGTGCATAGCCTTCAGACTTTTGTAAGCATTGACATTTAAAAGAAAACAGTAATTAGGTCGCATATATATCTCGTTGCCTTTTATTATTTTACAAATAGTAATGTCATTCATGTTGAAAACATCTGTTAGGTCTTATCCTTATCAAATAAATCGCGGAAGAACGTATTGCGCTTCTTTTTTATGTCTGAAGATAGAATGCATGTTTTCATACATTTTTCATCTTTTTGGAAAATGTATCGAAAAATTAGTAGGAATTTGAGAAATTTCGATTGTGCTATGATTCCACATGCATTATATATATGTATATATATATATATATATATATTATATATATATATGTGTGTGTATGTGTGTGTGTGTGTGTGTGTGTGTGTGTGTGTGTGTGTGTGTGCGTGCGCGTGTGCATGTAGGTATACATTCATACTTACAAGATTTAATTCTTGTCGCTAGTTGAGCTGAGGGGGAATATGTAATAAATTGACTTAATAATCTTGGTACTTTTATTATTTGGGAAAAATCCTATGATACACCGAGTGGCTGTTGTTACTCCTGCCATTATTATTGTAATATAATGTTTAGTTCTTCTTCAGTGGTTGTCGGATTTTATCTGTAGGAACATTCATATCTGTAGGAACATTCATATCTCGTCCTTTATTTTAAATATATTTATTTGTCTGGGCTTTGACCTTTTCTTACAGTTTCTTTCCATTTTAGTACTGGAGATCAGATTATACAGAAAAGATACCTGGTCATCTTCTCGAAGATTTCGTAGACGTGCGTTCGTTGTAGCAAAGTGGTTCTTCTCTGAAGCTACTTGTTATACATTTTCTTTGTGGAAACTGTCACCCGTTGGAGTGCTCGTGTTTTTGTCCTTGGCTTCCTCGTTTCTGCAAATGTTTCTATCCCTGGAGTGTCTAGGCGTGGAATGTTCTCTCCGTGTCTATTGCCTTTCATTCCTTTCGTATTCATCTCTCACTAAGCTTTAGTATATAAATTTCTTCTCCATTTCTTGTTTTCCTGCACATGAGCTAGATAAGGATATAAAATTGCCCGTCCCAACTGCCTGTACTTAAAAAAAAAAAAAAGCTTTGTTATTGGAAGGGGTTTTAGGTATATCCGTTTTCAGTATAGAATGCTTGGTATTTCAAGCTTGAACGCTTTACGAGAGTCGTACATCACAATAGCTTTTAGGTATAAAAATAAAGAGCTAATTCAGAAGTGTGTAAGAGGAAATGCGCTTTGTATAAATCGACAAGTGGATATCAGAAAGTGCAAGGAATTGGCCTTTGAATTAGTTCTCTCAAACAGAAAATTAATGAAATTCATTTTACTCTTGCATGATGTATGCATCCGTCGACAATTCTCAAGTTACGCCTATTTTTACAATAAATGATTTAATGTTTACCAAAAAGACGAAAATATGAGGTAATGACAAAGGTATGTAATATTTTTCGTTGTACTAAACAGTTCTGACCACTATAAATAAGTATCTGGACGGGCAAATGGCTTCAGTCAACGATGTCATTTTTCCAATGTTTCTTGACATGCACCACATCAGTACAGTCAGCTATGCTTCTTTTCAGCACCATATCTTTCATTCTTTCTACAAGACAACCTCCTCAAAATACTCGGATCAACCCTTAAATACAAACTACCAATATCACCAGTTCTATTTATCTGTAAATTTCTCACCCTTTGGGACGAAGCAAAACGCCAAAACCGAAAGGTCAAAATGACGAGCTGACTATGGGGGCTGGATTGAAATGACATGTCAGAGCCTCAGGTGATTCGAAGTGGTTGGGCAGCTTTGATATATAGTAGAACCTTGTCTCTGACCTACGAATTTACTAGACCTGTCGGTCACCTGTCTTATCAACATTTTGCAACGACAGCTTGACTTCCATAACATCAACTTTTCTCTAGACCAACTTATATATATATATACATATATATATATATATATATATATATAAATATATAATATATATATATATATATATAATATATCATATATATTTAACCAAGGGGGAATTTATTTAGCGTAATTAGGAATTTGGCCGGCCGACAGCGCGAAACCATCGACCTCTCAATTCCAGGGACTGGCAGTGGAAAGCCTTAGCCAACCCCGCCACCGCAAGAGAATATTAAGTTTTAGCCGCCTCCCATCTCAAATACCTGTCGGGCATAAGCTTATATCTCTTGCGGGTGGCGGGGTTGGCTAAGGCTTTCACTGCCAGTCCTGGAATTGAGAGGGTCGATTGTTCGCGCCTGTCGGCCCCCATTCTATTATCGCTTAATAAAATTCCCCCTCGGGTTAAACGTATATGAAAATATATTAATTCCGGGGTAGAGCGAAGTAGATATTTAAAGGGCTTTGTAGCTCGATTATATATATAATATATATAATAATTAAGATATTTCACGTATGTACAAGAGCTTAGACGTAGTGTTTTGCACATTTTATTATATTTAAATAAACACGCACGTGTAAGTTCGTACCTGTGTAGTGACCCTCACTGTGTTGCATTTATCCACGGCCACTTTAGAAAAGTCTTTAGAAAATGCGTTTTGGCATGGACATACTTTAGTCTCAGTTGGCCTGATGTGTGGAAATCCGCAGTACGGGAGGGTTTAAATTTAGGCATGGGCCTAGAATACGTTTTCCTCTGTGGGGAAACGTTGGTTTAGCTTTTGGAAAATATGTTTGCGTAGGATTTTTTTTTCGCGTATTTTTTTTATTTGTTCTTCTAAATAAGTAATGGGCTGATTTTATTTGTTTGAATTGTTACTAAGATT
>NC_087200.1:160136253-160153753 GCF_015104395.2 Macrobrachium nipponense
AGTAGTTTTTTTGAAGTAAAAGGTTCGGGTCTTGCAACTCTCGTGTTCATAGGAGCTGTATTGACATATCGCTTAATTACCCTTATAGTATGTCAACTTCTTTATCTCTTAAAGCGTTCATTATTTTTTCAAGGTCAACCGAATTGACATGCCACTAAAGTTCCCATTTTTCCCCTTAATAGTAATGTAAATTATTCGCTGTAGACTTATGTATAATCTTACTTTCGGCTGCAGTTTCAGTATGTTTGATTTTCAAATATTGTTCAGCTTGTTCAATGTCTGATTTGCTTTTATATTTTTTCACTAAATTCCAAGTCATTGTTTCTGAATCATTTGAAAGATTCGGCCTCGGTAACCCTTTCACCACCTCAGGTTATTTCATCCCTTTGTGCCAACGCTGCCTCATTACTTTTGTTTTCAGTCCCATTTTCTAGATACATGATGCATTTCATCAAGCATGCTTTGTAAATTTTGAGGTGTTATTCCGACTGGAACAGCATCATCTGAGTAGTTTAAGTCTGCCAAGTTTCTATCGATACTCCAACATAGAATATGGAAGGCATGATTGTTTTTAGGTTTAAATATATATATATATATATATATATATATATATATATATATATATATATATATATATATATATATCTATATATATATATATATATATATATATCTGATATCCTATATCCTATATATATATATAGATATATATTATTTATAGATATAATAGCTATATATAATTATCTATATATATATATATATATATACATTATATATATATATATATATATATATAATGTTTTATTGTTTTTTTTGTGGAAAACACATATTTATATTATATGTTTATATGTATATTATATATATATATATATGTATATATATATAATATATCATATCCTATATATAGTATATATAATATATATATAATATATAATAATATAATATATTAGATATTCTCCCCTATATCTACTATATATATATAGATATCTATAATATATATCTATATATATATATATCTATATATATATATATATATATATATAGTATATCTATATATACAATATATAGATATCTATATATATATCTATATATATACATATATATATATATATATATATATATATATATATATATATAGATATCTATATTATTATAGATATTATATATATATAATATATATTATATATATATAGATATAATATATCTATATATATATATATATATATATACATACAAATTATAAACATATATATAAATATGTGTATGTATTTATATATATGTATATATATGTATATAATGTATATATTATATATATATATATATTATATATATATATATATATATATATATATAATGTATGAGTCATGATAAATCTCGCGCATTTAAGGTTTTGCGCGTTTTATTATCGCATGCATTTTACGAGATGATAATGCCAATCTCGTTGTGATAACATGGTGTGTGATTGCGTGGTTTAAAACGTCATACTATTTAGTGTAAGTTTTCCGTAATAAATCCTGTACCATGTACATTTATTTTGGTTTAACAGCATAATTCTGTACTTCTGCATGGACTGTATTTATGAATGATTTTTATTGTTGCCTTTTTTTGTAAAAGAACCCTTATTTTTTTTGTCACTTAAGCCGATGGTGTAACCCAGACGGGTCAGATATGAATGTGATACAGCTGCAATTTTTCTTTCACATGGTCTTGGATCCTTTCATTGCGGCGGCATTTTTTCAGATTTAATGCGTGCCTCAAGGGAGTCGCTTTGTTTCCCTGGCATTACTTTACTGTAGATTTTATTGCATTATGTGCATAATAATGCTGTACCCCGCAACAACGCTCTCCACTTTACGCGCAATTAATTTCATTTCGGATGAGTAGTAAGGAAAAACATTCCTGTGTCATTAGATCCAGCAACAATTTTTGTACATAGATTTTCATGACTTGATATGGTTTTATAATTATCTACTAAAGCTACAGTGCTCTCATCATCGGATGTGTTGTTTTACTGAATTAACCTCCTCCCCTTCCCACTCCTCTTCCTGTTGTTATTGCCATAGTATTGAGGAGGCCTAAAATGTTCCTTGAGGTCAATGAGGGGTAATTTAAGCCTGATAGAAAATCCGGTGAAAGTAGACTCTGCAGTTGATTTACGAAGCAGCGCCATTATCCTTTCATCTCCTGAGACCTCACTGGATGTGTTTGGAGAGATTTCGATGGAATGGAATGGTGGAATTCCTTTTCTGTAATAAACATGTATTTGTGCCTATTATACTTTATACATGTAGTGATTAACGGTAAATTTGTAACGGTCATTGTTTTCCGTCAAGATTTCAAGTGGTATCCATGGTGAATTAAAACAGGTGTCCGTCCTTAAACTGACTGAAAGGCAGAAAATAGTTGTGTGGTCGGGTAGAGAGGGCAATATATCTAGTAGCACAGAAAAGTAAAAAGAAAAAAAAAAACTGTAAGTTTTGACACAATGAAATATAATTTGAGTTTGGAGGTTAATTTTTTTTTCCAATTATTATTCTGTTATCGCTTAAGTTTTAATGTAAAAGCAGGGCCATGCTTTGATTACATCATAACATTCATTTCTGCAGATTATATGAATAACATAGTGAGTCAGTTGACTTCAGCTAAATGTAAAATATTAACCAATAGTGCTTTGATCTGCTTTGACGAGAAATCATATTATTTCAGTTAGCGTTAAACTGACATCACTCGAAAACAGATTTTACAAAAGAAACCACTGAAAGAATTCTATTTTATCTGAGTTTTCATAGACGCCTAATTTTTATGCTTGAATATAAATCTGCAGCTAGAATGTTCAGAAATGAATTAATTGTTATTCTTTGTTTCAGCCAGAGTCGCATTGAAACTTTGTTGGAAATGATGGCGGTATTTGGTAATTAAACTTTTGGCATTATTAGATGAATTTAAAACATCAGTTATACAAGCATCTAAAATACAAGATTATTAGGCGATTGATTGCCTGCAATGTAGTATGTAGTAACTCTCATACAACTTGTTTTAGGAAGTTAGATTTGTGCGCTGGAAAATTAATGTGGTTTCTTGTTGCTTGAGTTCAGTTACGCTGCTGTGGATTTATATCATAGTTTACTTTTGATTTATCTGATTTTTGGAGGTATGTATTTTATTCAAAGATAGATTCAGAAACTTTACTGTGATTAATGTAAATAATTTTGCAAAGTTATGTTAAAATCAAGCTAGGTATACATAATTCTTCTTATGATATTGCGTTATCGGGCTGTGCTAATTTATATTATAAGATTCATTTGCGTTTTATTCCGATTGTCCAAGTAATGTTGTAAAGGTTTGAGGTAATATCAAAGTAAGTTTAGTTGATTTAATTTTTTTGTCTGATAAATATTAGTCTGATATTTTTATGACTTTCTTCTAAATTCAAATTGAGTGCAAATTCAAATTGAATTGACTGGGGGCATTGAAGGTACGTGTGATTTCAGTACTTTTTTTATACCTTAACTGTATAAATGTAGAACCGAATATTTTTCAGCGGCATTCACATGTATACGGTTTAGGTTAATTTACTTTGGATTTGAGTAAATATTGTTATCTGCCCGTTGAACGGAATGTAGAGAGTTTGACTATGAGTGAGCGTTCGCAAAACTCTTTGCTGATAAACTTTGCTTAGGTTATGAAATGAAATTCAATTTAAAGTCAAGTATTGAAACTGAATTCAGGTTCTATAAGAGACGATGTCTTGCGCGGTGCTCTGCCGTTTTTGAAGTGTGAGTTGCTGAGCTCAAATAATGTTCGGTAGATCAGATTTGAACAGACCTTTTTGTTGGAACGGATTAGGTACCTGTTCGAGGGCGGTGGGTTCTGTTGGAACATGGCGAGTGCTTTTTGAGAGGGGGTGGGTACTACCTGTTGAAAGATACGAGGTTTCTGTTGGAGATAGACAGACTGCTGAAAACGGATGACTGTTTGATGTAAACGGATAGGTAACCAGAAGAAGAGCAGGTATCTTATGAGATGGGAATAGGTTGTTCTTTGTATCGTTTGTTAGAAAATGAGAGGCTATCTTTTGGGAAGGGACAGGTTATCTCTTGAAGAGATGAAAGTATCTTTAGGAGGAAGGGACCATATTGAAAAGATAAAATTATCTTTAGGAAGGGACCATATGAAGAGAGAGAACTGCATAATGTGGAAAGATACGTCTCTTTTGGGTGGTGATAGATGGTATCGGGAAAGATCGAGAGTTTCTGTTGAAATGTATATGGCTTTCTGCAGGAAAGGGATAAGTATATCAGAAGGGGTCACTTGTGAATCGGAAGGTATTAGTTTAAAGGGAATGTTTTATCATAAGTGAGGAATAGCCGACCAGTAGAAAGGAGTGATTGTGTCTAGGGACGGATAATGATTTATCACTTCGATAGGGATCATTTCCATCTAGTAAAAATCCATCTTTGGTAATAAAGTGAGAGCCGGTCTCACTAAAGAAATGGAATGGTTTGTGCGTAAGAACAGGCTAGAGCACGCAGTGAGAATTGGCTACGGGAAGTTGGTTTGTCGAAAGGATAGGGGTCCTTAGGAAAGGGCCAGAGTAATGTATGATGAAGAGAGTATGGATGGTTCCTCAAAAGGGTAAATAGCACGTAAGGTAAAGCAGGGCATTCGTAAAAGCGTTCCGGAAGAGGTAAGTGGTGAATGGGAGGTTTCCAGCTGAAATGGCATATCCGATGAAGAGATAAAATATATATAAAAGAAAATTGTTAGAAGAGGTGAAATAAAAAAACAAAAATGAAAATAAGAGGGAGACGAAAGGGAACCGCGGAACTGTATGGGTTTCTCCCGTTTTCTCCTTTCTCCCACTGTCGAATCATCTGCTGCTGCAGTACCTTCTACGTTAGATGCCAATTTTGTGAATAGCACCGCCGAAGGCGACCCCGGCGGGGGCGAAGAAGAAGCGACAATTCCTGAGGAACCTAAAAAAGTCTTCACCTTCATTGAGTATATTACTCGTAAGTATGGAGGCGATAGAATTCGTCCCTCGAGGATTGAATTTGTTTGCTCTCTTCTATTAAGGCCTTATGTTACGGATGTGGAGGAATATGGAATTTTCAAATGAATTGCCAGGCCTCCTTTTACCTTTTGCCTGGTTGGGGAATGGATTGGTACCATTTGTATGTGTGTGTGTGTGTGTGTTCATTCGTTCTGTTTTCTTAGTTGCGTCGAAATGGACCGTTCATGACTTACCATATTAATGTAAACAAAAATTAGTTCATAAGTTTATAGTTTTATTTTCATATCTCATTTTGTATCATACACTTAATGTTCAGCTGAAATTCTTGGGTTTTCATAACTTATGTGTAAGTATTTTATGGTGAAATATGTTTTGGGTTTAACTTTTGCCCAAGAGTTTCTGTTCCAGGTGCATAGCGGCTTAGCAAAAAATAAGGTAAAAAAAGGATATGTTGTTTTGAGTACTGTTCCATTTTTATTTAGTAAGCTCAGATTAAATAAAAAGGTTGCTAGTTTTTACGTTTCATGTATGTGTGTGTGTCTATCTGTCTGTGTGTGCCCACACACGCGTGAGTGTGTGTGTGTGTGTGTGAGAGAGAGAGAGAGAGAGAGAGAGAGAGAGAGAGAGAGAGAGAGAGAGAGAGAGAGAGAGAGAGAAGCAACAATGCAGTCTTTTGTTGATGCTTTAGCACTTGGAATGAATTGAACCGTTGAAAAAGGCTGCCATTCAGGATGATGGGACCATTCCCCATTCCTTTTACCCGATATACCTTTCAGAAAGATTAATTGAGAAAATGGTTACGAGTCTCGAATGATTTTGATTATTGTTATACATTTTTAGGGAAAGGCTGGTTCAGCTTTTATTTTTCGCTTTCGTTTTCACCGTAAAGGCTTTTTTCATATGAGTTAAAGGGATTTTCTTTATGGCTCTTTCAATTACGGAAGAAGTTTTGTGGAGCTTATAGAAATCATTGTGCAAGAAAGTAGGCGCTTTGTGCTTTTTTACCATTTTTTAAATTTTAGTCCGCGAGAGAGAGCTAGAGAGTTGCAGGGGTGATTAGCAACTTGTCTGAACGTGTCTGTGTTTGTACCTAAAACGATGTTGTTGACAAAATACAGAGAGTAACTTTGACCTTTGAATTTCTTTATTGCTTCACAAGTGCTTGGTTGCCGACTGATTTTGGTGTTAAATTGGTCAAAGGTGAAGGTCAGAGTCAGTAATAGGTTAGACAGTGTCGGGGCAAGTTAAGAGCTCCATTTGATCTTTCAGTCTTATGCTTGGTGTCAGAGGTGCTACTTGGCTAGAAGAATGGACCTAATGTTTTAAAATCATGTAAAGTGAACCAGTTGACCTTTCAATCTCATATTGCTATAGAGATGCTATGTGGCCAAAGGAAGAAGCCTTTTGATCTTGAAATTACGGGATCAAAGACCAAAGTCAAAAGAGTAACAGGTCATAGACAATGTTTGCAGACGCCATGTAAAGAGTATCTTTTGACCTTTCAGTCACATACTTCCTACAAAGAAGAAACCTGTTGAATTTATGTCAGAAGGTAAAAACTATGATTAACTTTAGTAAACAATGCTCTTTTTGACAAGATGTTCCATTCCACAGAGCCCTTTTTGTTATTGTTATTAAATAAACGAGTCAATGGTGTTAGGTTTTGCGGTGGGAGTTTATTTTTATATTATTTCTATGTTTTCTTTATCTACATCATTTTTAATGTTATATAATTGTGTAAATGTTTTCGTTCGTGTTTTATATATATATATATATATATATATATATATTATAGATATGTGTGTGTGTGTATTCTGTAAATTATATATACATATATATTTGCACGAGCCCTGTGATGTTTCCAGTTGTCATTTACCCTGAGGTGGTGTGGAAACTCGAAAGCGTATGGTTGACTTCTTGTTTATTCCATCCTCAGCTTAATGACGAAGTATATATATATATCTATATATATATATATATTATTATATCTATATAATATAAATATTGTGTGGTGTGTGTGTGTGTGTAGTGTGTGCTTGTGTTGTAGGCGTGTGCGTCCCTAACACTACTGAGATTTCCGTCTGTACTATGATTAACCTAGGTTAAGCATTTGTTTTTATTAATTATTTTCAAGTGTTTTTGTATATGAATAGTCTGTCTGTATTCATGCAGTTTCCTAAACATTCTAATTCAGATTATTTTTCTCTTCCCAGCAGCAAAAACCCAAAACCCTACACGGGGAGGTACTTACTGTCTTCTTGTGACTGTCGACTAATTTTTGCGTTTTGTTTGCCCCACAGATCCTCCACAGTTCGTGGAGCGTCCGCAAGACCAGCGGGTGATGAACGACCGAGTGGCTTCGTTCACATGCCGTGCGATGGGTAATCCAGAACCAAGGATCCAGTGGCGCAAGAACGGAAGGCGAGTGAGCGGCAACACCAGATATATCGTCCTCGACGTTCCAGGCGGGTCTATCCTGAGGATCGAGCCAGTCAAGTTTCAGAGAGACGAGGCGACTTACGAGTGCGTAGCTGAGAACCCAGCAGGAGACACCATCAAAGCCGAAGCCAAGCTGGAGGTCATTTCTGACGATCGTAAGTAATGATGATGTTTTTCGTGTGAAATGTTCGAATGTTGTTCCAACTTGAGTCATAATTCCAAGTTCAATTGCCAGTTGGGTTAACATTAAGCAAAGGCAGTGTTCCAGCTGCGGGGGGGAGGGGTAGCTATGCCAGAACCAAAAGGAAAAGTGGTCTAAGCGAAAAAGATGGGCATCACTTTTAGAACAGTACATGTATATGAATGGTTCTATAATTATTATTTGAAATGTTATAGTCCATTTAATTGTGAGTATGATGAGAAGTAAGGCGTTTTTGTTGACGCAGGGAAAATATATTTTCCTCAGTTTCTTTGTACACGATACCATTATTGATTCCTCGAAATGTCTAAGGAAAATTGCCAAAAATATTTTTGCATTGTTGATGTGGGATAATATCTATGTAGGACATTGAGAGAAAAGGCTTGCCAGAAGCCCAAAAGACATGACTGACATGTCCAATTTGTATATTCCTGTTCCATCGGTGTCACCTGTTGCCAAAATAAACAGATGATGCACTCATGATATATATATATCAGGACATCACTGCCTAACGGACCAAAGAAAACAGGCTTTGATGTTTTATTACTTTTTTTAGTTGGTACTTCTTAAAACTTGCCCGCACAAAACACGAAAATGATCCGTCGTTTTTACTCTTAGGGCATTTTCTGAACAGTTTATGTGACACCAACATAAGTACGGGCATAATTACAATCCTGGCATATACGATGACCCGCGTACTGCATTCGGCATCAAGCCTGATTTTTTAGGATGCTAGCTTATACTTTGGACAGTTGTAACTTGTACAATGATATCAACATACATACATATATGCATTTATCTCTATTAAACACTATTTCAATATAATTTATTTGAAACTGTTTTGTTTCCTTAATGGATCGTAGCTCACATGACAGAAAATATTTGAAAAGGAATTTAGTAATATCTTTACAACGCTCATAAAACAACAAAGGCTAATTAAGCTTGACTTATAAATCTGATGGTTGCCTTATCAGATGGACTAATCATGCCACTGGTTCCATAGGCAATGACTACTATAACTGGCGCATTAGAATTTACTAAAAACACTTAAGCCATTTGTTTCATCTTATCTCTCTTTGGAATGTCATTGTTTGCAGATATGAAGAATATTGTTATACTTGTTTTGTGGATGTGGGCATAATGAAATGGGTCATTTTAATTGGTTATATTGTTTCTTTTTGCTGACAGAAGGAAATTGGGGTAGGTAAAAGGGATCACTTTATTTAAGTTGAAAGTAATGTTGTTGGGTTTTTCGCCTATTTGTTTACCTGCTTTGACACCCATGAATTTGTTATAATTTTGTCGTGTTCGACGATGGTAGTCAAGGCAAAGAACAATATCGTTCAAGCTGGCTATACATTAGCCGTCAAGATGTGTCCTATTTTTATAGAACTTGTATTAATTGTCAAGACATTCCCTCTGCTTACAAAAGTTTTCAAGGAAATCATTAGGTGAATGACTAGTTACTTGAATTGTTCATTTGGTCTTATTGCTTGTGATATAAGTTAATTCTGATGGAAGTGTGTATTCAGGTTTTAGTTGGCTATTAATACTCATGATAGCATTGCTACAACGAAATTTGACATTGCACTTTTTACCTCGTCTTTGGCGTCGTCATGGTTCATCTGTTTTGTGGCTGTGATCTGCCATTGCGTTCACGAATTCAGGTAAAACAAAAGTCACAGGAAAAAAAACTTAATAATTTATGATGCCCGGTAATACAATCGCAGGAAAAAAGTAACCGAACTTAACCTATAACCCAAACTAGCCTAACCAGTATCCTAACCTATATCCTAACGCAACATAATCCAAGCAAACCTAACCTATAACCCAACCTAAATTATATCCTGACCTAACCTAACAAACTAATCTCTATCGTAACCTATAACCTAACCTAACCTATAACCCAACCTAAATTATATTCTGACCTAACCTAACAAACTAATCTCTATCGTAACCTATAACCTAACATAACCTATAGCACAACCTAACCAAGTGTAACCTAATCGAACCTATCCCATATCCTAACCTATATGTTTACGAATAACCTAACCTAAAGTAACTAACCTAACTTAACCTGTATCCTAACCAAACCTAACCTGTATCCTGACATAACCTAACGAAGCTAACCGAACCTACCTATAACCCAACCTTAATTATATACTAACCTAACCTAACCCAAACTAACCAATATCGTAACCTATAAGCTAACATAATGTAACTTAACCTAACCTAACCTAACCGAACCTATCTTATATCCTAACCTAACCCAATGTAAGCTAAACTAACCTAATTTATATCCTAATGTTTAAACTAACTTAACCTAACTTACAGCATAACCTAACCCAACCTAACCTAACCTAACTTGTATTTTAACCTAACCAAACCTAACCTGTATTCTAACGTAAATTAACCCAAGCTAACCTAACCTAAATTATAGCCTAACCTAACTCAAACCAAACTAACCAACATCATAACCTATAAGCTAACATAATGTAACCTAGCCTAACCTAACCGAACCTATTCAAAGTATAACCTAATTTAACTCTTACCGCCTAATCTAACCCCACCTATAACCTAACCTAACCTAATTTATAACCTAGCAAACTAACCCAACCTAACCTAACCTAATGATTCCTGGCCACCAAAAATGTGGCTATTTTCCTGCTGTGACTATTCGAAAATTTTCCTGTGACTTTATTACCGGCTACCGCGTTTACTTGGAAACATGCTGGGGTTAAATAATGTTGCTGATGTTGGTCATGTTAATTAATAAGTTTTCAGTGTCCTTTCATTTGCTGATATCGTTTTGAAGTTATTATACATAAATGAATGCCTCCAAACTAGCAATAATTGAATATTTAAAAGGATACTGGTAACTAGGCATAATCCTTTACGTGAATTTTTAATAGGAGTATAAAACGTTGTGTGCATATATTTGTGCATTTGAGCATAGCTGTGACATCATATTAGTTTGCCTAATACTTTTATGCTGATAAAGTTGTGATATTTGAATCGCAACCAATTCATTTTTTAATCAGTTAATTTTGTAGTAAGTTTTGTCATTGAGTTAATGAATGAGTGTGTATGATCAGCACCTTGGGATTGGACCCAAAAGGCCGTTGGGCGCCACGAAAAGAAAGCAGGCAGGTTAGCCATCGAGATGAAAGGAGGAATGAGTGCGATTATTGAAAATCACACAAGGAATCAAATAAGTTTTTTTGTAATTTTGTGATTTATTCAAAATTCTTATTGCCTTTAAAACAATGATGAGTTTTTTGAAGCCATTTCTTATCACTCTGAATACAAGCCAAAGATTTCCTTCAAGGCAAATTTTGTTTCACCACATACGGATGCTAATATTACATACTGCGGACTTACTTGAAACGGGGAGACAGAATAATATATTCATGTGCACGAAAAATAAGTGAAATAACCTGGTCTGCAATAGGCTCCAGGTGGAGTGACAATAAGTAACATAAGACCCTTTTCAAGTTCATAAAACTCGTGATCCGCCAAAGACCTTTATGGCGTCGTAATAAAATCATTGCATCTATCTTGAATGGCCTCAGGTGCAGGAGATTTGTCATTCTTCTTCTTTTTTCGTAAGTGAATATTTGTCAATAATTGGAAATGCAAATTTTATGACTAAAAGTTTTGCCCCGAAGGCTTCCTGTTACGGTGATTTGGGAAAACTCGCCAGACTCTTGGCTCATATGTTCGCCACTTCCCTCCTCTTCCTCAAAGATGGATAGGAAATATTCTTTATTTTTGCGCGTTACTTTTTTTTTGTCATTTTTTTCTGTTTTCTTATATTTTGCGTATACTTTTGTTTTACAAAGTAACTTGCCAGGAAACGTAAGAGTCATATTTATGGTTTATTAGATGTACAAGAATAACTGGTAACACTTTTGTCAACTTGAGTGAGCTCTTAGTGCAGCGATCCTAGAAAAAGAATGTTTTAAGAAATTTTTTCAACAAAGCTCTCAGAAACTGGAAGAATAGAAATAGGCCTTAGAACATTGAAGATGTATAGATAGGGTACTGAACTGAAATAAGACAGGAATCATTATGTTTTACCAATTTCTAGGTAATAGCTTTGCATTGGCAGTTGGGTGAAGGTCAGTAAGCAATTGGGTAAATGTTAAGAGATACAATGAGTGACATCGTATCTCTTAACATTTACCCAATGAGTGACATAGAGGCGTGCAGAGGTTAGTACCGTTTGCAAATAAAGAGCTTAGATCTTGTAGTCTGGTCTTACAATAATTCCTTAACCTTTGAGGGCAATATTAGTTAGATATCAGAGCTCCTCTGTAAGTTTGATATTCTTGTTTTCTTGCTTAGGGTGCTTCCACACTCTTGTGAAACAGGTGATTAACATACCTCGGTGAATTATCGCTCAGACATCACAAATAGGTTGAAAAGCAGTTAATGATCTATTGGTATTTCTGACAGGTGCTTCAACCTGTTTGTTATTTGTAAGAGATGAATTGCTGCCGTGAGGTTATGACATATTTTACTGTAGAGTGGACTCTTGCACTTAAATAGCAAAATAGAAATGAACCGAAAGTCTGTTTCCTTAGCTTTAAATTTTATGCTGTTGGTTGTCGCATCCTGATTTGTCATGCCACCACAAATACGACGTACAAATTAAAGAACGAAGACCAGCCGGTTAAGCTGTCTAATTTCATACCGTTCTCCTCGGTATGAAATAAAAGCTAAACCGACTGATCTTCCTTCTTTAATTTTTTAATTTGTACGCCGTATCTGTGGTGGCATGACAAATCAGGATGCGACAACCAACAGCATAAAATTTAAAGCTAAGGGAACAGACGTTAAGTTCATTTCTCTTTTGCTATTGAAGCGGGTGAATCCACTCTACGGTAAAGCATGTCATAACCACACGGCGGCAATTGATAAAAAAACCTTTTGGGAATATAGATACTTTCAAGTTGTATATTTATGAAATTCTTCTTATGGGTAAGATCTGCGGATTTTTGTTTAGCAGATGGCAACGACCTTTCGTGAGTAGTTTGTTATGGTTGGATAAGCAAGAAAGAAAGTTAAGGAATATTGATTATAATAGACTGGTACAAAAGGAAAATAAAATTTTATCTTTGAGATTTTTTCTCAGATAGGTTTTCATATTTTAAATTACAACACTATGTACGTACTATCTATGTATCTATCTATCTATATATATATATATATTATATATATATATATATCTATTATATATATATATATATTAATACACATATATATCTATCTAATGTAATCTATCTATCTATATATTATATTAATAGAATAGATTAATCTATAATATTTATTGATCGATATAACCACATGCTATATCTCTATTTATAGGATAATTTATTTATAAAATATATAATAATATCATAATATATATAATATATATATATAGATATATGATCTATATAGATATATAATAATATATCTATTATCTCGAATATAATACTCTATATCGATCGCTAGCATCATAAACTAGATAGATAGATTATATCGATTAAGATATAGATATATACTCTCTATCTCTTAGATAAATATTAGGATAATATAGAGATATATCTATATCTAATATATCTCTATGTTATCTCTCTATATATTATTATATATATTTATTTATTTATTTATATATCTAGATAAATATCTCCATATAATATTATTTTTATCTGTATTCCTATCTATAATATCTATATTCTCTATAAATCATATAATTATATATAAATATATATATATATATCCATATATATATCCTGTATATATATCTATTAAATTAAATTCCTAATATTATATATGTATATATATATATATATATATATATATATATATATATGACTGGTAAAAATGTTCTGTTACAACAGACTTCCATCTAATAAAGGGAGCCCATAAAAACGTCAAAATATAGAAAATAAGTACAATATTTTAGAGACTGCTGTTTTTCTCTTCAGGTAGGTAATGAATGAGAAAAGTTACAGAAAAAGTGGTATTTATACCAAGAGATCCATCCACAGGTAGCCGTTTTACTAGGTCACCCCCACTGATAATTTCTCTTTAATCTTCTTGAGTGTTGGTTGAAGGAAGATTTTAGTTATGATATCTGAATCCTCGGGGCCCTTTGAGATGTTCATTACCTGTCTTTGTTTTATTATGGCTGACTCTAGCATCTGGCTTTTGTACCGATATTTACTGCTATAAGTTGTCACATATAATTTATAGCAGAAAATGTCAGAACAAAAGCCAGGTGATAGAGTCAGCCTTGATTAAGCAACAACAGGTGGTGAACATCTCAAAGGGCGTCTGGGATTCAGATATCATAGATAAAGTCTTCTTTCAACCAACACTTAAGAAGATTAAAGGGAAATTTATCAGCGGGGTGGACCTAGTAAAACGGTTACCTGTGGATGGATATCTCTGAATAAATAACACTTTATCTGTACTTCTCTCATTCATTACCAATTATGAATTTGATAAAAAATGCATATTGTTAGAAAGGTTATCATATCAGATTCATAATTGTGTTAATGTTGCAGAGTATTTGTTACTCTTTGGTGCTGCAGGTTTTCACTCATATGGTAATTCTAATTACTAAGATTTCAACTTTTGAGACCCACGATCATGTGGGAAACTTGAAGGTTTTTAGTGCATATTTTAATTTAATTTAAAGTGTTCCCGTTCTTTAATAATTACTTATCAAATAAGGTGCACTCCATTCTCAAATTTTTTTTGTGTGCGTTTGTAGCAAGTCCTTCGTTTATGACATAAACATTTTCGACGCAAATAAAGGCAAACATATCGAGTCATTCCTAATTAAAAATAAATATTAAGTTGAGGTATTGGGAGGAAGGTATAAAACGCAGGTTACTCTTCGTCCCTCTCTTGTCCGTCTCCTTTGGTTTTTTCCTTCTCTTGTGGATATCTTGAATAATTTCATATCCTGCGTCTTAACATTCCTTTTGACGACCGAAAAATCTCTTTTATCGTCTCCCACATTATCATTAAGTATATTGATCTCCAGAATTTCGAGAATAATGCCCCTTTTCCTTCCCGTAAAAAAAGGAATCTATAAAAATACTTTCGTGTTCTCGTTTGAACTCAAACATTTACAATGACATTAGGGTTTTCCTTTTTTTCTCTCCCTTTTGGTTTGCCAGTTGGGGGTTTGAGAAAGGAGGGTTGTTGAAAGAGGTTTTTATATTTGCTTCAGAGGGAAAAGTTCAGTTCCTTATTCTTGATTAAAGATGTCTGACCTGCTCTTTGCAATGAGAGAGAGGAAATCGTCGAAGGAACCATTTACTAGATTAAGTTTTCCCTTTTCCGACAGATTCTTGACTTCAGAATCCTTTTCACTTATTAATTTGGCCCCGCAGAGCGACCACGTCATTACTGCATGTGTATAGAGGCGATCGCTCTTACCTTAGTGATATTGAAAGTTGTAATCAGGAACCTGATGTCGATTTTTATCTTGTAGAAAGATGCCAGAAAAGTTGGAGGTCTCGAGTAACGTTTTGAACAGAAATCTTGCTGTTTTCAGTTTCTGAGAACATCATTATATCAGCCTTGAGTAGAGTGAAAACGAATTTATGCTACGAATTCTTAGCGTTGTTGTTCCAACAGTTTGCGATGCGGAGTTATTTGTAAATGGTAATTCCTGTAAGGTTTTGCAATTCCTTTTGTTCTATTCCATTTGTCAAGGAAAGGGAATGGTTAAAAATAGATGTTTATTTTATCTAAACCCTGACGGTACATAAAACCGTGATCTTTAAAAGATTATTTGGCTTCGACTCTTTAAATTGAAAGGACAACATAAAAATTTTTTCGGGGCTGCAGAGGTGCCTTTCAGCGTCGTCAAAGTGCCTTGGAAGAAGCCGATTGGCCCCCTTCAAGAGAGATGAGAATAATAGCTTAGAAACAAGTGGAAGAAGTAGAAATACTGTTGAGTTCCCTAGAATGCTTGCAGTACGCAGTTGATCAGTGGCGAGAGGGGATGTATAGCCTGCTTTCTTTTGGGTTAGATGAAATCTTAGTTATAAAAGTTTTTTTCTTATTTGAGAATACTTGAAATTTTTGTGTAATGCTTATTCCAAGTGAAGTGAGGTTTGGGTTTTTTGTTTTTGCTTTCTTTTTAGGTGACATTAATTTTTGCAAGGGAAGTGTTCCATGTAAATTTTGAAAGTGGTGCCTTTATTACTTGAAAGAATTCATGTATCACGAGGGGATAATATATCTTCAAAATCTTGTGGGAACTATTTTGTTCATTTTTTCAATCTTTTCGCTGAGAGACTTGTTTTTCCTTTAATGGATATGGAATATTCTTTTAACAAAGTGTAGAGGAATTTCATTTATTCTCTAATTTTGACGTTTGTAGGAAGGATTTTTCATTTGCACTGTTCTTCCCAAATAAAAATGATGATTGTTTTCTCTGCGTTGAAAATTGATTTATCAGTGGAAGGTCTTCCAGATTTAATGGAGAATTGTTCTGTTTCTTCTTAGTGTACGTCCACACTGGTGTAAAACTATTCATAAACACACGTCGCTAATTTATCGCACATTCGTGACCGGCAGGTTGATTGCAAGCCAACGCCTTAGTGGGTCAGGAAATTTAAACCAGAGCTTCATACGATTACCCAGTTATGTTAAAGATGCGTTCTCCACTAACTGCTTGTGATGTTTATGCAGTAAGTTGCTGACGTGCGTTGGTGACATGTGTTTACTGTAGGCTAAACACCTTAATTTAGAAATGATTCGTCATGAAGTTATTGATCATCGTATTTGTTCTTTTAATAGAAGGGGTTATGTCAATATTTATTAATCATTAGTTTTTCTCTGTAGGTAGGTTGAAGAATTTTTTGGCCTTTTATTTCACAGGAGCAGTTTTTGTTGTCATATTTTTTTATATTTAGTGTTAGTGGAATCTTTGCCTGGTTTCACTAACCAAGTGAAATATGTTGAATATCTTTATTGATATTTCCCAAAAGATATAAAGATTCACATGGAAAAAGCTTCCATAGGAAAAAAGTCCCGTATGTGGAAAAAGAGGAGCCAATGCCAAGTATAAAATGGAAACCCATTCACATTGTGAATAGATTTAAACAGATAATAGACGGAGACGGAGGAAATGTAACAATGAATGAATATTTCCGGTTTGCATACGCAAAGATTTGTTCGTGCTTCTCACGTAAATCTTGGTCAGATTCTTGATTCCAGGAATAAATTTCCGCTTTATTTTTTCGGTTATTATTATCGTCAGAGCATGAATTGGTCCCAGAGAACGACGTTCATATTTGTAGAAAATGGTTTTATTTTAATCTAGCCACTTGGGGGACAAGCCACCCCAACTTGATGCCCGGTCCAAAGCCCGGGTAAATGGAGAGGCTTAAGCCCCTTCCACACGAGTGGCAGATGCACGGTGGGCAGACACTGTTACCAATTTAGTGAGTGGATGGCGATCACGAGTGCGGTCCAAGTCATAGGTTCGCCTGCCTGTGACTACTGCCTCCCTTGGACTGTTTGATCTGGTAACACTGTTGAAAAGCGAGAGAATTACGGGCAGATCTAGAGTGCCTGTCGTGTCTTTGCTCCTCGTGTGGAGGCTTTAGAGACAGGAAGGGCATCAGACTGTAAAAACCCAATGCCATAACCATGTTTAGTCTAATCTTGATTCAGAGAGAATGCCAGGGCGTAGGTGCCCCGATTAAGCGACCCACAGGGGCCTCGCCTGACCCCTCCGATAAATAGGCAAGGGCGAGTACGTTTAAGGAAGCAAGTCCAAATGATTAGAATCGGGACACTAAATGTGAGTATTATGACAGAAAGAGGAGAGA
>NC_087200.1:160158753-160173753 GCF_015104395.2 Macrobrachium nipponense
GAAGTGGCAGATGGATGCTCACTGTGCAGTTTTGTGGTTTTCGAAAATACCCTCCTTTGTTCTTTTCCAATTCTTTCTGATTAAGCAGAAACCTCCTAGCGGCTTCCAACCTTGCTGAAATTAAGGGGGGTTAGCTGAGGACACTTGGCTCAAGGTGGGTCATAGGTGGGCTGGGGGGGAGGGGGTCTTCGTCCGTAGGAATATGACAGCCTTGTAAAATGCTTTGTTGTCATGCAATCGGAGGACCCGAGGAAGCGAAAAGGATCCAAGTTTCCCTTTTATTGCTTTACTTCCTACACGCGCCTTGGCCTGCGCTCTTTTGGGAGGGAGCTTCGTACAGTGCATGGCCTCGGGCTTTCGTGATTTTGTTTGTGTATGCGTGTTGATGGCCTCTCTCTCCCTCTCTCTCTCTCTCTGCTCCTCCTCTTGCTCGGCTTCTCCTTCTCCCTCGCGTCTGGTATGCTTAAGAAGAAACAAACGAATAATCATGGCCGTAGGTAGTGATTCATAAAATTTAACGTCATGGCTGATTACAAGTCTGTTAATATGTAGACGACGGGTTGTATAAATTTTTTATTGTGATCATTTTGACGTCGAAACGCTATAAAACAAATTCCTTATATATGTGTATTTATATATATACACACATATATGTATAATGTAATATATATATATATATATATATATATATATATATATATATATATATATATATATATATCTATTATATATGATTTTTTTTTTTTTTTTTAAATAACACAGAAAATGCTGGCAAGATTTTTAGTAAAAAGCGAATACCACTGAAAAATAATAGAAAAGTTTAGTACTAATCGCTTTCACGTTTATTCACGCATCGACGATGCGTGATAACGTGAAAGCGCTTAGTACTGCACTACTACAGTTATTTTTCAGTGGTATCTCATATATATATATATATATATATATATATATATATATTTCATTATTATATATATCTAATATAATAATAATATATAATATATATATATTATATAATACAGTATATATAATTTCCAGGTTGTACTGATTGATACTGCACGTGAACGATCCTAGTCAATAGGTATAGCTGATTTCAATGAATAGATGGTTACTGTGGCTTTGAGAGTTATGCTCCTTCATGAATATTGGGCATTTTCATTTTCTCCCACAGCGCGTCACAATTGTCCACTGGGCGAGGCTTTTCTGGTTTAGCGGTTTAGGATATAGTGTGCATTATCACCCATACTTAGGGCTCTTTCACACGATGTCGCACCTACATGCGGTTAGCAGTCGACTATTATCTCTAATATACCACAGTTCATTGCTCCCTCTTCAGTCTGTCTGGCAATAGTCAATTTTGACTGACTGATCTTACCTGAAATAATATGTGTGCATAGGACACGTGAAGTAAGAGAGATTAGAAGGGCGGACAACGTATGAATATATATATATATATATATATATATATATATATATATATATATATATATATATATATATAGTACTGGTAATCTTCTTAGGCACGAAGATATAGTAATTCAGTTGTATTCCACATAGTAAAATGAAAAAAAGGTATATCTCGAAAATGCCCAACAGTTTCGTCCTCCAATGGACCTCTTCTTGGAGCGTTTAATAAACGCTCCAAGAAGAGGTCCCATTGGAGGACGAAACTGTTGGGCATTTTCTGAGATATACCTTTTTTCATTTTCCTAGTGGAATACAACTGAAATAATACATATATATAGATATATATATATATAGATATAATATATATATATATATATAGCGATAGATATATCTATCTTTACATCATCTATATATATATATATATATATATGCTTAAATATTCACAGTAGATGCATGTGACTTCATTAAATAAGCGAATACCACAGGAAAATGATAAGTCAGAAATCCAAGCGCTTTCGTCTTTACTAAGACATTGTCAAGGAACGAATGAAATACAATTGGAGAGAAAGGTCTCAGGTACACAACAAGATCAAGAATACCAGATGGTTAATTGTCAAAAGGGTAAAAACTAAAAAAGAAAGATAATCCAGGATTATCGGATATCACACGGTCAAAAACTAAACAGATTTGACCCTAACCGAAATTACAAAGTATCTTTACAGTCCAAAACATGTAAAAACTGAATATATTAATTTTGTTGCTTATATTTATCTACAACTTTTTTCATTATGAAAGCATCAAGTTTAAATATATAAGTAAGGCTACATATATATATATATATATATATATATATTATATATATATATATATATATATTTTTTCTTTCTTTCTCTTTTTTTTCTTTCTTTTTTTCAATTACAAAAGGCCCATTAAAACACACTGGTTTGAAGCTATGGACTATATTTCGGTGGACTCATTTCCAGGGTGGAAGTGAGTCCATCATTTACACACACGCAGGATATATATATATATATAATATATATATATATAATATAATTATTATTGATATTATATATCATATATACATATATATGTATATATACTATATATAATATATATATATACATATACATATTATATATATAGTATATATACATATATATAATTAATATAATATCTATTATAAGGAAATATTATAAATAAGATATCTATATATATATATATTGGAAATGATTTAAATCAGTGTTTAAATATAATTAGGTCATGTGGAAAGAATGGAGGACGCTATGTTGGTGAAAAGTGTATGCAATTTGACAGTGCCTTGAGGAGTAGGAGGAGAGCCTACGTTTGGAGGAAGTATTAGAAATGGGGACTTACGTAGTTTAACAGAAAGATTGAGGGGATATGCAAAAGGATGCATATGGAGCAGTGTATGTAGGGGTGTTCGAAGTAGGTTAGGTGAAGGGTCGGAGCCTGAAGGGCAAAGCCCTCCGGTTCGGAGCAGGTCATAGGGGACGAGGGTGCTCTGGCTCCATTCCTTTTTCTGACACCCAGCTAATTTGTACTTACTCGCAGCTGGGTCCTTAACTTGAACCGCTGAACTTGCAAATGCGACTCCGTTGGTTAATCACATTTTTGTACGTGTACGTTTTTATGCACGTAGATGTTGTCCAAAATGTACGTTCGTGTGAGACAGGGTTAGAAGGTCATTAACTCGTAAAGCAAGTTAACTCCGAGTTGAATGTGTTTAAGGAAAGAAAGGCCAAATAGAATACAACGAATAAAAATAAATCAACTAAGGAGTAAAGATATATGTAGTCAATACCTTTTGTGAAGTACTTAATGGAAAATAAAGCAAAATGCATGGTGATTTGATGTTGTATTAAGGTAATCTTAAGGTTAGGACCGTTGTCATCTGTAACACTGGTAGGTTGGCTGCGCAGTTGCAGTATGGGGAATGAGTAATTCTGGGTACTGCCAACCTTATCACCTGAACGGAATGTAGATGCTGATAGTATGTAACGATTATCGTACGCTAACTCCGGAGGCACGCACACTAATGGTATTAATTAGTCGGCGCTTAATTTTGGCACAAAGCTTAATGAAAATGGCTAAGTAGGTTATCGTGGACGATGGTCTGACTCGTACGTAACTTGTGTGTGTGTGTGCGTGTGTGTTTGTAGAAAAGATGAATCAAGAGATTCATGTTCCGTTTGGAAACTGATGATTCAGAGATGCTGCTGTCGCTCATTTTTCGTGACAGTGGATCTGTTTATTATTGTTGAAAAAATGTTGAAGTTGAAACCAATTACCTATCAGATAATCACCGAGTGGTAACGCGCTACCATTAAGGCTTATAAATTTTGAGTTTTCGCTGTAGTCTTCTTTCACACTACACCGACAGAGCCGACACTAACCCGGTATGTATTCACCTTTGCGGCTTGTTCAATAGAAGCCCTCGGGGGTGACCGTAAATCAATCAAAAGACTGTTCGTATCATAAAGACAAAAAATACCGCCTTTTGTCTGTCTTTATATCTTCATGCTTTTTTTTTTTTTTTTTTTTTTTTAACGGTCATCCCTAAGGAGCTTGTATTGAACACGCCACCTGGTTAATTCCGACAGATACTTTTTAAATAACCAGTAAAGGCTGTCAATCGCACTTTTCATCTCAGGGCGAAAGTGTAGTAACTTTAAAAAGTCGTATTGTTCCGTTTCGTTTTTAAGATCAATAGTAATTTCGGTGCTTAAGATGAGACATAACACTACCAGGG
The DNA here is from genome assembly GCF_015104395.2 of Macrobrachium nipponense. Taxonomy (NCBI): domain Eukaryota; kingdom Metazoa; phylum Arthropoda; class Malacostraca; order Decapoda; family Palaemonidae; genus Macrobrachium; species Macrobrachium nipponense. The sequence goes on from NC_087200.1 coordinate 160,162,931, forward strand.
CACAACGTTGTGGCGCATATTGCACGATCTGTCGCTAAAATCACCATCACCGCTTCTACTAAATTCAACTTGAACAAGTCCCCCAACTTGCCTCCTTCGCTTCGTCCTGCTTGGCTTGGTCGAAACCGGCCAGATTTGAAATGGTATCAGATTCCGAACTGATTGATATCAAGTACCAGAAAGCAAAGGTTTTAGTGTCATATTACTGTTGTAAGAGCTTAAAGATTAACATTCAGCATCTCTAGAGACCACTGAATCTAAGGTGACTGATTCGCAACTGATCCGCAATTGCGATTGGCACGTATTACTTTGTTACATGTTAGAAGTGGCTTAGCCCGAGAAATATGAAATAATCCTATTCCCTCAGAGGTTGTTAACAGTTTTCCATCACTTGCACAGAATAGCGCACGAGAGTTGACATGTGATCCGCCACAGAAAATGCTGATCAATGATTGTCCTTTGGTTTTGATATTATTAGAATTTCGTTTTGTAAGTTGTCATATACCGTGACTTGACGACAATATTCAGTAAAAGTTTGTAAGTTTAAAAGGAAAGCACTGCTTATGTAGTTAATCATGGTGCACTTGTGTACGTGAATCCTGAAACCTTTTGTTGATCCTAGTCTGAAATGTATTGGTACCCCTATGGACAGAGCGCGTCCTGACGTACCTATACATTCTCCCTTTCAGCAGTACATTTGCGACTCTGTATTGTGATCGGTAGCATTCTTGCTGAAAAAAGAAGTCTGGACAAGGACGTGCTAATGTGTACGCTCAGTAAAAATCCATTGAATCTTCGTTTTTAGATCCATTGAACCTTTGTTGACCTTAGCTACTTAGACGACGACAGTGATGATTGCAGTTACGGCTAACAACGTATGTTGGCAGCAGGTTAACTCCAACTAGGGTTTGGGAAAGCGGAAGGCTGACATCTTTCCAAGAGGAAAATGCGTATTGTTGCCTACTACTGTATTCTGTTAGCCTGTTAATATCGCCTAAAGTTAAAAGATTGTTATTGCTAAGACTTTGTGGTCGCAAGATAAACGTTGGTAATTACTGGCTGATGCAGATGACATTCCCGCGCGCAAAAAAAAAAAAAAAAAAAAAAAAAAAAAAAGTCTTCGGAGAATGTCGACAGATTTGAATAAAGATGGCATATTTGTCATCATCGTTATGAATATACTTCCCCCCGCCCCCTTCCCCACATCCTTTCGTTGTCATCATCATCATCATCACAGCTCTCGAGTCACAATCTCATTTGCACGTCTTATTAGTTGGTCTCATTAGCGTATATGCGAGCGTTTTTGTTATTTTGTTTTCCTCGTAGATTCCGAAAGTGGTTAAATTATACATGATCTTTTCTTTTCTGTTGCATTGAGCGCTTTATCAGAATTTAATTAGGTTTGATATAGTACCTTCGTTTCATAATAAATGCCTCTGTGTTGTTTCAGTTTTGTTATTTGCTTACTTTGTTGTATAATGTTTTAAGTTTCACTGTGTTGGCACTGTATTGTACAGACTTTTGAGGGGGGGGATGCCGTTGCTCTTTGTCAGTTCTCGCTGACGCTTTATTTTTCACTCTCAGTCCTTTGGAAAAATACAGCCTTATTTAGCAAGACGGCGTCTGATACACAGACACACACACACACACACACACACACTATATATATATATATATATATATATATATATATATATATATATATATATATATATTATATATATATATATATATATATATATATATATATATATTCTTCGAAGCCACGCATGCGTGCATGCATGCCAAACGCCCCTGAATGTCTTGCGTCCCTATTCGGTTTTGCCATGTCTTCCAAATACCTCCCTAATTCAAATAACACCCACTTCTTCATTACCGTCTTCGTCATTATCGGAATTTCCATCTTTCTTTTCTGGGTTTTATATTTTTTTTTCCAGAAAGTACATTCACGATATCATTGAAATGAATTTTCCATTAAGAATCCACCGCTATTCTACCAATTAAGGTGAGAGCCCCGGTCTTCAAGCGGAGGATTTTAATGATCTAACGAGGGTTTATTAAACGATGTCTTCTTGTCCTGAATCCGAGTTCATCGTCGAGTGGGGTAAGGATCAGGATTACGGAAAAGAGAGAGAGAGAGAGAGAGAGAGAGAGAGAGAGAGAGAGAGAGAGAGAGAGAGAGAGAGAGAGAAAACTTGAACTCTCTCTGAATTATGGTAGTTCTGTTTTAAAATTCGTACACATTTTTGTTAATCTGACAAGTCCCTTCTATCATATAAATCGTATGAATAAAGTTAATTGCCGTAAAGGTGATTTTGAATTCTTTCACGTGTATGAAAAATACACACTGGAAAAGTCAGGAGAATGTTAAAGAGAGCGATTTTTTTTTAGCATATTTTGTTCTGGATAGGTTTATTGAATTGATAAATAAAGTGCGGAGTAATTTGGAATATTGAAAATGTTTGTAGAACACAATCAACACTTCCTGTGAATGCCAGTCATTTATCTGGTCTATATTATTCATTGCTGATATCGTCGTTTTAAATCGATGGTTTTGAAAGTCGTGCGTCGAGCGCAGGAGTCCAAGTATGAAGTTTTAACAGGATTGTCGTATGAATAGGCGTTGTTGTAGCTTTATTTAGTGCTTTAGCTATTTTTGCTCGAGTTGAAAACGCCTCAGCAGCTCGTTCTAGTTAATGGCAGTTGCTTTTGGGGGTTGAATCTTCTGGTCAGAGATGAGGAAGTTGTCTGTTGACAATGGAATTTTGTTAGTTGTTTGCTGACAAGTGACAGGCTTTCGGAAATTGCCATCTTATCGAAGTATTGCATCATTGCCCTCTATTCACCAATCTCTTAAGACTTGAAAGCCAGGAATTGAGAATTTTAAGACGAAAAAAATTCTTAAGTATAATTATTTGTACTTGAGAATAAGGAATATTAAGATTAATAGGAATCAAGCGCACAATACGTGGTAATACGATACAGTTGTGTAACAGATGTACATGATATCAGTGTACAAGATCAGGAAAACTTAGGTAATATGAAGGGTGTTTGGATATCGGAAGTGTTTGATATTGCGATGTGGCAAAAAAAGAAGGAAAGATGTTGGTAATTTGTGTAAACCACAAGACATTTCATGAGAGGGCGAAACGTGTCGACGAAGGTGATTTGTGAGAATGTAGTAAGAATCTCTCCATATTTTGCTTTCTAGTAATTTTACTTAAAGATAAGGAAGGAAAAGTAGAAGAGAGTGTTAGCAAGGATGATAAGCCTTTCTATGTTCTGCCTCCGCTAGCAAGCTTTTTCATGTTAACATGTTGGGAGAAAGAGCTTTCATCCTTTCAGAGAACTCAGTATTAAAATTGTTTTTTTTATAACAGAAAAAAGGTTGACGACCAGAATCCATAACCAGGAATTGTCTTTACAGTGGAATGCAAATAATTGCACATCGTTAGTTATTTCCTTAGTATTATTTTTTTCATCCTATATCAGTCATCCTATTCGACTGGGTGGTTTTCTTTATAGTGTGGGGTTCCGGGTTGCATCCTGCCTCCTTAGGAGTCAGTCACTTTTCTTACTATGTGCGCTGTTTTTAGTAGCATACACTTCTGCATGAGTCCTGGAGCTACTTCGGCCTTTAGTTTTTCCAGGTTCCTTTTCAGGGATCTTGGGATCGTGTCTAGTGTTCCTAAGATTATGGGTACAATTTCCACTGGCATATCCCATATCCTTCATATTTCTATTTTCAGGTCTTGATACTTATCAATTTTTTGTCTTTCTTTCACATCTACTCTGGTCTTCTCTGGTGTCCCCCATGGTATTACGACATCAGTGAGTGATACTTTCTTCTTGATTTTGTCAGTCGACGTCACGTCTGGTCTATTGGCACGTATCACCTTACCTGTTCTGGTACCATAGTCCCAGAGGAACTTTGCCTTATCATTTTCTATCACTCCCTCAGGTTATGTTTGTACCACTTATTACTGCAAGGTAGCTGGTGTTTCTTGCACAGGATCCAGTGGAAGGCTTTCCCTGTGGAATTATGCCTCTCTTTGTACTGGTTCTGTGCAAGTGCCAGACATGCGCTTGCTATGTGGTTTATGGTCTTGTTTTTCATAATGAACTTCCTGTATATGGGTGAGATGTTATTTCCATCTATCGTTCCTTGAATATATCTGGGTCTTAGGGCCTGATCTTGTGCCGCTGTTAGCATTCCTTCTGTTTCTTTCTTAAGTTCTCCCCTCTGTAGCCATTGACATATTTCATTTCTGGCTAGTTCTTTAGTCTGTTTCATGCACTGTCCATGCATTGGTTTGTTGTGCCATTCCTTCATTCTGTTGGTCATTCTCCTGTTTCTCTATATTTCTGGGTCTCCATTTACTTTTATCAGTTCTTTTTCTCATGCACTCCTGAGCCTCTCGTCTTCACTGTTTTCAGATATTACCCCAGTGCTCTGCTCTCGATGTTGATGCAGTCCTCTATGCTTAGTAGACCTCTCCCTTCTTCCTTTCGTGTTATGTATAGTCTGTCCATATTTGCTCTTGGGTGTAGTGCTTTGTGTATTGTCATGTGTTTCTTAGTTTTCTGGTCTATGCTGCGGAGTTCAGCCTTTGTCCACTCCACTACCCCTGCGCTGTACCTAATTACTGGTACTGTCCATGTGTTTATGGCTTTCATCATGCTTCCGGCGTTGAGTTTTGAACTTGAGTATCGCATTAAGTGTTTGCACATATTCTTTCCTGATCGTGTCCTTCATCTCTTGATGTTTTATATCTACACATTCTATTATTCCCAGGTATTTGCATCCTCTTTCATCTATATGTTTGATTTTCTTCCTATCTGGTAGTTTTATCCCTTCAGTCCTTGTCACTTTGCCTTTTTGTATGTTGACCAAAGCACGTTTTCCTATTCCAAACTCCATCCTGATGTCCCCAAATACAATCCTTACAGTCTGAATCAGGGCGTCTATTTCCTTGGACATCTTGCCATACAGTTTGATGTCGTCCATGAGCATCAGATGGTTTAATTCCTGTTGCCTCCTTTTCTTTGTTGGATTGGTTGGTCCCACCCAGCATCCATCTTCTGCTGAGTACTTTCGTCCATGGGGAATCATGGACTAATAACCGAAGAGTAGTGGGGACTGAGTCGCCTTGAAAGATCCCTTTTATGATATCTCTGCTAGTCTTATTCCAGAGCTTGCAAGTGTTGTATTCCAGTTGCGCATTGATTTTTGAGGAAGCTGATGGTGTTTTCCTCTGCCCCATATATTTCAGGTCTATTAGCACACGTGTGGTATCGTGTCGAAGGCTTTCTTGTAGTCAATCCATGACATGTGTGATACCGGATTGGTCATATGTTTTTCGCTGAGTCATTTACTTGGTTCGGCTTCAAGATTTTATTATTATTATTATTATTATTATTATTATTATTATCCTAATAGCTTGAGTTGCTAAAATGGTGAAGAAACGTTTGTTTATATATATTTCTTAATATAAATTTACATTTGCACCACTGCGGATTTCTTCACCATTGTTATTATCAGTACCTGCAGTGGCGTGATTGGGGTGTTCTTGACCAGCCACCTTGGTGGCCGCGAGTTCGATTCTCGGGCATTCCACTGAGATGTGAGAGATGTGTATTTCTGGTGATAGAAGCTCACTCTCGACGTGGTTCGAAGTCACGTAAAGCAGTTGGTCCCGTTGCTGAATAATCACTGGTTCCATGCAGCGTAAAAACACCATACAAATAAACAAACAAACAAACTATTGTTATTATTATTATTATTATTATTATTATTATTTTTATTCACATCCTAATTTTAATCCAGCTAGGATGGTGTGGATTACGAGAAAGTATATATCTTGATGCAGAAAATTCAATGTAAGGTTATTGGATACCAGTTCATTTCGTTGAAGCGCTGAATAATCCTGATTGGTTCCGGCGCTTGGTCCTCAAGACCTAAATTTCATAATCAATCAATCATATCGTTGAGGAGAAGTTTCCTATCTGTGCCATCAATTGCTATTATTCTAAAGATTCAATTTTCATCACTTGAAAGGATTGTTAATTTTCTTATTTATTTATTTTATATGGCAGCCATTTCAAAGAAGCTTTCCCTTCTCTCCCACCGGAACTTTAAGCCTCTCATATCCTTGTAAGAATGAAAATTTTGACAGTTACTCTAAAGCGCTTTATGGAAAAAAGGTTTCTGCCTGAGGAAAGGAATTGAAAAATACCTGAAAATTAATAAAGGTTCCTGTCGAAACGGCCCATAAAAAGCATGACGTTGACCTTCATTAAACTGGATCGTTAATCAGGCGGAGACACCTTGAAGAAGTTTGACAGGTGTCGAAGATAGATTATGGAAACCTTCCTGGGCTCTCTCTCTCTCTCTCTCTCTCTCTCTCTCTCCTCTCTCTCTCTCTGGTGTGTGTGTGTGTGGTGGGGGTGGGGTGGGTGGGAGTGGGAGCGTTATAGGGGATGTAGTTTGACGAATACTGAACATGAAACAAGCGATCAAAAATGTTTTGGAAAGGCTGGTAAAGGCTGCACCGTCTAGTGCTTGCCATGAAATAGTAATATTAGATTATTTGTGTTGACCATTTGTTTATACTTGTGAAATTAGCCGTATTTTTTTTATTTCATGTGTTAACTGTTATCTAATTAAAGGAGTAAGCCATGTTAACAATTATTTGTGTAAATATTTTTTCTGAGTAAATTACGAAAGGATTGATGAATTTACCTGAATATTTTTATAACTGTGACTTTTGACGAGGTGTATGTGTATATGTTTTTATCTTTTCATAAAAGGATCTGCGTATAAGCTACTGATTAGAGATGCCTCATCTTCAATGCTATCATTCGGTCCTTCCTGAAAAAAAGGGTTTATTGAGCCTATGAATAGAGACAAAACATCTCGGTGAAATTGGTCTTTTTAAAAGCTCCATTGATGAAGCTTACTAAAGTGAGTAATTGGTTGGATGGTGGCAGTTCCAGTCCTTTTAATTGGTGGCATTATTAGGTTTCCAGTCCCATGTAGTAGTTGGTTACTCATACAAAGGAAAAAGGCTGGGTTTTTCGTTTTATTGTTTTATGATGTGCTTCCATATTTCTTGATAGATGTCAAACTTGCATGGCACTTGTACCCTGCTTTCACTTGGCAAGAAAGTGAGATTGTCCGCATCTCTGTAAATGTAAAGGGAAATCTGCTTTCCAGTAGTTGAATTCCATTTTTTGTTCTATGAAAAGAATTGAATGGCGTAATCAAATAGAAAATGGACGAGTCGGTGGAAAATGGAGACGTGCTAATTGAACTAGAACGGAGTAAATGAAAAGTGAATTAAATCTATCAGACAAAATATCATTTAGTTGTTTCATTAGATTTTTTTTACTTCTTCCGATGTACTTTAAATGAAATTTCCTTTGAAAAATACGGTGCATAGTTTCTGTAATTCCATACGCAAGCACAGCTATAATAGGTTACCGATAGTTTAACTTGACTACGTCATGACTTAGAAAATCCCATCAGAATTCTACTTTTCCCCAGTTTTGACTCGATCATTATACTCATAGTGATGTATGTAGTCGTGTTTGATCATACATTAATCTTAGTTGTATCAAAACCCTCATAATACATACGCGAAAGAAGCCTCGTGGAATGGCACAAGTTAAGCAGGAAAAAAGGTAAAAGATACGGAAATAAACAGTGTTTCCGTTGGGGATTAGTGCCGTCAGTGCCTTGTTGGCATTAATGAAGGTTCTTTGCAGTGTCCCATCTTCCCTTAGCTGCAACCCTCTCCAATTCTTCTACTGTTCTTGCATCTTCCTTTCCACCTTCGCCTAACAATCGATTCGTAGTGCAGCTGCGATGATTTCCTCTGTTGACGCAGTGAATGACTTCATAGGTCCCAGCGCTTGGCCTTGTCCTACATCCTATGATCTATCTATCTGTCTACTCGTAAACCGCGTTCGGGAGGAAAATCAAGTAAGAATGCTCAAAAAGTAACATGAAAGGGAGAGGAGCGCTGGATAGGAGAATAAACGCAGTTGAAGAATTTATTCGGTATTATTTTTATTTGCTGTGAGTTAGGATGTTCTAAGGAAAGACTGCTAAACACTTTATATGATTAAGTTTTTTAAAACAACGAAAAGTTTGGAAAAAGTGAAGGGTGGAACTTGTCTGGTTTTCAGTAATAGAATTGCTTTGATGGTCTTGCGGCAGCTGTTAACAGCTTGCGCAGGCAGTAATTAACCTATATAACTAAAGTATGTAGTAGTGGTTTCGACTAACGTGTGTATAGAAGTCTCTCTCTCTCTCTCTCTCTCTCTCTCTCTCTCTCTCTCTCTCTCTCAAGATCCTTATCATAGTTAGTTGGTTTTCATTCATAACTCGCTCGCGTGTTGAACGAGTCAATGAAAGCACGACTATGTTGGTTATAAAACAAAAATGGATGGCAGGACTTCATTGAGACAGATTCGATATGTTGATAATTAACTGTTGTCTGTTGTTACTCTGACAACTGATACTTCTTGACGACCTTCGCATCACTTGATTACCTGCAGTTTGAAGGGACGAACTCACTGCATTTGCCGTGATATCGTTTAAAGCGAGTGATTATCAAGTCTTAATGAGGATCCGTTTATAAAGGAGGAGCTCATTGAACTTTTGTTATTAGGGTCGGGCGTCTTGTCCTCTTTTGCTTTCTCCTTAGTGTTTGTCTTGGTCATCATCCGGGCAATGGTGGTATTGAAAAGTATGACTTTCTTGGTAACAACGTCGAAGTGTTCCTGTTCCCATTTAAAAAAGTCTCTTAATTGAAAGCATTATATACACAATGCTGTAATAACATCCATGTATATGTATGTATGTATGTATATATATATATATATATATATATATATATATATATATATATTTTATATTTATATTTATATTTATATATATATATATATATATATATATATATATATATATATATATATGCTAGCATTAAGCTACAAATGTCGTTTAATATGCAATTCGCTCTACCTCGGAAATAATATATGTGTAAATCTCATTGATGTAATAAAAAAATATAAATATATATATTTCATGTATTTTACACATACATATGTATGTATGTGTGTATGTTTGTGTAAATGTATATACCAGGCATTACTAGAAGCACTGGTATGTATGATTTTAGTTATATAATGTATTATGTAAGTTTCCTCTATTAAGATTGAATATAGAAGTTTGTGTATGTTGGTATTTCGTATACGAGATCAACATAAACATATACAGAATTATGTGTTACACTTCTTTTTTCAGTGGTACGTTTATAAGTATCATTTATAGTAACGATAACTCGATGCCTTTGGACATCGTGTTATCGATTAGAAAACTAAACAGAAATATTTGTGATCAACAGAAAATGTAAAAATAAATGTGGATTTTGACTTCAGAATAGGAATGTGTTAGTTCGTAAATCCAGAGGAGACTCGGAGAACAATAATACACACGCACACACACATATACACACATATATACACACATATATATATGTGTGTGTATATATATACATATACATATACATATATGTATGATATATATACAAATAGTAATAATTTGTAAGCTTGTGTGTTAATTGGCCAGTGTATTATATATGTATGTATATATGTGCACGTAAATGTATATACATACATACATACATAAATATTATATATACTTTCACATATTTATTAGTTGTTTCCATTATACCACCTCTTTGCATTCATCAGTCACACACTCCCCCTTGTTGAATGTACCCTTTCTCCGAGGCGATGAAGAAGCTCTTACCCTTTTCTTTTTTTCTTGTACAGCTAACTCGGAACCATCCGGATTTCCCTACTTCCGAACGGAGCCGAAAACGAAGGCCGTGGAGATCGACCACACTGCCCTCCTTGTTTGCGACGCCAGGGGCAACCCGGACCCCGAGATCACTTGGTATAAAGACAACCGCCCCGTCGACCTCACTAATCCAAGATACTCGGTCCTCAGGTCTGGTAAGTACCCTCCAGTGATGATTAGTATTTTTTTTCCTTTACCCATTGAAGGATTGCTTCGTTAAATGTAGTTTATATATATATATATATATATATAACTTGATCCCGAAATATATAAAACGTGGCATTACCTTTTATATGTATATATATATATATATATATTATTATATTATATAGTATATACTATATATATAGATATATATATATATATTATATATATCTTTGATCACGAAGTATATAAAACGTGATGCTATGTATAAATAAAGGTGATGCCACGGAGGAAAATTGAAAGGCGAGAAAGCCTTTCTATTTTCCTCCGTGGCACTTTATTTATATATATATATATATATATATATATATATTATATATATATATATTTATCTATATATATATATATATATATATATATACAATATATATATATATAGTTTGAAGTTAGATCTGTATCTCAGTGTAATATATAAAAAAAGATAGTTGACAGCCACACGCGCACCTGTTACCCATCAAGTTCACGTAGATGGAATACATTCGGTACGAGTGTTTTTCTTTGAGGGAAAGAAAACCATTATTAGAAAGAATGAGATTACTCATTAAAGCAAAGGGTGAAAGCGCCTCTGATATGCTGCTGCTGTTGACAGATTATTTTTCATTTCGAAGAGGGGAAAGAACGGGGTGGCTCTCTCGCTCGCCCTCAAAGTATAAAACCATCAATCTTGGATGGAGACACCGGGTCACTTCTTGTTATCTGAGGAGAGAGAGAGAGAGAGAGAGAGAGAGAGAGAGAGAGTAGAGGAGTGAGA
>NC_087200.1:160176253-160223753 GCF_015104395.2 Macrobrachium nipponense
ATATAATGTTGAAAAAGACCTACAGTGATGTCCTATGATATTAACCTGCAACTTTTGGCATCGCTGGCTACAGGAATTATGTAAAAGAATGAATTGAAGAAAAATATTAGTTCAATAAGACCCTCATATTCACTAAACTGAGAATTTGTGCAGGGACATTTGACGCCTTGGAAGTATTTGAGTTGAGCACTGTTCTTTTGCTCTACGCTCGTCCCGATTTGGAGAAAAAGCATATTGTTGACTCATCGACTCATCCAACTGCCCCCTTCCCACCCGCTTCGTAGATTATAGTTGGTAACTTGTCTAGCTTAGGATCCAGAGAAGAACCTCTTTGGACCCTGGTCTAGCTCATGATGTGGCGACTCTCAGTTTGATTCTCGATTCGGAGGAGGTTCAGATGGGCTTATATATTCCCTGAAAATCTAGTGTGACTGCTGACATAAGTAGGGGATTAGGTACGTAGTTGCTAGAGTTACTAGTTTATTTTTCAAATCTGATAAACATATAGTTACAGAGTAAAATGGGTAGAGAGCGGTTAAAAACAACTAACCGCATAGCCATAGAGAGCGGTTAGTAACAAATAAAAGGACTTTTGTTTTCTCCTCTACTTTAGAATTATTATTAGTGAGAATTTTTTAGTTAGTAGGTAGTGTAATTATTTAGCCCTGGTAGCTTCAAATTTCCCCCAGTTTCGGAACACTGTGCTAGACGATCTCAGTGGGTTGCATCTAGGGTAGAAGAGTAGAAAGAGTGAAAACTAGATGTATTCACTGCTTACTCAGAATCTAGACTGTCTAATCAGGATAAAATATTCCTCGCACCATTGGTGTGAAACCAATTCATAGGTTGTTCTCTTTCTAAAGTAGTGGGGTATAAATATTCAAGGAGAATCGCGATTAACTGTTATATCTTATGAAACCGAAACAGGTAAGTCGATCTTCTTTTGTCAGTATCAGACCCGGAAGGCAGATGTTCGAATCATGGTCAGGGTGGATGCATTTATCATGCAATTCCTTTGTATATGTATAATATATAATTGTTTGTGTATGTGAGAGAGAGAGAGAGAGAGAGAGAGAGAGAGAGAGAGAGAGAGAGAGAGAGAGAGAGAATGGTGGGATGATAGTATTTCCCTTCAGATTTTGAGACTGATAGATAAGAGAGTACTTGAATAGTATCGGCATAAAAGAAAGCCTAGTATTCAAAGCTGTAGATTTAGTCATCTTAGTTTTGTAGGCAAATATTATTATTACTCATGAGGTAATGTGAATCTTCTATGCTTGTCGTCTCCCTAAATCACTTTCATTTGTATATGATAAAGCTTTCGGCATGTTGATGACTTAGTGTTTGGCTTGTTCTTGAAGAGTGGTTTAGGTATAGTTGATAAAAAAAAAGAAAAAAAAAAGGCATTTTTACTGCTGGTGGTGTGTCTGTATATGTATATCCGTTTAGCTCCTCCTAAATTATAATTGATGATGTGAGTGAGTTCCTTAGTGATATAATTTTAACCCGATTGGAACCCCTGCATTGCCCAGGGTGCCAAAATCCATCTCCAACATATATAAAAATGGTATTGTATGTAAATGGAGCTAATCCTAGATTACAAGCCCTAAAAACAAAAATAAGTACATTGGAATTCTCATAAGGGAAGGATTATAATAAATTTTTTTCTTTAAATATGATTTGGGCTCTTAGTAGTTCCCGAAGCCAATAGCGCATTTTAAAAAAATAATAGTGTACGGAAATAGCAAACGATGAATTGTTTAGTATAATTCCCGTATATTCGTGAAACCCATCCAAAATTTAAAGTTAAAAATAGTCAGGATACGTTTGCAATCGGCATTATGATATACTACTTGCTTGAGAGAAGAGACAGTAAGGCAATTTTTGAAGCTCTTTATCTGTCCACCTTTAGAAATTCCTCCTTGCTTTACTTCTGAATATAGAGTAAATCTGGCGAGACTTCCGTGAATTGACATGAATTGGCTTTTAATTTTGTCTACTGTCATTTCATTTGTCCCTTTATGTGATGAAGACTTCTGACGGAAAAACTAGGTGAAGATTATTTGTGTAATAATTCTAAAGTAGATTCCTTGAGTAGTTCCCTTTTTCTCAGCAATTTCTAACATAATAATTTACGAAATAGTTTTAAAAGTTTTATTTGCCCATTATGAGAGAGAGAGAGAGAGAGAGAGAGAGAGAGAGAGAGAGAGAGAGAGAGAGAGAGGAGGGGGGTTGCGGGGGGAGGGGGTAACTAAAGGATGTATCTGTACGTCTGCTTGCATGTCGATTTTATGTGAATGTCCATGTTTTGATGACAAGTGCTGAATTAAATAGGATGTCAAAGAATATCATATCAATTTATGGATGTTTTGATGGGTGCGGACGTTATATCCAAATCAGTTAACAATGTTTGACAGCACTAAGTTTTGATGCACACGGTTCTCGTGATGGTATAGGGGTTTTTCCCTTCTCTTTTGTATGTGTTTGTGTGTGTGTAAACTGAAAATGTGCAATAATCCTTATACAGTGTTCTTGGTTGTGGCACAACACATTTACTTTTCATTTTATGTATCTAGATATTTAACAGAAGAAAATTGCCATTAAGAATGTATACTGGTAGAGGTTGATCAGATTCCGTTAACAGATAAAATAGAGATTGCGTCAAAACTGACAGTGAGCAAGCAGACCGTCTGAAAAGGCTTTCTTTAGTGGAAAAAAGGTGATTCCTGTTGGCATAGAAGCAACTAATCACAGGAATATGTATTATGAAAACCCAACCGTTACGTAGGTAATTATTATAATAAGTGAAAAGCATTTAATTAGTCTTGAAAGTATGGAGCATTTAGTACAAGTGAAGACTTTTACAAAATCTCGAGAATGCTCAAAGTGCGTTTTCCAAAAGCTTGAACTAAACACTTGGATTGGGTGTTTGAAGTATATACGCACATTTTCTCTGGCACGTTTTCTCTCATTCTCTTCCTATCGTTTTTCCTTTATAGTGTTGTAGTTGTCTTGACAGAAATGTCTTTTTTGCTTTTTTTTTCCCTCTCTCCGTTTCTTTTCCCTTTTCTATTTTTCTTTTTTGTTTTGCTCCTCGTGGCACTGGGAGGGTAGTACTGCCTTATGAGTCCCTTGGGAGCACCTAAGAGTTTTATGGACTTGTGTTTGTTTGTGGAAAGTTGGGGTGGGTCCACTGTCCCTCTCCCGCTGACCCTCTCTCTTGGAAACAGAGTTTATTCCGAAAATGACCTTTTTATATGAGTATTTTCAATTTTATACGTTGTGTAGTATACATATACTAAAGTATGTATGTGAATGAATGAATATATCTAAAACATGTGTACAGTGTCGTACTCTGGTTAGAAAGGAAATTCGTCGATGATATAAACTGTCTAAAGAAAATAAATAAATAAACATATTTAAAAAGTGTGTTCCCTAACTAATTTAGTATTGTTTTTAACCACCAGCCATTTCTTTGTGCTTCTCGAGCTAGTGGATCAAATCATTTTTTCAGTGTTACTATAAATTATAGATTCGTGTATTTGTTCAAGAGAATGAAACGTCGAAGTTCTTATTTTCCTCAATCGAACAAAAATGATTGTCTGTCATATGATGTTTTCATTCACCAGATCATATTCCTATATATTATAGTACTAATTACTGCAGTCATGTATTATCTTCTGACCTCGGTCTAGTGTCTACTAAGGATTGAATTACCGATTCTGTAATGATCATCAAAGCCAGGTCGAATAATATTTAATTACTAGCAACCATATTTCAAGTGTTTTCGTATTTTTTTTAAAGGAAAGTATGGCAAAATACAGCTGTTGAGGCCACGCTAGATAACATTTTTGGATTTGGTCTCTCTGGCCCATAGGTGGAAAGAGTCAGGAACGATTTCCCTTTAATAAGAAATAACATAAAAAGTTGTTTTATGTATGAAGACTGCACCTCGAGGCTCAGGAGAGCGAGTAGCACCGCGTGAAAGTTTTAAGGCGAAAACAGCAATAAACTTCGATAAAATACTTCCTGAATTGGTATTCATTGATATAGGTCTTGCATAAACGTACCCTGTGTTCTGAGGATTTTTGTGTTTTATGGCGGCGGTATTCTTTGATGTTCGCGTATGTAGAAGATACTAGTACCTTTTCGAAATATTGTTTTACGCAAGAAATTGTTAATCTGAATTGTAGTGTGAGAAATTTATTTACCCTTATTATTCTCTTTCCCAGGAGCTGTTTGTTACAAGAAAATATTTTTTTTACTTGCTCTTACTATTCTTTGTTACTATCTTTAGTCGTAGTGTGAACTTTGGGCATACATTCTTGTGGAAGCAGATAAAAAGTTCATTTATCTGCCCATAGCTACAAAAATTAGAACAGCAAAGAAAACAGGACGAGAACTCTATATGCTTAAGGATGACAGTAATCACATTTACTTAGCTATAGCTAACTGTGAGCTGTCACCAGTTCATAAGATTTTTAAGAATAACTTGGCAGAGAACAGTGTCTGGGTGTATCTTAGAACAAAGTAACTCATCTTGTGAGTGTAGAACGACATAGGAAAAATGAGGCTAAAGGACACAAGTTTGACAGTTTGTTATATATATATTTTTTTTTGGGGGGGACAAATTATGCTAACTTTATGCAAGATTTATTTATGTTTATTTATTCTGAATGATGGTCATTAGTGGTGGCTTATTTTGTTTGAGTGCGAAACGTGTTATATTAAACTTTGTTGTGTCAGGATAGTAGACTCTCTCTCTCTCTCTCTCTCTCTCTCTCTCTCTCTCTCTCGTCTCTCCTCCTCTCTCCTCTCTCAATCTCTCTCTCATCTCCCCCCTCTCTCTCTCTCTCTCTCTCTCTCTCTCTGTTGTAATGAGATTCCAGTTTTTATGGTTTTGGTTGAAAACTTTTAATTATGTTTAGCACTAGAGGAGTTATCAAAGTTTTGATATAACTGCCTATGGATAGAGACCTGTCCGACGTCGACGCACACTAGCGCGACCGCAGTATTCACAAGAGCAAATGCTGTGCATAGTTATTGCGTTCATAAAGATTTCAAAGGACGCGGCTGTAACTAGTGTACTATTTATCTAATCTTGAGTGTTCTCCTCTCACACACATGCATGATTTTTGCACATTTTGTAAGGTATGCATGTATATGTGTGTGTGTATATAAGTATATGTATATATATATATATATATATATATATATATATATATATATATATATATATATATATATATTTATATATATAAAGTGTGTGCGCGTGCATATATATATATATATATAATATATATATATATATATATATATATATATATATATTTGTGTGTGCATGTATGTATATGTTGTATCGTATGGATGTATGCGTGTGATCCTCATAACTATACGTATATACTTTTTGAAAGGTCCCGAAGCTAGTATTGAGGCGAAAGGTTAATGCACTTAGGTATTGAGAAAAATAATTTTTTTTTAATTTTCCGGGAAATGTCAAGTGTCAGCAAAAGTTCATGAGATCATAATATCAAATGTTTGTAAAAGTGGTAAGGATGCTGATAATTAAATAATGAAACTACTGAATATATTGTATCACACAGCTGATTCCCTCTTTTGCGGAATGTTTACATTGTAAACCGTAGTCAACGTGATGAAAGGCTGTACTCGTTTGTCTCTTACACAAGACATCACTGACAAATTAAGTTTCCTCAGACCACAACTCCTTCAAGGTCATTTTCTTCCCTGCTACGTACAAATTGTTTTTTTTATTTAATTTTTTTTTTTTTTTGGTTCCGTTGTGTGCTTTCCAGATTCTTTTAACATTCCTCCATTCGAATGTTGGCCCTGTCTCTTCTTTTTCCTGTGGCAGAATCAGTAGAGTTGTCACGTGCATGAGGGGATGACAAGTAATTGTTATTGTTCTGATGAATGACATTCTGAGAATGGCTGTGGAACTTGTATAGAAAGGGTTGGCCAAAAGATCTAATTCGTCGGGAAACCTAAAATTGAAGTTAAATGTAGATAATAGTGGCCACTTTTTAGAAAAGCCGTTTGAAGGTGGCAGTCTTGAATGATTAACATGATCAGCCTTTGGAGATGAGCAAAAGAACTAGCGCAACACATCTCCCTTTTTCTATTACGGTTACCTTCCGTTGAACGAAGTTGGTTCTGTCTGCACCGATTTGTATTTTTATTGCTTAAATTTACTATTAGTGTATGAAACATGCTACGAGGAAATATATATACATATTTAAAATGGTTCTTTTAGATTGTAATGCTGATCACTTTTTTTTAACTATATTGCTTACGTGAAAGTGAATCAATGGGGAATGTTCATTTATTCATTAATAAGAAATACTCACCCAGTCATTCATTGATATTTAATGATTAACCAGTTATTCATTTATGTACAGTATTTTTGCATGAATGCGCATAACTAATATATCTCCAGTCTCACACGGACAAGATCACCTGAGAGAGAGAAGAGAGAGAGAGAGAGAGAGAGAGAGAGAGAGAGGTTGAGATACATTTTCACGTGGTATATATACTTAGGGGATTTAGTCCTGGGTTTGTGGTGTAACTTTTGGAGGACGCAGCAGAATCAGGGCCTTGCTTGAGGCTCCTAGAAAGGAGGATGGAAGTTCCGTGCGCTCCTTTAGAGGGAGAAGGAACAGGAGCAGGGTGGGTAGGAGGGAATGGGGGGCTGGCGGGTGCCGGTCGGGGGAGTGGGTGAGGAGTGTGCGCTAGTGGCGCTGGAGCGAGGGATGTAATGGACACGGGGGATTTTCGAATTGCTGAGGAGGAAGCAAAAAGGCCAGTTGAAAGGGTGAGAGGAAAATGGTGAGAGAAGAAAAGAGAGGAGAGTATTCTTAGATGGAATGTAGGTGAGAAAACATGGTGTATGCTCTAAAAGAAATGTCTTTGTGCTTGTCTGTACCTTGGCTCAGTTTTTATACTTTTTCCCCACCGAGGGACATTCTCTTCTGTGGAAGTTTACTCAGCAGTTTTGTGGTGTTTTTGGTTTGCTCCCTGTGAATGTGTGCAATTACCGTTAACGGTGGTGATACGTTAATGTAAAAAGATGTAGGATAGTAGATGGACGTTTGATAAGGTTTGCGAGGCGGTTTACTTGTACTTTTCTTTATTTACATGAACATCCATATTTTTCCATTAAAGTAAGTGAAGTAAATATGCTATATTCGAGGAAAAGTAATTTTTCTCAGTAGTCCAAGAGGGATTGAATTATTTTTTAACTATAGTATAGATTGATTAAATAGTCTATTGTTTATATCAAATATGGAAGTGGGAAGGGAATTAGTTTAAAGAAATTAAAGGTTTAATAGAATAAACAAAAGCTTAGGTGAGAACAGATACGGACGAAAGATAAATAGCTGATGCTTAAGCCACAGAAATGTTTGGCCACAATTTCACTAAAACGTCCCCTATGTGCCTTAAGGGAGCGTCCTTACAGTGCATAGGGACATTCAGTACTGGCTCTCTCTCTCTCTCTCTCTCTCTCTCTCTCTCTCTCTCTCTCTCTCTCTCTCTCGACAAATAACCAAAGTTTGCTCTCTAAATTATAGTTTTAGACTTTCTCTTTAGAAATGGTTATTTTTAATTTCTGTAAATGTTTTGCGGTGCTAGTGGTCATTAGATTAAAAATAACCATTTGTGCCTGCTTTTTTTTTTTTTTTTTTTTTTTTTTTTTTTTTTTTATCTCGGAACAGATTATGTTGCAGAATTTATAAATCAAGAACAATTCGCATGTTATGTATGCCAAGGCAAGACCAATTTATATGTTTCTGTGCTAAAGATTGAATTCTATGCTGTAAAAACTGACCTATCCGTTTTACAAGTTGGCATTGATATCATGATGTAGAAGTTTCTCGTTGGACGATTGGTTTTCGCGCTCGCTTACCAATCCGGTGGTCCGAAGTTCGATTCTCGGCTCTGCCAACGCGGAATCAGAGGAATTTATTTCTGGTATCGACATTAGTTTCTCGATATAATGTGGTTCGGATTCCACAATCAACTGTAGGTCCCGTTGCTAGGTAACCAATTGGTTCCTAACCACGTAAAAACATCTAATCCTTCGGGCCAGCCCTAGGAGAGCTGTTAATCAGCTCAGTGGTCTGGTTAAACTAAGATAAACGTTGACTTTATCATGATGTAGAGAATCGTAGACCTGCCCTGCTTGCCCCTACGTAGCACTGTTTTCTATTCAGAAATAGGCCCGGAAATCGTTGGGAGATAGATAGAAATACTCACGGGAAATTCTTTGCAACTGGACAAACGCTTACTGAGGGAGGAGGGAAGAAGCTTCGGGTGAGCTTTCTTTTGAAAGGCGAGCCAGTCGTCTCTCTTCCTTTGGAATGATACCCTGCACGTCTCCATTTTCCAAACCTTCCTTTTCCTTCTTTATTTCCATCACACATGAATTGACCGTCTCGTTAGCTTTCGCTGAAATCGTCCGAAAACAAAGGGTTTGAATATAAAGGCATCAACAGAATCAACAAAGTGGTAATGAACTTCGGGCGGCATGATTAGTCGATTCGCCATATTTGTGGCAGTTCATTCGGCGTATTTATTTTAGGGATATCCAGAGTCACTGGGGATTGATGGGGCGGGCTGGAAATTGGGTTCATGGGTTTTCCTTAAAAATTGGTGACTACGTTTGCCTGTAAAACCGTTTAAACAAAAGAATACTGGCAATAAATCGAGGTAAATTATTTTGTATGGTTTTAAGATTTTTGGCGACCTATAGTTGTGGTTTTTATTGCAGTTGCGTACTTTTCCTTAAAAGCAAAAATAGTACGAGTATGTCGCCGTGAGAAAAATGGAGTTGATGCTCTGCATTCGGTTTTTATATATGTACGTGATATATTTCCGTTTGTTATTTATGGTTTCTTTTTTTTCACGCATGCATTGAGGATTGAGCTTCCCTTTCTAATTTTACACGGAATGAATTTAGGTTTTAATTTTTTTTTTATCCTCGGTATTCGTATGTATTGAGTATTGATTTTATGGTTTTATATTTACATTTTGGTTTGGTTAGAATGCGTATCAAATACTTAGACTACCTTTTATTGGTTCACTTTATGCTCACTGTTTCAACATAGTACACTCAAGCATGATTTTAATTATTTTGATTTTGAGTGTGTTGATGCTTGGCTGTACAGTATGGACTTATGTACCGTGTACACCGAAGTCTCATATTGTGATTACTGTGTGAACCTTAACGTTAATATTTTATTTCACTATGATATGGTTTTCATTTTACTGAACCTTAAATTTTTTTGTTTGGTGCATTTTTACCTCACTTGAAGTGGGTCCCTAGAATCTCTGTTTTCATTTTGTCGAATTTGAGTTTTCAGTTGTAGTCATCTTCATAACGTAGTCTGATGTGTTCTGTCATCCGTCGGGGAAGCAAACGGTGCGTTTTATACTCGAAAATAAGTGGTACTGAAAGATAATTTTGTGAATGGTACACTTGAATCGGTATTTGACTTTTAAAAAGTATTTTTATACTCCAGAAGTCTTCTAGATGTATAGTTTAAGATTTCAAGATAAGTTAAATCCAAAATAGTGTTCGCTTGATTACCGATCGCCAAGGCAATAGCAATAAATGAGTTATTTTGGATAATTCGTTGTAGATAAAGTATACGAAATTTTGCTTCAACGTTCAATGATTAATATTATATTAGATATATTAATTGTCTTTAACAGTGCAAGTCCTATTTTTTTTATAAGGTGTAGGAAATGTTTAGAGCATGATATATATCACGGATATTTCTTATAAACGTTGTCTGTATTTAGCTGCAAACTTTGTCAAGCTAGTTTTCCATTCATCCAAACCGAATACATTACTATTATAATAAGACGAGATTGGTAGTGTTACTTAAACTTCATGAACATCCGTGCATGGCAACTTGTGAAGCCTGACTGAAGACTTTTCTTGTGGGCTAAAATAGGAGAGAATGTCTGCCTGCTTTTTAGGGAACATTTTGCAGAGGAAGGCACGGAGGTATAGAAAACTCGGGAAAATATGACAACAAAATAGTGTAGACCAAATTTCATGAGCCCATATGTACAGATTTATAACTAAAAGAACATTT
Organism: Macrobrachium nipponense; assembly: GCF_015104395.2. Lineage (NCBI taxonomy): Eukaryota > Metazoa > Arthropoda > Malacostraca > Decapoda > Palaemonidae > Macrobrachium > Macrobrachium nipponense. The sequence continues at coordinate 160,186,372 of NC_087200.1, forward strand.
GCGCCGTTATAGGTATATGATATAATGTGTGTGTGTTGTGTTTGTTTATATATATTGTTATATTTATATATATTTAAATACCCAGCCGAATAATAATTTACCTTTTGCCCTTTACCCGTCTAAGCTCATCTTTTCTCACGACCAACGTTTTACTTTTAGAAAAAATTAAAATTATGAAGTCTAGTGATTTTCATTTTTTTTTAGTTATACTGATAGCCTTCAGATAAACTTGGTTTGATGATATTTCGTATAATGTATGTATGTATGTGTGTGTGTATGTGTATATATATATATAGACTATATATATATATATATCTAGTAAAAGGAGCCCATAAAAACACCAAAATATAGAGAGAGTAGTACTATATTTTCGTCTTTAAAGTATCCTGACCATATAATTGAGAAAGCAATTCACAAAGCAAACGTAATTTTCTACCAACCCCCTAAAGACAAGACCAGAGATACACCCAACAATAAAATAAAAATTCCACACCTGGACACGATTAAGAAGGTGACTCAGACTCTCGGAAAATCTAACCCTTTTGCATTTACTTACCCAAACACCTTAGCCAAATCCCTGATAAACGTCCAACAAAAGACATTTCCCAAGGACACTGGGGTTTACCAAATCCCATGCCAGGACTGTGACCAATCTTACATCGGATTTACAGGTAAATCACTTCCCCAGAGATTAATACAACACAAACGGTCAGTTAGGTATGGACAACAGAACTCAGCTATTTTCAACCAAATGAACAGAACTCAGCTATTTTCAACCAAATGAACATAACCATAGAATAAACTGGAATTTGTCACGTGTAATTTATAGCAGCAACTGCCGGTACAAGAGTCAAACGATGGAATCGGCCTTAATAAAAGAGAGGCAGGTAATGAACATCTCAAAAGGAGCATGGATTTCAGATACGATCGACAAGGTTTTCATTCAACCAACGCTTAAGAAGATTAAAGGAAGATTATCAGCGGGGGTGACCTAAATTGGCTTGCCTGTGGATGGACCTCTTGGTATAAATACCACCTTTTCTGTAAACCTTTCTCATTCATCTACCTGAAGAGGGAGACAGCAGACTCTGAAATATAGTACTACTCTCTCTATATTTTGGTGTTTTTATGGGCTCCTTTTATTAGATGGAATTCTATTGTAACAGAACATTTTTACCAGTCATATATATATATATATATATATATATATATATATATATATATATATATATATATGTATATGTATGTATATGTATATACGTATATTCATTGATATATTTATTATTGGAGAAAGCTAATCATAGCCTTAAAAAAAAAAAAAAAACTAACTATAATTTCAAAGGATTAGTGAGGATAAAAAATCAACGAGTGAAGTATTGAAATAGAAGAGATAATTTGGATTTACAAAAGGCAGAGGCGTTGGTAATCAATTGATTGCTTTTAAACTGTTACATGAGAAGTCGTTTAGTAAGAGAATAAAGGTTTATGGCTCACAGGAACGCCTTTTTATATAAAAAAAAATACTTTGAAAAATATTCTAGTTACATTACACATTTCTCTCTCTCTCTCTCTCTCTCTCTCTCTCTCTCTCTCTCTCTCTCTCTCTCTCTCTCTCTCCTTACTGAAATGGTTAGGCCTAAGTTGAAGGGTGACTCTGACTCTTACAACAAGAAGGAGCCTGTGTGAAGTACTGGACTAATACTTAACTACTGTTATTAAATTTTAAAAAAGAAAAGCGAAGAAACCAAAATCATATGCAAAGGATTATCAGGAAAAGAAAATAGTACCGTAATTATATGTAAAAGAGGGAAAGAGGTAAAATGGAATCGGAGAAATGAGAGAACCGTACACCCTCTCTAACTATTGCTTCTTAGCTCAAGGGTGAGTAACCGTTGAATGGCCGAAAATGCCTGGGTGCTTGGCTCGACAGCCGAAATTTCATAAATCAATAACATGGAGACGGAAAGAAAATAGGAAAAATTTAGATTGAGCCAGGCAGGAAGATCGTTTGAAAGGAAGAGGAGGCAGCCTGTTCAAGAGAAAGCCGGTATTGAATCTAGTAGGCTTTTAAAGCGGCGGTATTACCAGCTGTTACCAGATATCTTAACCTTAAGCCGGCCTTATTCGCTCCCCTTGTTCCATATTTGTATTTCGCTTCCGACCGACAATATAAATGGCAGGGGATGAAAGCCTACAGGATTTTTTTTTTCTTTTTTTATTTACGTTTTTGTTTTTTTATTGCTTCTGAATGTGCCATCTCTACGTTTTTGTTGGCAGTTTTAAAAACTCATAGGCGCAGCTTTGTTTGGTAGTTTTATGTAACCCCACACCCCCCCCCCCCCCCCCCCCCCATCTCTCTCTCTCTCTCTCTCTCTCTCTCTCTCTCTCTCTCTCTCTCTCTCTCTCAAAAGACATTCAGACTTCTGTATATGTAATAGTTTGTTGTTTAATTTGGTATGTATAAATTTTTACGCTAGTTATTTTATATTTGTGTCTGGATATTTTCATTGTAATGTTTTATCTCATAACATAGGTCGTGGACAAGGCAAAAACACCCCATTCTCCTTTGATTCTCTAAAGAATATCATTTGCAGAAGCAATATTCTCCTCCCATGAAGAGATTCTTTGTGACTCACGTTCTGATTATAAACCTCTCTCTCTCTCTCTCTCTCTCTCTCTCTCTCTCTCTCTCTCTCTGCCCTTAGTGAATTTTGTGTATCTTTGGGTCATTGCTCTTCTCTCCGTCCTCACTTTTCTCCCACCTCCCCTCCCCCATACATGAAAATTTTAATGGGATTAGGAAAATAGAGAGAGTTTACGGTTGAAATTGAAAATTACATAGTTTTTTTTTCCATAATTTCGTTTATCACGTAATCAGTTGTTTTTATTTATAGCCTCCCTTTTTTGCAAAGAAACATTGCCATTGTTAATGTACCCTTGTCTATATTTTTTATTTATTTTTTTACTAGCAGATTCTTAGCATCATCACGTTAATATTACACTTCAGTTAAACGTCTTTCAATCCATTTCGTTGCGTCAGCTGTATACACTGATGTAGGCTACATTGAAGGAAGGTGAATAGGGCCTATTCTTAATAATAATTAAAAAAAAAAAAAGTCTTTGTCTTGAGAAATGGAGAATTATGGGAAAATAGAAGCAGGAAGCAATTCCCTGAATCCAGAAGTGATGGTAAGAGGCAGCGGCCGCAATGAGCAATACGGCTTTTATGAAGCCTTTCGTGATCCTTATTGGTTGAGCGTGGTGGTGCGTCATGCGAAGCAATAGAGGGAGAATTGCAGGCAAGATTTTGAAGGTTATTTGTTCGTTCTTTGTCACATGATATGCGACGCTACTGGTTGTCGCGATCAGAGGTATTTCGAGCAGCGGGGATGTCTCTTCTGTTTGATGATGCTGGTTTTTATTCGTGTTTCCGTCACTTCCCTCTCTCGGTTTGCTTCTTTGTGTCTCTCGTATTGTCTGCCGTTTCTCCCTTTGATTCGTCCTTTTGGTCCTCTCCTCTTCTCGTATCCTTGCCCTCTTCTTATCTCAGTCCTTCATCCCTTCTCATCTTCGCTCATCAAGTTCCCTCAGCTATTCTCCCTACCATCAACCCTCTCCCCACTCTCCCTCCGCCAGTCGCTTATAGGGCATGTCTTCCATATCGATAATCTAGAAGAAACCTGGCATATTGTTTTACTTTCCTCCACTTTTTTTTTATATGAGGGAATGGGTTTTTTTTAGAGGATGGGTGGGTGTAGGGAAAAGGGGGAATGCCACCCCCCCCTCTTTATGAGGAAAGTGGTTGGGGAGGGGATGTTGACTTCGGCCAGAGAGCCGGTGAGTGGTTCACCATCCCTTGTTGCACCCATCGTTTTATGGGTTTGTTTGGAGTCGTTGCTCGATTGCATTTCGGGCCAACTGTTGATTGCTTTTATCATCGGATCTTTTATGTCTTCTCAGTCACGTAACCCTCATCCAACTATATGTCTACCAGCTTCTCCTCTCTCCCTATCCCTCTCCCTCTCCCTCCCTTCTGTCCCGCTTTTCTCCCTCCTCTCCCTTCCCTGGTAAACACCCTTATTCCTATCCTCCCGCTTCTGACGTCATCCATGTGTAGGCTGACCCCTCAATCTTCTGTGGATCTATTCTTTATTAATCTTTATTCTATATTTGCATTGGTCGGAAGTGGACGGAATTATGGCTGAAATACTGGGTAGTTGGCTCTATATGTTTTCGTTTGAATATTTCTCTATTATAATATATATAATATAAATATATATATATAATATATATATTATATATATATATATATAATATTATATAGATATAGTATATACTGTATATATATATATTATATATATATATATATATACTACTATATATAATATATATATTATAACATATATATATATATATATATATATATAATATATATATATATATATATATATATATATATATACTGCAAGATGTTTTGACTCGACGTCCTTTACTCAGCAGATAAACTGACTTACATGAGGAATTGACAGTACAAGAAAGGTCGTATAACTGACAGATAGGGATTGTAAGGAGATTAGTACCTAGAATCCGGCACACCTGGAAGATGAGTAACCTTCCAAATCAAGCATAAACATGGGTACAATTAAAAAAAAAAGATTAAGTCAATCTGCTCAGACACAAGGACAAGACAATTACAGGATTATATAGGGCGACAGCTATTCAGAACTTTGGTAAACAAAAACATATTCACAATACCTATTAAACATATACATATACAACGAAGATATCTCTAAGGCAACTAATTTGTATTTAAGTTTGTAATTATATCTTTGAGGTCATTCTTAAACATGTTACAAATACAAGGGTCTAAATGAAACAGGCCACGACTAATATTAAAATTACAATGGGAAGTTACAATTTAGTTGCCTAATTGTATGTTTAATATGTATTGTGAATATGTTTTTGTTTACCAAAGTTCTGAATAGCTGTCGCCCTATATAATCCTGTAATTGTCTTGTCCTTGTGTCTGAGCAGATTGACTTAATCTTTTTTTTTTTTTTTAAATTGTACCCATGTTTATGCTTGTTTGGGAAGGTTACTCATCTTCCAGGTGTGCCGGATTCTAGGTACTAATCTCCTTATAATCCCTATCTGTCAGTTATACGACCTTTCTTGTACTGTCAATTCCTCATGTAAGTCAGTTTATCTGCTGAGTAAAGGACGTCGAGTCGAAAGATCTTGCAGAAACCCCGTTGTTTATTTTTTCTTTGTGGCTTTTACCTTTATTCATGGATTTATCACGTTCCAAACTTTCGTGATTCAGCTATACATACACACACACACATACATACATACATACATGCATACATATATATATAATAGTAAAGGAGCCCATAAAAACACCCAAAATATATGTGATGAATGAGAAAAGTTTACAGAAAAGGTGGTATTTATACCAAGAGGTCCATCCACAGGCAAGCCAATTTAGGTCACCCACCCCCCCGCTGATAATCTTTCCTTTAATCTTCTTAAGCATTGGTTGAAAGAAACCCTGTCGATCGTATCTGAAATCCATGCTCCCTTTGAGATATTCATTACCTACCTCTCTTTTATTAAGGCCGATTCCATCATTTGACTCTTGTACCGGCAGTTGCTGCTATAAATTACATGTGACAAATTCCAGTTTATTCTATGGTTATGTTCATTTATATGGTTGAAGATAGCTGAGTTCTATTGTCCATACCTAACTGACCGTTTGTGTTGTATTAATCTGCTGGGGAAGTGATTTACCTGTAAATCCGATGTAAGATTGGTCATAGTCCTGGCATGGGATTTGGTAAACCCTAGTGTCCTTGGGAGATTGTCTTTTGTTGGACGTTAATCAGAGATTTGGCTAAGGTGTTTGGGTAAGTAAATGCAAAAGGGTTAGATTTTCCGAGCGGTCGGAGTCACCTTTAACTTGTAAGGGTGGAATTTTTATTTTATTGTTGGGTGTATCTCTGTCTTGTCTTATGGTGTTGGTAGAAAAGCACGTTTGCTTTTTGAATTGCTTTCTCAATTATATGGTCAGGATAATTTAAAGAAGAAAGTTGCTTACGAATTAGTTCAAATTCTTTTTCCAGGAAATCTGGGGAACAAATTCGTAAGGCTCTTAAGAACAGGTTGCTGGTTACACCTATCTTGATAGTAATGTCGTGATAGCTAAAAGTATGAATGTATGAAAGTGAGAGAACGTTGGTTTTATGTAAATGGTAAATCGTATTCTGTCGGTGTGTCTGATTATTAAAACATCAAGAAAAGGAATTTTGTTGTTTTTGTTCCCATTCAACTTTAAATTTGATGCTGCGCACTAATGTGTTTAATTTTGAGAGGAATTCATTAAAATTGCCCCACCTATTATCCCAAAATGTTAGAATATCATCCACATATCTCATCCACAGCATGTTTTGGGTTTATTGTATTTATTACTGTAGTTTCAAAGTATTCCATTTACAGATTTGGCTAAAACGGACTTAAAGGACTACCCATACTACCCCCACCCGAATTTTGCTTGTAGAATGATTCCCCGAATGAAAATACGTTATTAGATGCACATAATTCAACTAACTTTATTATTTTGTCAAGAGCCAATGGGAAATGATCTGAATAGGGGGATAATTTTTCCCTTAAAAGCTGAAGAACGTCCTGTACTGGTACTTTTGTGAATAGGGAGTCTACGTCAAGGCTTAAAAATTTTATGTTGGGAAGTGGTATATGTGCTCTGAATTTGTGACAAAAATCCTCCGAATGTGTAATGTGACTTGGAGAAAAAGTGCCTAAAAAAGGGGAAAGGATGCCAGCTAACCATTTAGAAATTTTGTAATTGAAAGCTCCGGCACATGAAACGATGTGTCTGAATGGAAGATTGTGAGTTTTGGGAAGGCCATAAAGTAGGGTAATTTAGGATTAATTACTTTAAATTTCTCTAATACTTCAATACTCTTTTTGTCTTGGCCAATTAATCTTACTTTCCGAAAAAAGACACATATACACACACACCACACGCTCTTATTAGATAGATAAATGACATGTACTGTTATACGACAAGTTTAGTTTGATGTATAATAGGAGTTTTTCAGACCCTTAGTCTTCAAAACAGGAAAATGTATGGGAGACCTTGTTTATGATACATTTGAAGTGCTGAGAACTTGAGGATCGTTCGAAAAATATAAATTATAAATGGAATTTGTGGTCTCCGTAATACCAATAAGGCTCCTCCAGGCTGGAAATTTTGCAATGATAGGAACATGTAGAAAGTCTGTACTTGTGTGTGCAGGTCTCTGGTGGTTAACCGTTTTGATGTTATTTGATGTTATATATATATATATATATATATATATATATATATATATATATATATATATATATATATATATATATATATATATATATATATATATATATATCTTGAGGGTGGAAAATTATTCATTTACGACGAAAGTCCTTATTTTACAAAAGTTATCTCTTAGCAAACGAATAGGATAGTGGATGTCTAAATGCTGATCATAAGTCGAAATTTCTTTTAGGATAGAAAGTCCAACTGTATTTTCTTTCAAATTTTTGGTTCCAAATAGTTTTAATTGAAATGATCAGTCAAGAAGGACTTGCACAGAGAGAAGTATAAGAAGATGCACTTGACTGAAAAAGAGAACGCCTTATATATGCAAACCAAGGGAACAATGAAACCGAGAAATCGACGAAATGACGATTTCTGTGAAATCAGGAATGCGTCCCATTGGGAGCGGAGACTCAGAACTGCAACATAGGTGGATAATCTTATATGCTCCGCCAGAATGGTTAGCTCTGAGGATTTTCTTGTTGTGGATTATTGCTGTGTTAACGCTTGTGGAGTAGCGAGAGAGGGAGACGATTTATTTGTGTCTGCTCGTATTTTCTGTTCTGTCTTAAGCGTATATATATATATATATATATATTATATATATATATATATATATATATATATATATATATATATCCCATATATATTATAGATATATATATATATATATATATATAGATATATATATATATATATATATATGATATATATATATATATATATATATATATCTATATATATATATCTATATATATATACTATATATTATATAATATATGAGTTATAATCACTTAGCACGTGATTCATTTATCACACATATTCACAGGTGAAAAATAAGAGACAGGGTGTAGGTCCTGACCGGTTTCGGCTTTATTTTCAAGCCATTGACAAAGGACTGATACATAGTATTAGAATTCACGAGTATATATACTACAAAGACAGTACTGACGAACATACACACAACAGTTTGAGACTGCAGATCCACCCACACGCAGGTGTCAAGGTAGGAGTGGCTTTCAAAAATCATTAGGCTAAAATTTACAATAAATTCTCTAGGGATACTACCGCTTAGGGTACAAGTCCACAATAATATGAACATCAGTCAAGGAATGTATAAACTTGATCCTTTAATATCAAAAGAAATTTGTAAACTGTTTAAATAAGGTTGGCTGTAGAGATATATGAAAAATAGGATTATTATATTGTAAACACAGTAAAGGGGGCAGTAGTGGTAATGAGATGTTCAACCCCGCCTCCCTGACACCTGTCAGGTGTGGACTTGTACCCTAAGCGGTAGTATCCCTAGAGAATTTATTGTAAATTTTAGCCTAATGATTTTTGAAAGCCACTCCTACCTTGACACCTGCGTGTGGGTGGATCTGCAGTCTCAAACTGTTGTGTGTATGTTCGTCAGTACTGTCTTTGTAGTATATATACTCGTGAATTCTAATACTATGTATCAGTCCTTTGTCAATGGCTTGAAAATAAAGCCGAAACCGGTCAGGACCTACACCCTGTCTCTTATTTTTCACCTGTGGATATGTGTGATATATATAGTATATATATATATAATATATATATATATATGATATATATATATTATATTATTGTACATATATATATAGTTTTCTTATATATATATATATTATATATAAGATAATATATATATATATATATATAGTATATATATAGCATATACTGTAATTTTTAATATCGTGAGAGAGAGAGAGAGAGAGAGAGAGAGAGAGAGAGAGAGAGAGAGAGAGAGAGAGAGAGAGAGTCGAAGATATGTGAAGGGAAGAAGTGGCCTTCAGTGAAGAAGATTGTAACACAGCCAGTAAATAAATCCAAGAGTAAAGTGAAGTCTTCCCAAAAATATACTACAGAAAAGAAAATAAGAGATCTCTGTAAATCCTCAATCAAAACTAAATTTCAGTGTTTCCAACTCCATTCTGACCCGGAAAACTCAAAGTCACTTGAAGTCTCTTCGATCTTGAGCTAAAGAAAATGAAGAGAAATAAAGTTCATACGGAATGTCTTTTCTGTATTTCGATTTTTCACGAGTACAGTAAGGAAAGTTGTCAGTGGGATAAAATGATAACCTTTTGTTATAAGTTGGATGATGATGATGATGATAGAAGCGACATAATTAAAAGATTATTCGAAAACTCAGATCTCAGTAGGAGAGAGTTGAAGATGATTTGCAGTCGTATTAGTACAATATTAACGTACATTATGGCTTCAGTATTAGTGCATGAAGAAGCGCACGCGGACACACACACAAACACACACATCATATCCTTGTGCTTAGACGCCATACGAGAAGTCAAGTCGTTCATCCTTTGCCACCCTTCAATTATAGACAACCTACAGCAGATTGGAGAATCTGGCGATTCTTACACACACGTGATGTTTTTCGTAGGCTTCTTGCTCTCTCATAGTGAGCGCTTTTACAAAAGATTAATTCGGGATCACTTATACAAGTTTTAACACTGGGCAGTGGGATACAGCGTCTGTTTTCTGCTGACATTAATTAAGGGTTAGTATGTTTTCTTCGCAGATATAACGTAGACTTCTTCATCTTCTATATATATATATATATATATATATATTTATAATTATAATATATTATATATATATGTTATATATTATAATCTATACATAGAATATATATAATCAAATGATGTATGTACAAATACATACATAAACATACATATATATATATAATATATCTATATATTATAATATATAATTATATATATAGATATGTGTATGGTATGTATGTATGTAAGTCTTGTATGTCTGTATATACATATATATATATCTATATATATATATATGTGTGTGTGTGTGTGTGTGTGTGTCTGTGTGTGTGTGTGTGTGTCTGTACGTATGTAGGGAAAGAGGTGAATTACTTGGAAATTTTCTTATTGTTTATGTTATTCATTTAAATACTTTTACTTGGTTTGTTTCATATACCTCTAATGTGGGCGAGTGGACGTTTTGGTGATTGTTTTGCTTTTGAACTGGTGATAGTTGATTTTTCTTTATCATTTTGGGATGTTCCTGGGTAAATTTATGCTATATCATTTGTAAATGATATGTTTTATTTCTCAAACGCTTGTTCGTTGAACCATGTTGAGGCTCTGCATTAGCATTAATTAAAACGATAAGACAGTTTTTTTTAGGTTTCAGCTTTTTTGTTTTTGTTTCTGTAGAAACAAGAACCAAAAATCTTGAAACATTTTAGTTCTAAAAAAAAATAAAAAAACAATTAAACCAAAAACCGTCTTATCTTTGTCATGATATTTGATCATTCGTACTAATGGTCACTGTGTAGTCATTGAAATTATTCGTTTCACGTCGCCCTGTTACCAAAAATTAAAAAATCAAAGGCCTTTTAAAAGTTTAATTTGCCAAAAAAGATAGATAGATAAAACTGAAAACGCAGCCTTATAATGAAGAATAATTGAATCTTGTCTTCCTCTTGCTTTGTGTACTTTTGACATAAATGATATTATATAAAATAAAATAAATCTCGTATTATAACCCCAATGCTGTCTTTCCATACTCTGCTATGGTTTTATAGAAACTTCATTATGTAATAAATTAATTCCCTGGAGTTTTTTTTATCATATTTTTTGGATGCTGTCATTATGAAAGTCTAAATTACATGAAATTAATTGCAATTTTTTTCTTCTTTTGTTATAGAAATAATTAAATGGATATTTTCCTAAACCCCCGATGGGGCAAGTAGATTATTTTGATATACTGATTTACTCCCACAATGGGGGTTGCTGAATTGCAAATACAGTTATTTCCAAAAAAAAATGTTTTGTTTCTGCGGGAAACTTATTATTTACGTTGATCCAGTAGAGTGGGCTTCACACAGAGAGAGGTTATTCATTTTGACTTCAAAAAGGAGGGTACTGGGATTCAGTAACTGAATTGACTGCCGATGTTTGCTTTAGCCAGTTTTTGGAACGATAACACAGTGTCTGTATATTTCATATTTACTTTATATTGTGTATTATTATGTATAATATAATATATGTATATTTATATTTTATATATACATACACACACACACACATATATTTATATATATATATAATATATATATATATATATATATATATATATATATATACGTATAGTATGTGTGTGTGTGTGGTGCTTGTGTGCATCTTATCCTCTTCGTGGGAATACCTTCGGCCGTTATCGTTCCCTTTATTATCTATGATTATGGGATGAGGTTGCTTGACCCGTGTCTTTGCCCCATCTGATAGTGTAAGAGCTAATGTTCAGCCTTGACTTTCCTCAACGGTAACCCGGTAAGCAGTGGCCGGACCCAAATTGACTTCCACCAGCGCTACCATGGCTTTGATCTGTGTACACATATGAGTGTTTTTGAAGTATCCGGTTTTATTAGTACATTGCAAGGAAGTAGACTGTATTTACTGAGGAGAGGGAAATCTCCCCTTTTCATGTGCCGTAGCGGGATGGCATGTCTGGAAGGTATTTCGCTTCTACTCTCTTAAGGGTAATTTTGTGGGAGTCGTTACAACGGTTGGATGTGGAGATAGTACTACGGCCTTTTAGCGTGTAATTTACCGTCGATTATCTTCTAAAATCGATCGTATAGCTAACAATTACCCAAATTATCTCGACGTTTTTGGGATCTTTGAAGGATGATGAGAGTTTTAAACGATACCCGAAGAATGGGGGACGGGAGAATAGGGTCTCTTAATATGCGTCGACAATATCCTGTGTTCGAGTATTTCGCATATTAAAGGTTTACGCCCGAAGGTAAGTACGGACATTGTACATGGCGTGTCCTATGGGCGGTGATAAAATTTTATATCTCAAACTTTTGTGGAGTCTGATTTTTTCTCGTTTTCCTCGTTTTATTTCTCTTGCTAGGTTTCAAAAGAAATATTATGTGGTTGTTCCTTTTATCTGTTTTTTATTTTTGCCGGGGCGTTTGTATATTTTGTTAATAATGGAAAAGGTAAATATGTCTCTTGAGTAACTGTGCATATATATATATATATATATATATATATATATATATATATGATATATATATATATATATATACTATATATATATATATATATATATATATATATATAGGTATGTATATGTGTATATATATATATATGTTATATATTATATATGTATGTATATATATGTATATATATGTGTGTGTGTGTGTCTGTGTGTGTATAACTAATTATTCTCCATGCATTGTGATATTCGCGCAAAACATCTGTAGTTAAAAAAATATCAGCTGGATGCTGAACCCTTCTGTAAAAATGTGTTCATTAATTGCATTATATTCTGTAAGAAATTATTTGGAAGTTATCCTACCCTTACTCTCTCGCTCTCTCTTTTTCTTTCCTTTCTTTTGAATTTCATTTCATCCATTCTTCGTTTTTCGCTAGCCTCATGTCACCTTTTATGTCCTTTTCGTAAAAGCCTCCTCTTCTTTTTCCTCCTGGACTATAATGGCATTACCCTCTCTTACACTCATGTAATGTAATCGTGCCTCCAACCACCATTTGATCGGCTTCGTTGTAATGTAATGCCTTGAATTATTTCGCTCTAATTTCATCAGGAGAGGGTAACTTTTCCTTTGTAGTGAAAGGAGGGTCGGGCGGAGGGGGGCGGGGGGGATGGACCTATGGTTGGATGTGAGATTGTTGGGGGAGGGTGCGGACTTCACCGATAAGTTGGAAGGGGAAAATGTGTAGAATTGGGGGTTTGAGATAATGAAGGTGGAGAGAGAGAGAGAGAGAGAGAGAGAGAGAGAGAGAGAAGAGGGGGTTAATTTGGCTTTATTGGCTTTTTTGAGGGTGAGGGCAAGATGAGAGAGTATTAAATGTCTTTGCCACCGTTAGATTGCCATTTTGATTTAGTGTATATTGTGATCAGTTTTTTCTTGTACTCGACCCCTGTTCCTGATTTTAATTACGTTAGATCATGGATAACATTATACCTTAGAGTGCGGGTTTCCCCTTTGATAGTTGGCAATGACGTGGGTTTTGAAGGCTGTGCGCCGCCCACTTTGCCTTCATGGGAATGCTTGCAAAATATTGAATGGTGCTTAGTTCACAATTAAAACACATTATTGTCACAGGGGGTTTCGTTGAAGTCTCAAATTTTATAAAATTCCTGTACATTTTATCGTTTAATGTTGGATTGCATTCAGTATTATGAAGTAAAATGGTGAACTTTTGCATATTGCAAATTAGGGTAGCTCTTTTATGGTGGAATGACTAAAAATTTTTCTTTAATGTTACTTGGTTCTCCTTGTGTATGTGAGGAAATTTGTTTGTCCCTTTCGATTTGATGTTATACATACAAACACAGCCACATATAGATTAATGAATATATGGCAAAGTACCCTGAATGACAGAAAAGTATACTTCATGAGATTGATAGATTAATGAATATATGACAAAGTATCCTGAATGTCAGAAAAATATACATCATGAGATTGAAGATCTGTCCGGTGCTTGAGATTATAGGAGGCACGGAAATTAGAGGGGAACAAGAATCAAAAGGTACTCTTAAGATATGTAACGTTGCAATTATATATAGTGTGAAGGAGTTGATATGGAAAGCTGGCATAACATCACAATTACGCGTGATACTACACAAGTACAGTTAAAAGCGGGAAATGTATGAATTTTATATCTTGTGGCATGAGTCAGATTTCTTTAATTAGTCTTAATTTTCTTGGGGCTACCAACACCGCCCAGTCACTTTCCTTCATTTATTTCCCTCATTGACCTAATGTTCGTAAATGCCAGAATGACAATTAAATTTTGTAAGCAGATGGAGAGTATGTCAAAGTTATACATTACGGCAATAAAAAGGAATTTTTTGCGTTATATGCTTCTCAATTATTATTAACACAAAAAATAATTTCCAAATGTTCTCAGGAATTTACTAATGCAGCATCAGGATAATAATTTAATATCTTCCCTACATTTCTGATTGCATTAATTCCGCGATTACTTACCCATAATGCTCTTAAAAACATTGATTCAAACACTGATTTCTTAATTCTACTGTTGTGGCCCGAATATGTATATATATTATATATATATATATAATATATATAATATTAATATATAATATTTATATATTATATACGTAAATATTGGGAGTTTTCAGTATACGCAAGGCAGGGCAGAAGATTTATGTATATTACACACTTGTTAAAATTGTTCGCTTACTTTTCGCAGGGGTCAGCTGCCCTTTTCAAAACCGTTTGTATGCTTGTATGTGTTTATGTTTCTCAGTAGAGTGTACGTAAATCCCTTTTGTAGTGTACCAGTCCTTTTGTGATTCTCTAAATATACGAAACCTAAATTTAAAGATCATATCTGCTGAATCATTCTCTTTCTCTGTTATTTTCTATGTAGATGTCACGTGCTCCTTTTAGCTAGTATATGTTCACTCGTGTGTGTGTGTGTTGTGTAATGTATATATAATATATATTATACTATTATATATATATTATATATATATATTATTATATATATATGTATATATATATGTGTGTGTATATATATATTATATATATATATATATATGCACGAACATATACACACACACGCTTATATTATATAAATACGCGTGTATGTGTATGTATGTATATTTGTAAATATGTATCCGCGTGTCTGAGTTTTATTTGTTGTTGAACTTATTACTCATCAATCTATATTTAGATACTTTAGTGTTCATCTCTTATGGAACGGGTAACCTTATAGTTTTCCCCTAATCACACACACGTGTGTGTGTGTGTGTGTGTGTGTGTGTATGTGTGTATGTGTGTAGAGCCGTGGTTTGTTTGATCCTTAATACCTACTCTTCATGTTAAAAAGATTATTGTTGTGTTAAATTTTGTACTAATAGTAGAATATTTGAGACTATATATATATATATATATATATATATATATATATATATATATATATATATATATATATATGTATATATATATATATATATACGTATATATATATATTTGACTTGAAGTGAAAAAAATTCTTTTCTCACAATTTTGTTTGTACTGCAAGATTAATTCCGTTTGTTTGGTCTGGCTCTTTGGATGTTGCAGCGTTTTCGGCCGAGTACACGTGGAAAATGAAAATTATTTTAACCAGTGCAATTTGATACTTCTAGCGTATAACATAAACAAACTCTCTCTCTCTCTCTCTCTCTCTCTCTCTCTCTCTCTCTCCTCTCTCTCGTTTTGTAGTTTGTTCTCCATTTTTATTGTCTAACCGTCTGACTTCAAGAGTGATGTGACAGAGTCCGAGGAAGAACAGACCTGACCAGATTTCGATGAGCTCAGTTTATCGCTGTATTTTCTATCTGCTACACACACACACACACACACACACACACACACACACACACACACACACAGAAAATACGAGCTGTACAATTGTCATTGCATTGCTGAATGAACTTTCGAACATCTTAATCCTGGATCAACCACGTGTGCCGAAAACTTGGTACACAAAAGGAGACTTCTAATCTTGCCTACACATTGCGTAATCTTGCCTACACTTTGGCTGATCTTGCCTACACTTTGGCTGATCTTGCCTACACTTTGGCTGATCTTGCCTACACTTTGGCTGATCTTGCCTACACTTTGTCTGATCTTGCCTACACTTTGTCTGATCTTGCCGACACTTTGGCTGATCTTGCCTACACTTTGTCTGATCTTGCCTACACTTTGGCTGATCTTGCTTACACTTTGGCTGATCTTGCCTACACTTTGTCTGATCTTGCCTACACTTTGCCTAATCTTGCCTACACTTTAGCTGATCTTGCCTACACTTTGGCTGATCTTGCCTACATTTTGGCTAATCTTGCCTACACTTTGGCTTTTCATGTATGTTAAGGCCCCTTCTTTCCATTACTACTTTTATTGCCACCTATCCAGCTATTTCTAGGCCTTCCTCGTTCCTGCCCACTCGACATTTCTAGATATCTCATCTGCCCAGGGTCTTTGGTTTTTTTATACATGCGCCTGAACATCTCCAACAACTGGTAACCTTTTTCCCACTGTCACCTATCCCCAGTTCCTCCCCATTCCAGCTCCTCTTGTGTCACATGCAGACTGATGAACGGTTATTTTATCTCATAAATTCTCAATAGTTTTCTAACTTCATCCATGATATATACTCTCAAATCAGCGGCTTCCTGTCTTCTACCATCCTTGTTCATGTCCACTGGGCCATCTTCTTGGCTCTCTTAACCCTCATAACCTAACTCTCGCTCATTTACCTGTTAAAAACATTACAAAACTTTTCATTAGTTTCTGTTGCTAGTTTCTCTTTACCATCACCGATCAGTACTCCATCACAGTTCCACACTCCTGTGAAGCTTCATTTTAATATCTGACAGCCCTGCCAATATTGTAATTCGTTTTGACTAATATCTTCCGTCATTACAGCCATGATTGTATTTTACAGCCCTAGAGTCAACAGATATCAAATGTTACACCAGACCAGTCGCTTTCCCGTGTACTATTATATATATTATATATATATATATATATATATATATATATATATATATATCTATATATATATATTATATATTAATTATATATATATATATTATATTTAATTAAATATATATATATATAATTTGTGTTAATATGAATTGAGGCAAATATGTTATTTCGAATAACTGACAAAACACGAGTTTGTGTTTGGGAGAGGAGAGAGAGAGAGAGAGAGAGAGCGTTTTTTACAGAACAGATAAAAGCTCTTCCCAGCTAGGTACGGATAGGTCTGGCCGTGGAAAAAAGCAAGTAAAAAGCAGAAACGTTTGATGGAATCGTCTTTCTGACGGTGATGAGAGAGAGAGAGAGAGAGAGAGAGAGAGAGAGATTCATTTTATGATATATTCCATTTCCTATCGTTATCATCACTGTATGTTTATTTTTTCGTTTATCTCCAGCAACGTTATTGTGCAAATGCAGCTCTGACTGAAACGTTGCTTGTATGTGGCCACAGGCAGAAAGTAATAATTAAAATTTGTTAGCAACTAATTGCTTCACACGAAAAAAAGACTAAAATTGCGAGTCACTCGAAAATTGTAAAATTCGTTTTTGCTATTGCTCTTTTATTTTTCCTTTTTAACCTTTTTCTTTTTGAATGGAAATAAATTGAGTTTTGCGTTTCCTGTAACAGTTGAAATAATGGAATTTGTCCCAGAGTAGTGCAAGACAACAGATAAATAAACTCTGTTTGGTTGGAATAACAAAGCGAGTTAATGGATCTCATGGATTTACAAGCTATGTTATAATAGGTTGGTTTATATATTATATATATATATATATATATATATATATATGTATATATATATAAATAAATGTATGTATATTACGTATCTGTAAACATTGTACATGTATAGATGTGTACATGCGAGTGCGTATCCAATTTCACACATTGAACATACAAATACACGCGCGCGCGCACACACACATCTTATATTTGGTATATGACAAAAATTATATATATATATATATATATATATATATATATATATATATATATATAATGTGTTCATATATGATATGTGTGTGCGTTTGTGTGTATGTGTAATGTATGTGAATGCTTGTATTATTGGATTTTTAACCAAGCAATTTTTGTAGCGGCGGAATAAAACATGAGAAAAAGAAGACGGAAAAGTGTTGTGTGTTTACTTCCTTTACCACTTTCCGACAAGTAATTTCCCCGATTAAAACAATAAGAGTGTAAAGTCATACGAGGTCAACAGGCCAATGTGATTACCCAAGGGTGTGGAATATCATTACTACCAAACCTGTTCTGTGAAATTCCACACAGAACCAGCCATTCTTCAAACACAATGTTATTTCGCATTTTCTGCTTATTAGCAGCTTCTAATTATCCCCATAATTAAATGATCTCTCTGGTCTCCATACCTCAGGCTGCTCATTATTACTGTACTCTTCCTCTGACAAGAGATGCATTGTTTATCTATCTATTGTAAATCTATCTATATATGTATAATCAGTTAGTTCCTATCTATCTATCTTCTCTCTATCTATCTCTACAGATCAACGGAGGCACAAGTGTTTATCTTCATTTACTATGTTCATTATAGACTAGCTTCCATGACCTTTGCGATAGATTCTTGTTGCTTGTCTTCGTTATTAAAGGAATTTTATGGATCTGACCTTGGGAATAACTCGTACTTCCTTAACGCGTCATTCATCAGTGTTCAAACCTTTGATGGCAATGTTGTTACATAAAAAAAAATCCTGTTACTGTTGACCGTAATGACATCAGATGTATTGGCGTTTGGCCAGCTGAAAGCTAAAGGGTTGTCTCTACCTAAGTATTAGTAATCTTCTAGATACCATAGATACCATCTAGGTATGAGGTCTTGATATTGTTGTGTGTTTCTGTTGGGTTGTCACTGAGGTAAGGTAGCCAATACTCCGATCACTGAGTTTGAAAAAGCGACTGAAAAGTAAATCAAAATATTTTTCCTCC
Source organism: Macrobrachium nipponense (assembly GCF_015104395.2). Taxonomy (NCBI): domain Eukaryota; kingdom Metazoa; phylum Arthropoda; class Malacostraca; order Decapoda; family Palaemonidae; genus Macrobrachium; species Macrobrachium nipponense. Next base: position 160,205,305 of record NC_087200.1, read on the forward strand.
CCCCTGATGGAGGCCAGAAAGAAACGGAACAACAAAAAAAAGCAAATCCCCATAAAAAAAAATTAAGAACAAATAAGGTAGAAAGGAAGAAAGACAACCTTCTGGTCATAAATCCTCGAATGTCGTCGGATCTGCATTCATTATCGTCTATGAAAAAAAAAATAAATAAAAAGTACATCTCAAGATATTTGGGATGTGCGTGACAGCTTGCAAGACATCCGATGAATCTGATGTGGGTTTCGTGCGAAAAACCCTCTCGCGGATAAAAATGAAAACTTGACGCCAACTGTTGGTAAAATTCATGCTCGAAATTCAGCCTTTCTTTATCTCACTAGATTTTTGTTATGGAAGAGTGTGTTGATCAAAGGTCCAATACAGGAGGTTGCTTCAAAGAACAACAACAGAATGAATCTATCACAAGGTTCATAGAGGCGCCTCAGTGGCGTGGTCGGTATGGTGTCGGTGTTTCATCTCGGTGGACGCGAGTTCGATTCTCGGGCATTCCACTGAGGAGTTAGGGACGTGTTTTTCTGTTGATAGAAGTTCACTCTCGACGTTTGTTCGGAAGCCACGTAAAGCCGTTGGTCCCGTTGCCGAATAACCACTGGTTCCATGCAACGTAAATACACCATACAAACAAACAAACAACAAGGGTCATAGAAACAAGATTGACTAAGTAATTATGGATCCTATATTAAGGATTATTAACATCCTTTGCCCTTCGAAGTTAGCCAGAATCCCGTGTCTTACTATCGCCTGTGATCCAGAAGCAGCTTTCATAAATGAGTCCGGCCAATGTTTGAAATGGGATACTAGACACATTCCCAGAAATACGCGGGCCTTTGCTTGCTCTTTCTCACTGCGCAGTGCGCACGCAAGCGCGCGCATTCACCATCCATCCCGGCCTAGGATAATTTTTTATTTTCTTTTTCTGTCGCTATCTCCCGTGAATTTCTCACCCTTCTCATCCATTTTTTTGGGTATTACTTTTCTGTCGGAGCCCTTTACTTTTGCTCGCTGATTATTCTGTTTGAAGTTTGACTCTGTAGGCAAAGGCCGCTTGCGCGTGTTATCTGTGAATCCCTGCTCTGCTCCCTTGACATTTTTGCACGTAAAGATGATGTGCATTGTAAGCGACTTTTATTTTCGCTTTCTCACTTTTGGCATCCCATGGAATTATTACTGTATTCATCGTTAATGTCGTCGCTGTTTATTTCCACACTCCTGTTCAGGTGTGAACGTGACATACTTCCAGATAGATTAGCTTATGCCTTGGTATTTTATAAAAATCTATTTTTCTTTGTGTAACTTTATTTGTTTCTTACTTGTGGAAATTTGCTAGAAAATAATATTAGATTGTATAACGTATATACTTTCTTATTATAGTAAAAGATATTATACTCTCTCTCTCTCTCTTCTCTCTCTCTCTCTCTCTCTCTCTCTCTCTCTCTCTCGTGCCGTTAACCCTTTGTATCCCAACTTTCACCATGTTATTGGGGAACACCTTTTCTGAATTGCCCAAAAGATTATACGTTATGCTTGTGCGTTGTGTCCTTAATGGGACACGGGTGCAAAAGTTCATGTTAACACCGAGATATTCTCTCTCTCTCTCTCTCTCTCTCTCTCTCTCGTAAACTAAGTTTGAAATCTCAAAATGAAGTTAATCTCAAGATAAAATTATTTTCTTCCAAAGGTTTGCTGTTTATAGGTTTTCTTGTTTGTGATGAAACGAACGAAACAGAAAGGGAAAGAATAAATGGATGTAGGAGAGGTGAGAAGAAGCAAATGAAGAAGTGGAAGTGGATAAGAGACGAGTGCTGTGTGGCATTCACGGAAAGGGATAAGTGGGAATTGTTGGGAGTTAAGGAACAGTGTTTATGCGATTACTGGGAAAAATGTTAGAGTTTTTGAAGGGATAGAAAACTACCAGATAAAGGAAGAAGAAATTAAGATGTTTTGGGCTTAGGCGATGATTGGTCACTGTTCCTGAAGTGAAGGATTAAGGGTCTTGTAGGGGACAAAAGGGCAAGGGTAGAGGTTTACTCCAGGGAAGTAAGGGCAAAGGTATAAGTGGCTGTGGTGAGGGCCTGAGTAAGGGATAGTGATAAATTGAGTATGGTCAGGGGAATAGGAAAGGGGGTTTTCGTGAGCCACTCAAGTAGCAAATATGTAGCGGTCTCTTTTGCTATTGACTTACCTGTATCGTGTGCATTTTTTATGCGATATTTATTTCCTGGTTTGGCATCATCTTGTTACACTACTCAATAGCAACAGAGGAATGGAAATAATGTTAAAAGTGCTTGCCTAGCCGCCTTTTATTTTTTTATTTTATTTTTTTTTTTAGAAAAAAGTTACATTGTGTACCTATGTAAAATGTTAACTGTGAAATATACTGAATTACTGTAGTTTTCTTTCACTAAATGTGTCAATTTGTTTTTAAGATAGGGTGTTTAAACAACTAACGTATAAATGATTAAATGAATTACATGAAAGCAGTTTTGAAATTAACTTTTTTTTTTTATTAGACCTTTTGTACGTCCTCAGTGTCGAAAAACCTTGGCAAGAGCGTCAAGTAAAAAAAACCTTTAAATCGAGCCAAATAATGAAGCTGTGAATACCAGAAGCCTTAAACTTACCCTCGGGGATTTACACTTGTAACAGAAGGGGGAATATAATCAAAGCGATGTATAATATATGTACTGTTAGTAGAATTAATAAACCAAAAGTTGCAGGCCAAAAATAACACGGGAAAAATCTTGAGAAAGTTGACCAAAGAAGTTGCCACTTGAACGTTAAGTTAACAAAATAAAAGTGAAGCTAAAAAAATTAAATTAAATTAAAATACCGCACCAAACACCTCGAAAGCTCCCTAAGTCTATTACGTGCACTTATGGAAATTACATAAGAGAATAACAGTTTGCGGCTGAGTATACTCTCGAAGAAATGGTGCTCAAATTCAAGACCCTGAAAGGTCATTGTTAATATACCGTTCCATAAGAGCTATGAAAGAAATGATGGTATATTTCCAACTGTTCCACTTGTGTCATGAAATCATTTATGTATATTAGGTTCTGTGTGTGTGTGTGACTCCCGTGATTACTTCAAATATGCTTTCTTATACAATTTTCGTTTTCCTTTCCCTCAATTACTCATCTGACTTTTACGTTTTTCTTGTTGATTAGTTCTTCCCTTATTCATTGTGCATCCGTTCCTCCCTTCTTTCCCACCTCTTGCTCCGTTTTTTCAATGTCGATTACGAAACTTTCCACTTTCTTATCTCCGTAGTCTTTCTCATTCGTATGGAGACTTTTATATTTTTATATCTTTTACTGATCTTTTCTTTTCTTGATTCCTTTTCTGTCTTCCGTTTGCCTTTCTCTTATCCATTTCTGAGAAGTGGCACCGTCATTCCAGTCTTTTCAAAAATTCCTCTTGTCTCTCCTTCGTTACTTATTTTTTATTTAAAATTCCCATTTTTTGCTCGTCTCCTTTATCCTTCCTTCCTTCCTATTCCATTCAAAAGCATCTTAATTGACTTCCTCGCCTGCCGACGGGAAACTCGATTTGTATTAAGAATAGTCAAGTATATTTGCTGGAGATGATCATTAGTGACTTCTGGGGGAATACCCCCTGTCTTTGGGGGTTACCTGTGATTTTGGGGGTGGTGGGTGAGTGGGGTCGGGGTGGGGGTTTTAGGATGGCTAGCATTGGTGAAGGAGCTGGAGGAGATATTGAGGGTTTAGCTGTAATGGGTGATTATACCATGAAATTCCCTCGTCGATTGTTGATTGAAAGGAGAAGTCCTAGGAATGTATTTTTATATTCATATGGAAGGTTTCTCTCTCTCTCTCTCTCTCTCTCTCTCTCTCTCTCTCTCTCTCTCTCTCTCTCTCTCTCTCTCTGCATGTCTATCTTTCATTCGACCTTTTCCCAAATAAAGTCAGAAAATAAGGGTTTCATGTGTTATTGTACAGTCTCTCTCTCTCTCTCTCTCTCTCTCTCTCTCTCTAAAATATATATATATAAAATATATATATATATATGATATATATATATATATATATACATTATATATATGTGTGTGTGTGTGTGTGTGTGTGTGTGTATTTGTGTGCGTGTGTGCGTGTATATATAGAAAATATCCCTTTTGTTTAGGACATAAAGAAATTACGTGAATTGTATGTCCTCGATACGTTTTCCTTTGTCGCTCATAAAACCGAACAAGAAAAGGACAGCGTACATGCGTCAGGTAAAATATGAGAATGTTTGAAATTGGGGTAAACCCATTATGAAAATTGAATACGTTTTGGAACAGATTAATATCGCCGGTAGTGTTGTAAGTTACCAGGTGCCTAGCGTTTCGAGTAATGGGGTTTGTCTTACTATGAGGTAATGCCATTATGAAAATTAAATATCGCTCGTAAATTACCATCGGAGCGATATGTTATTGATTGTTAAAAGCAAGGTCCATTTGTACCCTATTTTTGTTTATCTCTCTCTCTCTCTCTCTCTCTCTCTCTCTCTCTCTCTCTCTCTCTCTCTCTCTCTCTCTCTCAGAATATTATCACTGAATTATTAAGAGCAGTGTCACCTCCTGCTCTTTTATTATTAATCTTGTTCTCTGTCAGGTTCGAAAAATGTTCGATGAAATATCTTGGCTGTTAATGTTTTATAAGCTCCCGGTTATCACTTCAGGAGTTCTATGTGTAGATATGTATTAATCTAGGTATAGTTTAATCCATATAATGGTTCTTTCGTGTAAAGATTTTTATGATCTCTCTGTCAGGACCAGTCTTTATTGGGAAATCTCTAAGCCGAAATTGTGCAAAATTCCCTGCCGGTTGTCCTCTATTTTTCCTTCTTTTCTGATTTGTCTGATATATTCCAAATATAAAAATCCAATATCTCTCTCTCTCTCTCTCTCTCTCTCTCTCTCTCTCTCTCTCTCTCTCTCTCTCTCAGAGGCTTCTGTGCAAAAAGGCGAGTGGTATAAAACAATTTTCTTCATTTCCTGTGTGGTGCGATTTGCATTTTTTGAGATCCCTTTCATGATATTGTATTTTCCGTTTTATAGTCTCTCTCTCTCTCTCTCTCTCTCTCTCTCTCTCTCTCTCTCTCTCTCTCTCTCTCTCTCTCTCTCTCTCTCTCTCTCTCTCATCTTCCTTACCGACTGAGCAGTCTCACCGCCTCTTCCACCTCATTCATGCAGCTCCTACACATTTTAATGAATCCAATGAGAGTAATTTAATTAATTTCCCCTTATTTTTAAAGATTAAAAAACGGAGGACTCCTTCCTTAGCTTTCTTCCCATTTTTTTTTCCTTTTCTTCGAGACGCCTTCAGTGGTTTAGGTTGTTAATTGACGATGTGACCAAATGATTTAATGACGGTCGCGGCCGTCGCCGCTGGTGGATTTTTGGAAATGTTTTCGTCTTCGGGATGGATTTTTTTTTTTTTTTTTTTTTGCTTTCTTATCATTTTTAATTGTTGCATCCTACTCCCTGGTTTTATCACCTCTTTTTGCTTTGCTGTTTATTGTTACCTTTTTTTATATTTGTATTCAAGTGTGTTCATTAAGTTTTCAAGCATATTTTTATATTTATCTTTGTATTCTCCTTCCTTTTCACTTTATTGGCGTTGGTCTACTTCAATTTTTTGTTAACTTCGGTTTTTAATGTCATATATAATTAGTTTTTAATGTAATATATAATTTGTATTACATATTTCACTGCCTTCCACTGCTCGTTTATGTATTATTTTACCTTTATTAAATTTTATTTTACTTCCTTTTTGCTCTTTTCTTTGTTCATTTACGTATATTAGTAATTTATGTATTGTTTGTGCATTGTTTCATTTTCGTCATTATTGTGTTTCTTTATGTTTTTTTATTTATTCTTTTATTTGTTTATCTCTTAGATCTAGTTATGTTTTGCAAAATGGATAAATCCCATTACTCTTAACTGGTAGATTTGTTTGTTGAGCGAAGCGATTTTGTGGCCCCTGTGAATTTTTCCTGAATAATAAAAATCATAAAATACTTGCTTATTGTAATATGATGTTATCGAAGTTATAAAAACTTGTCATTTGGAATATAGTTAGTTTACGACCCTTATATTTTTTTTCCTTTTACATCGTACTTGGTTCATTAACAAGGGTCCCTCTTCACTCAATGTTAATTTTTCCTCAATTAACTTGATTTACCTGGATGTAATCATTAATAACGTAAGGATTTTAACGTGGAAATATGTAGGCTGCTGCATTATTAATGAACTACATAGACAGTATGTATATAGTTTGTCCCAATATTTACATTTATTGAGATATTTTCGTCCTGTGACAAGAGTGACCTTTTGATAAAGGTAAATAAAGATGATTTTTCAACTCGTTTTCTGCGGATGAAATGGAATGTTTAATTGCGGAATGCTATTCATTAGTTATATGATGGATTTTAATTAGGACAGAGTCAATGCATTTTCAACCCATGTTTGCTGGGGCGGCTCGTTTATTTTGTATGAATTTTTATGTTCTTCTCTCATTTCTTGCTGAATTCCTCCTCGTGGCACATAAAACATTTTGGGCTACTTGGTTTAGCCACGGTTTGGCTCTCTCTCTCTCTCTCTCTCTCTCTCTCTCTCTCTCCAAGTGATTTCCTCTTCTTTATGAATATGTATAAAGATTGCTTGTACGTTGAACCAACACAAAGAGGCTGGCATCTCTTGGATTTTGGGACGGTTGGGCGGGATGGATATCTTGAGGTTTCGAAAATTTTCCTTTTGGGTGGTGTCTTCGAAAACTGAAGTTTTTAAAATGAGTCTATTTGCTTTCAAGGATTTTTTTATTTTAGTGTCTCTATATCCAGTGTGAAATTATTTTTATTTATTTGCGCAGCATCCCAAACCTGTTTCGCTTTTATTTGCTTCTAAAATAAAATTTCATTTATCTTTTGTGTCCAAATGAATTATTTCACCTATACTTGTACTTGTTTTCAATTCTTAGGAGTAACTTCTTTCTTATTCATGCGTGTAGGGGAAAGTTCTTCCTTGCTGATGAGCTATTCCAAGGAAAAGTTTCCCATGCTGTTTTTTTCCTGCTAGATAAAATTTCCTACTCCTATTTTTCCTCCTGAGGAAAAAAAAGTCTTAAGTTTAACTTTTAATTGAAGAAGACGTCCTGATACTTATCGTTTAAACGATTTCTTTTTATATTTACTGGAAAATATTTCCTCCCTAAACACCTGATTACTGGAAGTAATTGTCGTTATGGTTAGGAATAATAATGCTAATAATTACAAAGGAACTTTAGTAATAATAATTTCAGGACTTACTATTTGTTATCCAGGTGAAAATTGGCTTTGACTAATTCAACTTTAAGAGGGGAATTTTTTTTTCAAATCTTTTCTGCCAAATTCCGCTTTCGAGGAAAAGGTTTCTTTCTTGGTAATATTCGCGTGTGAAGTCAAATACTTTTTCAAGTAACAATGTCACCGACGTCAGATGTGAAGACCAACGTAGAAATTCTTTGACAGTAATTTTTAAATAGGTTGAGGTACGAATGGGCTGTCGGAAAAAAGAAAGAAAGAAAAAAAAGTTATATATATATATATTAATATAAATCTATATATATCTATATAATATATATATATATATATAATATATATACATGCATGCATGCATACATACATACATACATACATACATGCATACATACATACAAGTATATGAAAATATATTCATGTGTGTATGTATGTATGTATTTATGTAATTTAATGTTTGCATCTTTTTGACAGCTACCCACGTACAAAGACAGAGTTGTTAGTTATGGAAGCACACTGTATCTTTTTTTTAACGCTGTTGGTTTCCTGAAGAAAATTTATCTTCCATTCATATCCGTCAGTGTCGAATCCAGCATGAACATTATATTATACATGTAAAGTAATTGTGGAAATGACAAGTGTCTAATTCCTTCATATCAAATTAGAAAATAAACCTTGTGCAGTTTTATTTCTTTTACAATTATATCTGAACGCCTCTTTCATTTCATGAGATGTTTCAGATTATTTATATATAAAAAAAGTCACTCCGGCGTATGATTAATCTCTACTAAGTTGCACGGGATATTCTATAATATACACACACGCTAGGGATTTTTGCACATTTCTGTACCCCATGGATGTTCAGAATGTGTTATACTCTTATATTACTATTGCTTGTTGTGAATGCCTACGACATACAAAATTTTGTTTTTGGTTGTGTTTATATTTACTAATTTATCTTTTTTATGTGAAGATCTCCACGTTGCTTTTGGTTAAATACACGTTCCTTTAGCCATTCCAGACGGAGAATCCTACATTTCAGGCCGTTTCTTAAATTGCCATTGTCAAATTGCAAGATTGTTTTAGATTTTATTTTTTAATTTTTTTCCTGTCTTTTTTTTTTATCTCGCTGATTGAGGCTTCATTTTTACTCTTAGTGTTTTTGTATTTTTAAAATTTTTTTTTGCTGTGGTTGGTTTGCAGCTTTTAGGTTTTAGTTAGAACGCTAATATTCTTCAACTTTTCATCATTTTATGCCGCAGCGATATTCCTCTCTTTCTCTCTCTCTCTGTCTTTCTCTCATCTATAACTTAGCTGAGTGACTCGTGATCGATTCTCGAATCAGACGGGGAGAGACGAATGGGCGCATCGTTAAAATCCCGTGAATAAAGTACGTAGCTTCTTCTAGCCGACTGTTGTGTGTCACATCGAAGGTGAAAGGTGGAGAGCGGATAGAGAAGATAGAAGAGAGAGAGTGGACATAAAACCACTAGACGCATAAGGTTGAGAGGGAAATAGATTAAGTGGAGAAAACCACTAGACGTGTGTCTTATTTTCTCCGTAATATATATATATATATATATATATATATATATATATATATATATATATATATATATATATATATATATATATATATATATATATATATAATACACACACACACACACACCATCAGAACTGGAGGGCCTTGATGAGGTTATCCTCATTTCGCCTATATTCTCTCTCTCTCTCTCTCTCTCTCTCTCTCTCTCTCTCTCTCTCTCTCTCTCTCTCTCCACTGTGATTTGAGTTATTGATTAAAGTGGCTTATACAGGATGATTGACTTCCATTCGTGTCGGTGTCCTTGCAGCGTTTTAGTGTCAGGAGTTTAACCTGAAATTTCAAGAAATTTTAAGGACAAAAAAATTGTTCCACGACCGGGAGCGATCTTTACAGATCAGCTTAGGATGCTCTCGCATACCTTAGTGTAAGCTTGGCCTGCCACCTCGGTGGCCGCAAGTTCGATTATCGGGCATTCCACTGAGGTGTTAGAGATGTGTATTTCTGGGGAGAGAACTTCACTCTCGACGTGGTTCGGAAGTCACGTAAAGCAGTTGGTCCCGTTGCTGAATAACCACTGGTTCCATCCATGCAACGTAAAAACACTATACAAACAAACTTAGAAAAGCCAAGATGAAAATTAACAAGGTCAAATAAATTAATAAAATGCAGTGTTGTAGTTTTAAAACGTAAAGATAGCTCTCACTTGGGACATTTATTCATTTCACAACAGCTGGTTTTATTTATTTGTTTGTGCCTTTACTTCAATCTTGGCTGGGCTGGTCCTTACTCTGTGCGATGGCCGATGCCTGTTTGCCTTAGATTTATTATTTCGTTTGTCTTTGGATCCTCCTATGGGTGTGGTCACTGTGGTGAAATGTGTGAGCTTCAGGAATGCATTCGAGTCCTGTCCTTAATATTCGTTTATTACTTTGACCTTCTCGACCAAATGTTCAACGCTGAATTTGCTTACCACGTTTGGAGTTTTGTTCATTTTTACCTCCCGCCCGGATGAAATACTTCGTTGCGCTCTCTCGCTTTTTTCTGGTCCGCTTCATTTTACTTGCCGCTTCGGCTGGTTGCTTCGAATTTCCTCTCCGTGCTGGTGGTGGTTGCTTTGATTTTCCACTCCATGTTGGCTGGTTTTCTCGATTTTCTTCTCCGTGTTTGGTGTTGGCTGTGATTTTCCTCCTCCTCCTCCTCCTCCGTGTCAACAGACTTTCGTTTTTCCATGTTGCACTAGCTAGTTAAACATGCTTTTCTTCCGCGATAAGTAGTTGGGATGATTTTTCTTCCCATGTTTGCTGTTGCGTCGATGTTCCTTATGCCAAACGGCAGCTACATTTTTCCTCGGGTTAGCTGGTTATTTGTGTGTGTGTGTGTGTGTGTGTGTGTGTGTGTGTATTAGTAGTTGCTCGGAATTTCCTTTTCATATTAACCAGGTGTTTTGATTTTCATGTTAAAAGTTTTCACTCCGTTAACGTGGAATTTCAGGTCAGTTTTCCTCCTTTCAGGTGCATGGCCGCTTCCATCGGCCTCTCCATATTAGTTTGTTGCTTCGATTTTCCCCGAGGCGTTTTCGTCAGCGAATTTTGATGTGTTCAGTCTGGGAATACCGAGCGTTATCTGCATAGCACTTGAATTAATTCCATCTTACGTTAATCTGATGCCCCGTTTATTAGATTTAATGTAGCCTGCTCTCGTTTGTTTATTTATTTATTTTATAACGTGATTGGTTTTTTATTCAGTTATCTCGTTTTGGACTCTTAGTTCTGTACAAATTGATCGGTGTTGGTTGGCACAGTCTAAAATACTGTATTAAAGGTTAATTTTGTTTTACGCACTGAACTTATTTTTCACGTCGTTTTGTGCAATTTCATTATTCGGCTTATTAGATTTTGCTAGCTGCGCTTTAGCTGTTTTCTGGTTCAGTATTTGCTCAATGTACAGTCACTCTATTTCAGAGAAGAGTAATTATGTAATTTGGTTCGAATTTGGTAATTGCACTGATTTGTTGGTCGCAATTTAGACATTGCCTTGTCTCTTTCCAATACCTCATTTTCTAATCGATGGTATTCATGATTAAAGGGAACTCGTTTCACATGGAAACTTGTTTATTTCGGAGTCCAGTTTTGACTCGAAACTCGAGTCTCGGTACGACCGCGCTGTTAGCTAATATTTAGTTTGTATTCTCCACGGGGTCCTGGATGTCATTATGAGAATAATTACAAATTAATAATATTGGATGCTGATGATAATGACTTCTGTTTGTTAATCGTCAAGATTTTTGTCTTTCTATTTTCCTGTTACACTTCTTTTAATCATTAGCATTCTGATTTATTAGAATTTATTGTATTTTAATAGAATACTCTTTATTAGGTCGTTCTGACAGTGCGCAGTCATCCCATCCTTTTCTTCTGCTCCCCCCTCCCCCTCCCCCCAGCCTACCACCTCTTGTTCTCCCTCTCCGCCTTCCCATTGAGGTCATTCCAGTGTCAAAGGTGATGACGTCAGTGGACGATCCGATGAAGGTCAGGTGTAAGGGACGATTCAAATTCATTCATCGGTCAAAGGTCACGAAATGTTTTGTCGCTTCAAATATTCGGAGGTGGAGTCCTTTTCGTAGCTTCTTGCTTACCTAGAGAAATTTGTCAAGAATAAAACCGAGATTAGTTCATCTCTCTCTCTCTCTCTCTCTCTCTCTCCTCTCTCTCTCTCTCTCTCTCTCTCATTTTTACTTATGAATGCTTAGTAATTATTTCTTTAAATTATACTCTTTGTATTTGTAAGGAATCTGAAAAAAATGAGTATGATTTAATGAAATAATGACTAAGCATCCCTATAGGTAAAAATGAGAGAGAGAGAGAGAGAGAGAGAGATCTGAGTATTAACATCCGACTCCTTTGTTTGTATGTAGTGCAGGTCTGAAGATATAATTGCCTGATATTGGGTCATTCGGAGTTGCTGGAAGGTGTTTAAGGAGTATGTAAATGAATTTGTCCACAAGAGAAGTATGACAAGATAATGAGGCAGAGTGAATAAGACAGATGAAAACTATTATCGGCTACTGGAAATAGAGCAAACGAAGCTTTACCGGCGGAATAAATGATCAGTGACGACTTCAGTTAAAGGAGAAATTGGACTCATCCAGAGGCCGATGTGAAGGCGGGGGTGGTTACTCAGATACCCTGTTTGTATGAGATGACAGTGGGAAAGTTGTAAGTGGACAAAAAAGTGGGGCTTAGTTTATCCTCGAGAAGGATGGAGGTGTTCGATAAAGTTATATAGCCAATAATGATTGAAAGCTAACACTGAAAAATACCTTCTAGATAGCACTGCAAGACAGAACTGAATAGTAAACAAAGCTCGAGAGAAAATAAAGGGACAAAAATGCATTTAGTAATAATGGCCACATAATAACACTGCGAGAGAAAGGTAGCTAAGAAAACTTAAGAATAAAGCAAACAAAAGATGTGAATACAGTAAAAAGCTGAATTTCAAAAATACAGAAAATGAAGAAGTAAACAAAAGCATCCCCATAGAACAGCGAAAATAAGTTGGACGTGTCATATGTGACAGGGGAAGAGGAGGAGGAGGAGGAGGAGTAGGAGTAGGAGGCAAGTGTAAAGGGCTTAAACAAAAGGACAGGCGAATCGGAAAGAGGGAACGGAAAAGAACAAAAGAGGCAACACGAGAACAGAAAGATTAAGAGTGCGTGGCGTTCACGTGATGTGACTTTTAGGGAAAAAAAGAACAGGTAAAATTCAAGAGGGAAAGGAAAGAAAAACTCATCAAAAATGACGGTAGGGTATTTGCCTGCGAGGAGAATGAATACCTTGCCACAGAGCCTTGCCATAGCGCTAACTGCGAGAGAGAGAGAGAGAGAGGAGAGAGAGAGAGAAGAGAGAGAGAGAACATTTAAAGATGTATCACTGCTGTTTATGAGAGAGGATTCAATTGTCCAGTTAAAAAACCCCGTAGGGGGTTAGTGCGGTCAGTGCTTTTCATGCGGTGCACTGTAGCCATTATTTAAGGTTCTTTTCAGCGTAATGTCGACCCCTAGCAGCAACACTTATCGTTGCTTTTATTGTACCTCCTTTTATATTCTCTCTCTTCCATCTTACTTTCCACCCTCTTGTAACAATTAATTCACAGTGCATCTTCGAGGTTTTCCTCCAGTTACACCTTTCAGATCTTTTACTGTCAATTCCCTTTTCAGCGCTGAATGACCTCATAGGTCCCAGTGCTTGGCCTTTGGCGCCTAAATTCTATATATTCAATTCAATTCATTCCAGTCTAAAAATAAGATTGAAGAAAAAGAGTGGCGCCAAAAATGTGTGTTGTCGAATCCGTGGGTTTGTTAAAAGCCTTAACTGATGGACATCATTGCACGACTCTTCTAATGAACTCCCTCTGTGAAAAACATGCAGTTCACTTCAAGTGCCGAAAGATTTACAAGAACCTCCTCCATGTGCACCTTTAAGGGTCACCTAATGTACCTCGGAATGACCGCATAACCATTACAGGTGTACCAAGTGAATTTGGACGTTCATCAGCTGCAGGTAGCGATTCGCTAATTGCCGCTACTGATTTACTTCCATCTCTTGCTCTCAATTTCATCGTTTAGGTATTCACCAGTTTCTAGTAGATATTCTATGCATGTGGGTGTGTTGATTTTGCTCATAAATTACTCTCGAGATTCACCGGCCATTATAAGAGACTCGCTAAATACAGATCGAATTTTTACTGTTTACGGTGTGGAAATTTTTAGTCTACCTCGTATCCGCTATCTAATTTTCATTAGTATTCTGAAAATAATACCAACAAAAAGCGATGTTTATACAGTAACTCACGTTTTTATAAAAGCCCTTATTCTGTGCAGGTGCCATCCAGGCACACCAGTTTGAAAAGTGAAATAAGGAATCGTTCTGTGCTTGTCAGCCAACTCCATCGAGCTGAAAGGCGGCATTACGTATTCTTCTCTGCTGATCCGCCATCAGAAGAGAGAAGGGGAAGGTCAGTTAATGATTATGGGTTTGCAGTGAAACTTGGTTTGTTGTAGGAATATCAGTTGCTATTATGAACCCATTAATCGTAACCTGAATTAGGAGTCAAGTAATGTTAACAGATTTTGATGTGTGAACGTCTAAAGTGTAATAATAATAATAATGATAATAATAATAATAATCTTCATTTAATTTTACTCCACACTCGAGTACTTTCAGGCCCTATCTGTGGCCCATTTTCAAGAGATGTGTAGGTTGTCAGCCTTGACCCAGGCTGACAACCTACACATCTCTTGAAAATGGACCACAGATAGGGCCTGAAATTACTCGAGTGTGGAGTAAAATTAAATGTAAATACATAGAAGTAAACAAGTTACACAGTGATTTTGTGGGTTTCTTTTGCAATGATGATGATGATGATGATGATGATGATAGGTGCGACTGTGAAGATGTGCCCATGAAGAAGCTGGAAGACCTTGCACCAAGAAATCTAATCCTGCGAGTTTGGTGGTATATTGGGCAAAAAAAAAAAAAGAAGGAAAATCACGGGGAAAATGTATGCACCATAAGTATTGGGTTTGTAGTGGAAGGAACTGAAAATAGTACACTCATACACAAATGTAGGTAGGAAACGTAAAGTCTGGTACTTCAGGAAACCTATACCTCAATTGGGCCAGGTAAATGAGGATTGAACTATGGGGGATGGGTGGTGGGGGAGGGGTTGTTGTTGAAAAGTACAATGCCCACTGTGATGACAGGACTCCGTGAATGCACGATGGAAAATATTGCAAAGGTGCTCTAGCAACATTAGTTGTTGCTCAGAGTACAGTATATAGCTCCAAATTATACTTGATGGCCTGGGAGGATAAGATTCCAAAAATTCATATGCCATAGTCATGGATGAAGGAAGGTATTCTTGGGACACATCAAAATAAACTTTACCTGGCTTAGGAAATAGTTAGAAATCATAGACACCAACTGATTCAGAATGTAAGCATAAAAACAATAAGCGATGTCGCCTTGCCTTGTAATTTAACTTCTCGCTGCCGGATGCATTCCACACAGAATGAGTATTGTTTGCGATGAGTAAGTTCTGAATAACAATCGTTCACTATCGAACTTGTGTGATCAACTATATATTTTACATTCACGCGGAGACCTGTTTAGAAATATACTCTTTCCTTCGAAGTTTTGAGTCTCTATAAGCGCTTTCGTTTATAATGTTTACTACCTTCCGTATTGAAAATATCTTTTCATAATTTTTAAACACATCTAGTCTTGTAAAGTAAAGGATTTCTTTTAGGTTTCTTTTGCTGAAGATTTTTCATAGTCAAATTTTACATCGTAACCGATTTGTTGAGTACTTCACGTACCCAGTTGACAAAAAAATGAATAATCAAAAAATAAATAAATAAAAAACCTACCGTGCAAGTTGTTTAGATTATTGAGTTTTTTGGTAAATTGCCGCAGTTTCCTTTCTTACTGATAAAAAGAGAAGAGAGTCGTTTGAAAGTCTCGGCGTCAGATTGATTTTTGTCTTGTCACGAGTTCATTGTTTTTAGCACAAGAATCATTTGTGAAACGCTGTGAATTATTTGAACTGCGAAAGAGTCCTAATATGTGAAACTAGTTTAAATTAACGATTTATTTTTGTAAGTTAAAAATTTATTATCTGTAACAAGTTTTTTTTTGTGTGTGTGGCACGTCTTACAACAAAAATGACAGAGAATTGAATTTTCAGAAGCTAGTTTGTAAAAAGGAGTCTTCTGACAAAATGTTACCTTCGGTTTACTAGATTTTGCATGAACGAAACCTACCTCTTTCTTGTACACGCAGTGACAGGAGGCACAAACAGCATTCAAATTAAATGCAATTATCTGCCTTCGCTTTCGAGTTTGAACCCAAAATCCCCTTGTGAAATATTTGGGAAATGTCACTGCTCTCTTCACATACTCACCAATTTGTGCTTGAAGACAAGGAATTCACTGGACATAAGATTGCTTGGATGAAGTGCCACCTTAAATTTTTTAGGCTTTAACTTTTGTAAAAACAAAGTCAACAGGAAAAATATACTCGATAAAGATTTTTCATTACAGTTTGTGCTGAATAGGGTTGGAAGCAAGGACGGAGACTTACCTTGAAACTGAATAATCATTATGAGACAGAGATTCCGTGATTAGAATGTCAGTTTCTTTCATGGCTACATTACAGAACTCATTATTAATGTTATTGAAATATGTCGTTGCTATCGTGAATCCCAGTTGTTAATTCAGTGTTTATTTTTTCATACTTTCGTGTATTTTACATAGATTTTTTTCATTCACGTGTTGGTGTTTTATTTCATATTTCTGAAACTATGTTTACTTTGCGTTGAAATGCTTGATTTTCTGCTAAGAAATCTTATCACAGGCTCAATTTCTTGTTTCGAGAAATCCTCTTGACATAAGCCACATATGAGTCAGGATACCTCAGCGATGCATCCAGGATCTGGTCTGTTATCGCCCCAAAGGGAGAGGAGTAAAAGATACATCAGGACCATTCCCCTTACTCTCGGGAATTTCAAGTCTTGCGCTTCTTTTGTCGGTTATCTGATTTTATAAGTGACGTTTAGCATATGGTCTTGTTGTACAGTGTAAATACGTACATGCATTCATACTTATCGTTACGAGTTTAAAAATCTAAATTTGATATGTAAATCGAATAAGTGGAGAAGAAAGCTTGTAGCTACTGAACGGGCGGAGCCTAAAAAACTCCCTATGGTTGTGTTTGATAAACTCAAAACGTAATAAAACTGTTTAAAATCATGCACTCTCACACGCATTGACCGAAGAAAATAGAGAAATAACTTCCACAAAAACATGGAAGCAAAATAGAGCACAAAAGAAGGCAAGGAAGAAAAAATCCGTGATCCCAGGCAAAGCATTGCAAGCAACCAAAAAATTCAATTGGGCTTCCTGGCAGCGCTGGTGACATTTCCTCTTTCCCAACTCCCCCCGAAAAATGTGGCTTTTACCAGACCCAAATTAAGATTAACTGACACAGGGGAGAGGTGCAATGGCTCCCTTCCTTAGTAACGCCAGTGTACTTAAGGGTGACTTCAAACCTTACCCACGGATTCAAGTCTCTCTCTCTCTCTCTCTCTCTCTCTCTCTCTCTCTCTCTCTCTCTCATGTAGGGTTGAGTGGTGATATTTTTATGTAACAAATGTATTTGCGGCATTTATAATCTGTTTTTTAAATAAATAAACAAAGATAGTTAACCTCTCTCTCTCTCTCTCTCTCTCTCTCTCATTGGGTTCTAACAGTGAAGATATGTTATCCGTTATTCATAACCCTTTTTTTTTCGCTATAGGAAAGGATGGTATTACTTCATGTTATCGTCTCGTCTGACGCATGGTAAATTTGATGATTAATCGATCCATCTTCTTCACTGCCATAATCTTCTTCCAAAGTATTATTAGAATAGGATTATCTCTTGCGAAGGTTCTTGAAGAAATTATGATAGAAATAGTATCTGTAATGTGTGTCGTATATATAAGTGTTCATTTAGGAATATTACTGTTTACGTTACCTGAGCAAGTACGTTTAAATTTTAAATTATACGCTATTTCAGCATTTCAAAATTTCAACATTGATCAGTCAACAATGATCAAGATCTAAGTTTCATAGTGATTATGTATGAAATGTTCTCTCCTTTAGCATCTGAAGCCTATTAAGGTGATCAGTCAAACGTGTTTATTTATTTGATTTTATAAGATATAAGCTGTCAAGCCAAGTATTGCGTCACTGCCGCCGCCTATTCATCTTTTATGACAGTGAAAAGAGAGTTTGAGTGGTTGGACGCCGAGATGAAGGAGAGGAAGTACAAGGAGAAGTACAAGGATCAGAAGGTGAAACTGAGAGAAAATCTCACAGTTTTAGCTACTAAGGGAAATACATAGTTAGAAGGGGTGGGCAGCAAGACTGAAGCAAGGAAGCGGAAATGAAAGTGATGGGGTGAAAAGTGGGTGATGGGGTGAAAAGTGGGTGCAGGCAGGGGCACTATATCCCTACGGGGCCAAACATGTTGACTCGTATGTCTTGCCAAATCTTCCTACTGCTTTTGTTGCGAGTTAAGTTTGATATGCAATTTGGGATATGTTTCATCATTTCTGGATGAGAGGAGCCGGGATATGAGACATTCCTTTGACTTGATTTGTCGAACTCTATAGATAAATCTTTTGACTTTTTTGTTGCGTGAATGCTATTTTTCCGTGTTACACGTAAACTGTAACACACTATAATGTTTATAAACTTATTTTCCATCAAGTATATGCAATCCCTTTGCTCATTCTGAAGGTATTTCATTGGTGAGTGCACAGTGTATTTTCAAGCCATACGCATCTTCACTCTGCGAGCGACACGGTGTCATTCCGTTACTCCTTTTAATTTCTCCTTTGCGGCAGCCCTTAAGAGCCACCCGACTTCTAATGTTCCTATTAACAGTTGGATGAACAGACGCAAATGAGGCTTTGAAAGCTTTTGCGTAGTTACCGTGACTGCAGGGAATCGTGTCCAGGACGTCTTAAACTGGGGTCATCTGAGGTGGCC
>NC_087200.1:160228753-160243753 GCF_015104395.2 Macrobrachium nipponense
TTACGCTACACAGCTTTATTGTCAGCTCAACAAAGTATTTCAGATGTAAAATCATTGCCTTGCCATGCTTTTTGTCCATTTAGCAACACAGGTCTTACTGGACCAATGTATATTCTTACTTTCCCATACACGTTCTGTTTATGTGATTTCCAGATCTGATTCATCCTGCTTATTGTTTTATACCTTTTTAGTCTTTCACTAAATTCCAAATCAAATTAACCTGAATCGGACAGGATTGCTCCGAAACTTGTTGTTAAAGATCCAACTTCTATAGTATCCCTTTCTCTATCACATGTTGTTTCATTTCTTTGTGCATACCGTACCCTCATCACTAAAGCTTTCTTAGATTTACTTTTGAGTCCCATTTCTCTAGCTATACGATGCTTTCTGTTAAGCAAGGGTTGTAAATCTTGAGGACATTTGCTGATTAAAGCAGTATCATTTGCTTATTTTAAGTCTCCAGCTTCTGTCGTTTACTCCAGTCTGGGCCTTCCATCTCGAAGCACTTTTTTCATCATAAAATACATAAGAAAGGCAAACAGCAAAGGATGACATAGCTTTCCCCTTTAGCATCCCAATAAAACACATTTTTACACTGCCTTTATTTGATGAAATACATTTCACATCACATGAGATGAAATCCTTCATGTTCAGCCAAGTCACGCATGCATATACTATGAGCGGTTTTATTTCATCAAGATCATTCACTGTGGTCTTGTACGCTTCTGGAAAAAGCAAGTGGTCAAGAGCCGTTTATCAAGTTTACACAGTTGAGTACCCGTGTGTGAAAATGGGAAAGAAAACGGCAAAGTAAAGACTAAATGAAGGTCACTGTGCTGAAGGGGATTAGTGAAGCTAGGCAATCAAATTAAAAGGCTTGAATTCAGAGATTGCGGCACAGCCTTAGGTTTGAGAACATTGGTTGCGTAGTTACCAACTCAGCCTGGTGTGAGGCGAACGTGGTGTGTTAGATACCCGACATCTTCAAATAGTGGCTTGAGTACTCCAGTCGGTCAGGCATAAAAGTAATTGAAAGGAGGCCACCTCGCCTAATTGCACAGACACCCATCTACCACACAGAACCAAACAACACACCGCCCGTTTAATCCTTCCTCTCTGTTGTGGCGTATATGCAGACTCTCCTCTGGAAACATTTTTCTCTTTGGCTCTATTTACTTCGTCATATTTTCATTTCTTTGTAGCAAACGAATACTATCAATAGAGGGACATTTTTATTGACCAACGTAAAATGGAAGTTGAGAATCATAATCTTTTACTTGGTGTAATGTTTGTTAATCATTAAAATGTCAAGGATAAAAGGCACAGTTCCGTTTATATTTTTCTACCGTGCTCAAACAGTCCGGCATCAAAAATGCAAGCGTTATTGTTATCTGTGTGTGTGTAATTTCGTGTCTCCGACTCTGACAACGTTCCAGAATGTTTCGTTGTTTGAACAGATGTTATGCCGAAGTTCTGCGTTTACGTACCACGTTCTTTCAAGTTTATAAAGAAAAACTATGTTCACCTGTTTTGTGCTCACATACAGCAATTTTTTTTTTCTTTAAGTTTATAAAGAAAATCTATGTTCACCTTGTGCTCACATAGACATTTTTTTCATTTTTACTAACACCCTCCAATATGTATGACTACGAGGAAGGTTATTTTAGTCTCTCTATTCAAGATGAAAGTCCCTGATCAATGTTCGTTACGAATTAAAGTTAAGATTGTATGAAG
Source organism: Macrobrachium nipponense (assembly GCF_015104395.2). Classification (NCBI taxonomy): domain Eukaryota; kingdom Metazoa; phylum Arthropoda; class Malacostraca; order Decapoda; family Palaemonidae; genus Macrobrachium; species Macrobrachium nipponense. The sequence continues at coordinate 160,230,488 of NC_087200.1, forward strand.
AAGTCTCTTTATTATCATTGATATTTACATATATGTGAATAGGAAGTGAGCAAAGAATGCATAATGTATCTTGATGTAGTATTGTGCTTTATGTCCTACAAAGGTTACTCTTTCTTGTACAATAAAGCTGCGTCCTACATTGCTCGCGAAAGCGAAGCGATTACAGTCTTCCCACGTTTCAGAATGTGAGTGTATTTTGTTCATTTTTCTGTATGAATGGTTGTAGATAAATTTAATCATCATCATTCCGTGCTCCCGCTTTGATGTGTTTGGATTTTTGTATATATAAATGAAAATATTCATGCAACAAACGCTTGAATTAGGTTAATCTAATGATGTGAGCTGGAAAATAATTCACAGTAGGTATAAACTCTCTGGCAGCAGATAAATATTTACTTTAGTCGTATTATCCAACACCAAAATAAAGATTAGAGGGCTCTCTGCTTTTTGACGAAAGAGCGCCAGGTTTTATCCTGGGTATTACTATGAAATATACAACGATAAAAGAAGAATCTGCTTCGTGTGATGTGAATGTTACATTGTCCAAAGGCTTACCATGGTGTTTAGTTTTAAATAAACTAGGAGTGGCTAATTATATTTCCTCTAAAAGGATGCGGCACAGTTTATTTGTTTGATAGAGCACCTTTGCTTCATATTTTCATCATACATATATACATGCAGGAGCATACTGTATAATATATATATCATATATATATATATATATATATATATATATATATTTATATATATATAATATATATATTATATATATATATAATATCTATTTATATATATATAATATATATATATATATATATATATATATATATATATATATAATTATTATTATATATATATATATATATATATAAAAAGAAAGAGAGAGAGAGAGAGAGAGAGAGAGAGAGAGAGGAGACTGACTCACATATCGGAATGGAACCCCAGTCTCGCAAATGAAAGACCAGGACACTACCAGTTGACCCAGAAAGGTCATAAAAGAAGTTGGACCCAAAGTACCTCTCTACATGAGTTTTCATTGGCAGGCTGCCACGTAGCTTACAAGGGAATTTTAAAATTACCTAACTTCCCGACCCATCGGTGAGTCAGTTGGTAACTCTTTATTCAGAGTGAATATGATAGAACTAATGAACAAATGAACTCGTGCTTTACAGAAATAAATTTCTGACACATCGGGATTGAACCCCCGTCTCCAAATAAAAGGCCAAGGCGCAACTAGTTGACTCGGATAGGTCACAAAAGAAGTTATATTTTGCGCTGCATTGATTGTAAGGAGAATCTGCCCGGTTCTTAGTCTGTTAGTAGATGTTGTTCCCTACATGGTTTGTGGTTGTGAAGTAATCGGACAGCGATTTCATTTATTTTCTAGAAAATAGATAAATAAATAAAAAATACATAAAACTATTACGTCTATATATATGATTACGGAACATCAACTTGTTTCGATGTTTGTGACGGGGGAAGAGTTTATATCATGTGTTTATATGGACCTGTGAAAAAGGCGATGGTGTTTAATTTTATTAAAAAAAAAAAGTTAAGTAGCTGTTTGCTTGATCGTATTTTGCTGGAAAAAAAAATTTGAGATTTTTCAGCTGCTGATATTAAGTAGACGGCGGTAATTCGGCGTAGCTTATTCAGCGTTTCTGGCTGTGATACTCAAGTTCGTCCCATAATGTGAGGTGAATCTGTTTAATATGAAGGCCAGGTGGTTGAAAAAGCTTTTGTTTATTGTCCTTTATCATTGAAACGCCTAGTTTTATTTTATGGTTTCTGGTGATCGATATTGCAAGGGTTATTTCCTAGTTTTCTCCGGTTTAAAAGTCACTGAATCTTTTGTGTCAGTATTTTAAAACATTTTTGAATACTTTCCCGACCGTGGGAATAATCATTATTTGACCAGGCTTCTCTCTTCGCCGGCGAGATCGAGTTCTGGGGCTAGGGAAAAAAATGGGGGGTAGGGGCCGCTGGGGATGGGCTATGGAAGAAAAAAGAATCTATGGAAACTCACCATCTCTAAGGCTTCCTTTATTCCCAACTCCTTTTTCTTCATCTTCATCACCTTATCCGTATTCTCCTTCCCTATTCTACCCGATTTTGCCCATTAGCTTCTTTAATGCATTATTTTATTTCCTCACTCCCCGTCATTTTTATATTGTTGTTGCGTTTTCCTCATAGATGTTTTCCTTCGTTTTCTGTATTCCTACCACCCCTTTTATCGCTTTCTCGGCTGTACCCTTCTTTTCTCGTTTCTTCAAGCGATAATTTTGCAGAAGAGAAAACGCCCAGCGCGCGTGCGCACAAGGCATGCATATGCATTTTCGTTCGAAGCCACTGCCGGAAGAGATTAGCGTGATGAATGTTGATAATTATTATGAGGGTTATGATTTGCATTCACTATTTTCACTTTGGATTATTAAAGACTTAAATCGTTGTCAAATTCGCGTGGATGTGGAGTTTGAATGTCGTGACAGGGAATTATGCTAATGAGGTTTCTCTATTAGATGTTTTCAGTTAGTCTTTGTCTTTTCTCTGCTCCCGTTTATTTATTCTTTCCTGAAGGAGTGAGTGTAGGGCACTTTTGGGGCATTCATTTCCCTTTTTCCAGACATTCCTTTGTGTAAATATATGGGTGTTTATATTGGGATTTTACTTTCTAACCTTTTCCTTTCTACGAAATTGTCTTTTCATATCCGGTTATTGGAAAGATTGTATTGAAGCTAAAAAAAAACCTTTGTTTGACGGTTTTGAGGTGACCTTAATAAAAGCAGGAAGGCCGCTGACGAATGAGCTTTTAATTGCGCTAGTTTGGTCGGAAGGCCTTGCCAGATAGTGTGTAAAGTAAAAACATTGTATCTATTGCATATTCATCTGTACTTATACACCTATTAATGAGATATATATATATATATATATATATATATATATATATATATATATATATATATATGAAGATAAGGCCCATAAAACACTATTTAAACGTTGCAACTATATATTTCGAGCACATCCATCTGTGCCCTCCTGATCACTGGTAAAATATGGACATAGGAAACCCACTTTCGCTGTTTCATATATTCATTTTTCAAGTTACCACGATGTATCCGTAAAGATCATGGTCGGTTGCAAAACCTATTCCTCAAGGGACTTAGAATAATTTCAAATGGGTACATAGATATAGAATTCAACACGATCCGCCAATACCTAACGCAACTGCTCTATCCACCATACATTCTCGAGAAGGCTATAAATAAAGCGAATACAGTATAATATAGAGGTCGCACTCAGTATAGACAAATAGATTTCAACAATAAAATAAAACTTCCGTACGACGAAAACATCCAAAAAGCAACCGAACACCGCAGGTGTATTAGTCCTTTCATTTTCCATTATTCCAAATCCATCGGGAGTTTGCTCAATAACGTATTCTTAAATAAAAGAGGAGAAGAAGCCGGGGCCTACAAGATACCATGTAGCAATTGTAATGAGATTTACGTTGGGAAAACCGGTAGATCCATCTCGCAAAGATTAGCAGAACACAAAAAATCAGTGCGATATGCATCAGAGAACTCGGGGATTTTCCTTCGTATTAGGGACAAAGTCCATACTGTTAACTGGAGTGGGACAGAGCTGGTTTTCAAAAGTAGCTGTCCGTACAAAAGGAAGATGCTGGAATCTGCTATCATCAGTCAAACCAATAATATGAACCTGTCAGGAGGACATTGGAAATCGGATGACAAGCAGGTGTCCAAGAACATCAGACGTACGAGACGGACAAATTGCCAGATGAGAGTTAATGAACCCAGAAATCACCAAGGAATATTCTAATCCCATCCTTCCTGGGTCACCAATAAAGACTTACTGCCACACCTACATATGTCTTGTACGTATATAAACTCTTGTAAGATATCCTATGTCCATTTTTTACCAGTGATCAGGAGCATAGAAGGAAGTGCTCGAAATATATGGTTGCAACGTTCAAATAGTGTTTTATGGGCCTTTTATCTTCATATTACACTGTTGTATTACAGTAAAAGACATTCATATATATATATATATATATATATATATATATATATATATCTATATATATAATATATATATATATACATACATACATACATACATACATATACATATGAGGCAATTTCTGTCTGTTTGTTTGTTTGCGATGCATGCCTAGACTATGAAGGTTTTATTCAGAATTCGAAAGTCAGTTCGAGGGCCGTTTCTAAGGGGGTCATAACCCCTCTTTTTCATAACCCCCTATTTTTTTTACAACTTTCGGAGATGACAGATAGGAATGGGGCTCTAGGGTTTCCCACAATATTAGGGAGCAGGAGGCCTATGCTCTTTCGACATATCGACCAAGGAAGGAGGGGGTCTTAGCCTACCTACCCCGACCTTGATAGCAGGGGTGACCCCTTTAGGGAATTAGGGTTCAAAGGGTCAAAGATGGATGTACTGCATTCAGATTTGGTACCATGAGTTAACATAAATGACCACAAACGCTTTTAACATCAATATCACTGTTTAACTGTAAGGTGAGTTTTATCAAGGGTCGTTTAAATGGGGCCTGGCAATGAAAATCATTGCCAAGCAACCTGTCGCAAAATGTATGCGCCTGCCGTCGGCCGGCGGTGCCTGACTGAACCGGTCAGTGACGCAGTAGATTGCCTGCGGAAAGATGTACGATCTTACTATAATGGGCATTATGTCTGTCCATCCGTCTGTCATTCAATCATGGCCAAGCGGCTGGTGCAATTGGTAAGAAACTTGGCAGGGTTATAGTGGGGAACCCTCAGATGGTTTATAATGGGGTTTCAAGCAACAAAAGGCACCAAAGAGACCTATTTCTGGTAATAGAAATTCACTCTCGACGTGGTTCGGAAGTCGCATAAAGCCGTTGGTCCCGTTGCTGAATAACCACTGGTTCCATGCAACGTAAAACACCAAACAAACAAACAAAGGCGCCGGAGGGGTTGGGGCGCCTTACCCGAAACGGAGCTGGTTCAGCCCGTAGACTTAATAACGTTACGAATTTATCATATCTAATTTTCGGTATATGTAGTAAATAATGTGATGTTCGATTTTCGGTATATGTACGGGGGTTGGGGATGGGTAGGGTGTGACAGAGAGAGAGTAAGAGGGAGAGGAAGTGAGAGAGGGAGAGTAGAGGGAGTGTTAGGGAGAAGAAAAAGGATAAGAAACAGAGAAAGTTGGAGAGAGAAAGAGAGAATTTATTTATCGGTTGCCATTCAGTTACCCCGAGCAGGTCAGTACAGTAATTTCTGGGTAAAAGGGACAGTCAGCAGGGAAGCTTCTTTGAGTTCTTCAGACTTGGTCAGCTAGCTATATAATATATAATGTTATACAATATTTTGGCTTCTGTTATGGTTGCCTCCCCCCAATCTGATCATAATAGTAATAATCCACAGGAAATAACGAATATTTAATTCTTTGTCATTAAGCCATAAATGAAGTAGAATTTTTTCTGGTAATTAGAAAGATTGAAGATGATATGCTGTTACTCAATAACAATTACGCGACAGTCGTATGAATAATTCGCGTTTTTTTGTTTAAAAGTGTAATCACATCTGGACCAAGAATTGATCGTTGAATTTTAAAATAGCGGAGAAAAGTAAGATATATTTCAGTAAACCTCGTCTTCCTATTCATATGCTTGGTTTTTAGAGAGAGAGAGAGAGAGAGAGAGAGAGAGAGAGAGAGAGAGAGAGAGAGAGAGAGAGAGAGAGAGAGAGAATGATTGATGCCGAATTACCCAAAACAAATATTGTTGTGGCTATTGCCAGTGGTAGCCCCTGTTTGGATTGTATAATGGACCACTGAGAGGGTGGTTTTAGGCTGGTTGTTCCCACCAGCCCGCTCTCTCTCTCTCTCTCTCTCTCTCTCTCTCTCTCTCTCTCTCTCTCTCTCTTCTTGCTGTTCTGATAAGTGAGCATGATTGTGCTTTGGGTCATGAGTTGACTTGATTATTAAGCAGGTGGCCTCTGCTCTGCTGGGTACGGAACCGATTTTGTTTGTTTGGGAAGTGCGATTGTGAACGTTGACCTGAATAAATGTATCGTTTCTGTTTACGTTTATTTATCACTGGGATATTGTAAATGGGTTAGTCAAATAGGCTGTCCTTTGAATTTATTTATTATTTTTTTTAAACGTACCATATGGAGATATTTAATACTGAAATGGCAATGGCGTGTGCTTTGTTTTGGACTGGAATTTGATTTTTTGTTTATTTCTTAACCAGTTTACTTCTAAAATTTAGGGTTTAAAGTTACATTCTGTTATCTTAATGCTATTTCAGTCGAATCATGGGCTCCTGTTAATCTTCGTCACATAATGCTGTCCCTAATTTCCCTGGAACGTAATTTTCCTGAAGAAATGACCGGTACTTACATTAATCGCATTTTCTTGGAAATCTGTATATTTCATGAACCTGTCCTTTTGTTGTGATAACAATGTGTCGCGGAGATTGGAATGGACTTTAATGAGGACCCTCCCCAAAGTATTCATCGAATTTTGGGTTTCAACTTATAGGCTTTAAAAGAAGACAACTTTAACGCATTGAGATATCTCGTGAACCCAAAGGGAAATAGAAATATGGTACCTTTTGCTTGACAGACTCATGGTGCAGTTGTTAAGAAGTGCTTGAAGGTACAGCGGACTGCCGGACATCAGTTCCGTACCAAAGCACGGCTCACGCCCATTGTGTATTACAATGAGTGTGGATAAAATGCCATATGGCAAGTGTGTCTGACTTGTGAACAGTCTGCGAGATTTAGTGAGTGCCAGACTTCTTAATATCCGATATAGCGTTTCCTCCAGATTTCCAGAGTTGATGAAATACTTGTAGAATGAGGCCAGTATCGATTGGCGTTTTGTTTCTCCATAAAACGGCCCAGTCTTTTTGTGGAGTTTAAAATTTGGTCCTTGTTCAAGTGGATATTTTTCTAGCGTTTTGATGAATTGGATACTGATTTGATTTGTTGTTTATTGACGAGTTTTCCCTAATAGGTGACCTGGTCAGCCTAATTTAACACGTTAATGGAAACGTGTTTGTCAACTGATATTTCTGGAATGTAACTTCATTAACGCTACCTTTATGATATTAAACTTGATAGAGAACTTTTCTCTCATTTCTATTTACCTTTATTACGGAGGCTGATTTTTTTTTTATCTGCACGCTTTGTTTCTTTGCAAGTGCATATTTTAGTAACAATAAGAGACTCAAGATAAAATGAGTAAGTCAAACGTCACAAAATGGTGTTCTTTGAAACTCGTGAGCCGTGGGATGACATTATGTCTACCGATATGTTTAGTCACAACAGAGATTTGGTAGCAAGTTGGTGTCCGATGTGTGGTCAGTTTAAAAGGAAAGCTGATGTGAAAACTTAAAAATCGCTGAATAACGGTTTAGGTTAACGAGCCGGTTCCTTAGATTTGTAACAGCTATTGGCAGAATACGATAAATGTTATAAATAACTCACAAAAAATTCCTTTTTTGTTGTTAGATGCTATTTTTAAGATTTTTATTACTGTGTTCGTTCTTTGAAAATTTGTGTTGTGTCATAGCAGGTATTTCCTATTAAAACTTGGTCCGGTTTATGGTTTTATGTTTATTAAAAGTTCTATAGTTAATAGACAGTCTTGAAAATATTTCGTTCATGTCCAATGTTGTTTAGGCATCATATTTTCACATCGGAAGCTGACGATTTTTTTTTCTTTTTGATGATGCTCATAAGACATCTCGTTCTTAAGAGCGTCTCTCTCTCTCTCTCTCTCTCTCTCTCTCTCTCTCTCTCTCTCTCTCTCTCTCAGCTGAGGTAATCCTTTGCGGGAAAAAGACCAGCCGGGCTCTGAAGTCTCTTCTCTCATACTAGGAAGGCCTTACGCACACACACACACACACACACACACGTAGACACGCGCCACTGGTAACGGGATTATCATGCTGGAAAGTAAAGTACCTCACCTCAGGACATGTACAGTATTCAAAAATTGGGTCTCCGGGTCGAGGCAGGAGCTTTTCGTTGTGTTTGTTTGTTTTTATTTTATTTTTTATTTTTTGCAAAACTGCATGTGCCTTCAACGCATGTGCGTACTGCAATTGCCAAGGCTGAGAATCTCTCTCTCTCTCTCTCTCTCTCTCTCTGTTTTACGGACGGTAAACTTGTGTATATATGTTTAATTACGATAATTATTGTTTCCTTATGCCGTCATAAATGTGATGAATGCTCATTGTGTTCTATAATACTTTGGTATGCGCTTGTGCTAATTACTTTTACATTTTTCCACATATCGACTCGAGTCATGCAACAATTAACAGCGATGGTTTTTTTTTTCTTTTAGGTAACACTATAACGAAGATATGATTCGTTGCTCATATTAATCGAAAAACTTTATGCATTGACTATTTGGGAACAACGTTTGGTACTGCTGTTCAGCTTTTCAGATGCTCTCCATAAGTACTTCAGACCTTGAAGTACAGCACTCGATGTTTATCATCGAGATTTCAAATCACTACTTTTATTTATTTTATTATTACTAGAAATTACGATAATCATGTCTTCATATCTTCTTGTGGAGTGAAGGCAAATGCCATCTTTATTTACTAGCGGGCTATTCTAGACTCATGCAGATGTAGCCGTTTAAGTAATACAACAAGAGAATAAGATTAAAATGAAATACCTATGAACAAAATGCATGAAGATCATTCATTTGCATTAGATATAAATATTGCTGAAAATATACTTCAACATAATAAAAAGTGGCGTGGGTGGAAGGGCCTTGATTCAACCTACAATTCGAGAATTTGGGTTACTCGAACCTCTCAGCCAGGCGCCCCCCCCAAAAAAAAAAGTATTAAGGAAAGCTCTTAAAGAATGTATATATAGTTATTTAATTTTATTGACACTGAAGTGGTTGTAATATTTTTTTCTAATATATTCTTCATGGGTGTAAGTATGAATGAACGTTCATTATTTACAATTATGTGTTATGTATATATATATATACATATATATATGTGTGTGTGTGTGTAAATATATATATAACATATACGTGTATGTATATATATATACACACAAATATATATATATATATATATATATAATATATATATATATAGATTTTAAATGAAGAATATATTTCAATATCATAAAATTAGATTATTATACACAAATCCGTTAAAGTATTTAATATATGTAGATATATATATATATATATATATATATATATATATATATATATATATATATATATATGTACATACTTGCTGAGGAGTTCGACCGTATCGCCACAGATAGTGACCTCCTGTCACTATCTGTGGCGATACGGTCATCCTGAGAGCATCTTCAGTTATCTGACGCTGGATGATTGTAACCCAAATTCTCGAATTCTTGGCTGAATCAAAGCTCTTCTACCCTCCAGGTTCTCTCATATTGAGGATTAACACCCCTTTTTTTTCCTTTTCATTTCATTTTTTATTATATATGAATTTATAAATTTACATGTATGTGTAAATATATAATTTATATGTATGTATATGTATACTCGTATTGTTTGTCCGTCAGCCACTAATTTGTCACTCAGAATTTTTATTTTCGTGATGAACACTGTGTAAATGTGTGTAGCGTGCCATTGAGGATGTCAGAAAGTTGCATACACTGTAGAAGGTTTGTGTCCAGGACAAGTATAAATTGCCTGGAATTTGGTGTGGATCCTCGGGCTGGAAATTGCAGCGTGGCGGCGTGATCTCTTTTAGTTCCTGCTTCGTTGTTGCAAAATTTGTTTATGGGCAATTTTTCCTTTGCTTCTTTCTTACTTTGATCGTTTGTATTCTGTAAATATTCTGGGAATTGTTTTGTCTTTCTTAATTGTACCTGCCAAGGCTTTTTTTTTCAGCTTCTGCGTCTTGTATATTTTTGTTTCGTTTTATGTTGTTTGTGTATTTTATTTTATAGAATTTATGTTCCTTTCATGTACCATAGTTCAGAAACATTGTAAGTCCTTGAGTGTATTATATTTTGCATGTGTGTACCTCACTTTGTGCTTTTTTTAACAGAATTTGGATTACATTTTATATTGTTACTAAATTTTAAAGTTCTGCAGTACTGTATTTGAAGCAAATATTTTTGGTTATCTTTTTTGTTGACTTAAGCAAGCATTTGTTATATATTAGATGACCTCACTTTCATTTGAGAGCTACAGACAGCAGGCAGTTGTGGGCATATTTGAAAAAGTGAAGGTGTGTCTCTCTTAATATCTATATATATAATATATATTATATATATATTTTTATATATATACATATATGTATATATAATATATATATATAAATATATATATATATATATATATTATTTATATTATATAATATATATGAATAACTTGATCACGAAGCATATAAAACGTGATGCTATGTATAAATAAAGGTTTTTTTTGCCACGAAGGAAAAAAATGAAAAAGCGAGTTAGCCGAGTACTTTCGGTCCTATTCGGATCCTTTACTCAGTAAAGGGTCCGAATAGGACCGAAAGTACTCGGCTAACTCGCTTTTTCATTTTTTTCCTTCGTGGCAAAAAAACCTATATATATATATATATATATATATATATATATATATTATATATATATATATATGTGTGTGTGTGTGTGTGTGTGTATATATATATATATATATATATATATATATATATATATATATATATATATATATATTATCAGTTAGCCTCTGAAATTCCTCTTGGGTGTAGGTCATTGAATTGAATATTATACAATATTTTCGTCTTATCTATATATATATATATATATATATATATATATATTTATTTATTTATATATATATAATATTATATACATTTATATATTTATATTGGGTACAATTGCTAAGTCGTTTTGTGCTGGCTTCGTCTAACCAGTTGACTTAGCTGATATAGATAGTAGTAGTGCTTGCTGTGTTACGAAAAACCGGCGTGAAGAGAAGGCTGTACGCTAAAAAGAAAAAAAATAGGAAATTATTCATGTATATAGATATATCCATATTTGTATATATACTTATTATGTTATATATATATATATATTAATATATATATAATATATATATATATATGTACATATTATATAGCAGGTCAGTTAACACATATAAACCTCCAGGGGATGTGCATGATTACAAGGAGTAAAAATGACAAGTTTTATTCCAAGAAACGCTTCGCCCATGAATTCTCTGTTAATCATCAGTCTGTGAAAGAACAAAAAGACACATTTATAAATAACATACAATAAAAGTGCAAAAAACAGGAATTCACATATATTAAAAGTAATCTTAAAATTACATAAAAGAACAAAGTAAAATAAAAACAGGTTAAAAGTAACTGCTTAGACAATAGCCGTCCATTGTAAGGAGAGAAGATGGAATGATCTAAGACAAGTTAAAAGTAACGACTTCAACTATGCCATTTTTACTCCTTGTATCATGGACATCCCCTGAAGGTTTCATATATGTATATATTTACGTACAAATACACGCATAAACGCGCGCATGTGCACACGTGTAAATATATATATGTATATACATATATATATGCATATATTTTTGTATATATAATATATATACTATAAATATATATACATACATATATACATGCACATGCTTCGATGGTTATATATTGAACAAGAACTACAGTCTGTGTTCTTGGAATGAAATTCGGATAATTATGGCAGTCGGCCACAAGCTTGCGATTTAGATTAGGTTCATTAATCAGGGGGTATTGGGCTGTGGGAGGGGGTATGAACCCCCGTGATATTTTAAGCTAACTTAATCTTATCCTTGAGTCGGAGTAATTAATTGAGGCTGTAATTGTATGCGCAATCGTATATATATTTTTTTTCCTCGTTTTCTCTGACCTGTTGCTAATGAGAAGAAAGTGCTTAGTAAAAGAATAGGAAAAAGGGTAATGATCAGGTTTCATTCTATTTTCGTTTATTCATTTCCTTGAGGGCTGCTTCTTCCATTGAGCGAAGTAATTAGCGAATAAAGATTCTCACTGGTGTTTCTGCTCTCTTGCAGAGTTGTGTAGTGAATCTCTCGCGACAGGTTTGCTTTTCAAGATTGCTACTGATGTTATTTGCGAATTGCTCTGCAATATGTTTAATAAAGTACTGATTATCAACGTAATCATTATTTTCTATTATGGTGTATGCATTTGCGATTCATACATTCCTTTTCTCTCTCTCTCTCTCTCTCTCTCTCTCTCTCTCTCTCTCTCTCTCGTCGTCATAGGTTTAAGGGAAGATGTCGAGGGTTGACTTCGCTTGACTTCGCTTGAAGCTTCTTGAATAGGAAAATGATGTTAGTGTATTTAATTGCTTCCCCGGGTAAGGATTCAATTCAAAGATGGCCTGGAGACGTACGGAAGAAGAGGTATAATTCTCTGGGGTATTATGAGTTTGCAGGGGTGGAAATTCGCCTTCCCTTACGTCCACACACAGTGTAAGTGTGTGTGTGTGTGTATTTGTGGATGCATGCGTATTATGTACAATTTATCCATGAAGGGTATTGCTTCCAAAGGGTTCTCAACAAATAAACACACCACACATTTTATAAATACTATATATATATATACATACATACATACATAATTTAATGCAGCAGCGCTTGTTTTGGGGTTAATTGTATGTCATAATATTTAAACCTTGTGTCAGATACGACTAGGTTCGGGTGTACGTGCTGATTTAACATATTCTTTTGTGTACGTCTTACATCTTGTCATAAAAACATACAAGTCACAGTAATTAAAATGACTTTTATTGTTTATGCATTCAGCAGTATATTTGAATTTTTTCACCCGCCTGATTGTAATTCGTAGTCGGTACTATTTCGTTACATTTATCTCGATTTTCGGGGATTTTATGCCACGAGAGTTTTCTCTGAAGAATGCATATGCGTTTCCTACGCTTGCAATATTTCTGCAGTGTAGCGTCTGGCGGTGTATTTTATGCAGGCTCGGATATTAAAGTGTCAGGTGAGTTTTTGGTATTCCTTTCGTGTTCCCTGAGCAATATTTAGATAATCAGATGCTTATATTTATTGAGATAAAGGAATGGCGAGTTCCCGCCCTTGAAGGTGAACCCAGAAATGCCAGCTGTTTTGTATGCTGATTCAATTCTTTGTTCCAAAAGTGGAACTTTTAATGGAAAGCATTGGAGATGAACATTCTCTCTCTCTCTCTCTCAT
>NC_087200.1:160251253-160256253 GCF_015104395.2 Macrobrachium nipponense
AAAATTGCTTGACATTGGATACAGCAGTTATCAATCAAGCTTGTCTACTATGTTTTTTTGATAATTACCAACTATTCCTTACATCTTGTCAATCTGATTGTGACCTATAAAGTAGTATGTAATTTCTTTGGAACTTATGTTGGGAGTTAGAAGTGTTTTTGTATTATTAGCATATTTTTGTTGGTTTGTTCATTATGACAATTATCAGTGGAGAGGTTCCAGAGTTCATAAAGGTGTACTGCTTTGCTTGTATTTAAATTTTGTATGTCATTGTTGCCAGAGGTTTAGCCTTCGTTACGTATAGCCAATCATCCATCGAGAAAGAGGGAAGAAATGCTGTCATAAGTTACGTAACGAGTGCGTTCGAAAACCTTTCTCTGAGAAAGTTGGCCCGTCTTCAAAAAAGGTCACTTTTACATTATAAGTACCAAATTTATTCAACCTACGTAGTGCAGAATACACTCAAAATTTAGGTGTGTGATATAATATGTATTCTGAATAAGCGTTATATTTATGAAATGCATAGATAAAAAGTTATTGCGAAAAAACCGTGTTACAGAGGCCCTGAATCTCATAGTAGGCGCAATTAGGCCACCACTGCCGGGCACCTAGATTCCCCTCCTGACCTTCGACCAAGTTTGTAATATATATATATATATATATATATATATATATATAATATATATATATATATATAATATATATATATATATATATATATTGATCGTAGTGCTTTTACACAGTGAGACAAAGGAAGGCGTAATTTAACACGGGTTTCTTCTTTAGTTCAACAGTGATAGGTTGGATAGTGCAATTACTGCTGTCTGGATTTTTTGAGGTCATCCCTCTAAATAACTCTTTACCTATTTTTAACGTCTGTATTTTCACATACATTTGATTGTGGTCATTCGTTCATTTTTTTTTCCGACCTTTGTACACTTGAGGATTTTTTAAGTAGCTGGGAGAGAGAGAGAGAGAGAGAGAGAGAGAGAGAGAGAGAGAGAGAGAGAGAGAGAGAGAGAGAGAGAGCGTGTGTGTGTGTGTGGTGTGCACGAGTTGATTTGGTATTAATTCTGGTGTCAGGCTTTTGCCGTTAAGTTCATGGTCAGATTCCTTTGAATAGAAAATACGTAATTTGTGGATGGAAAGTCAGTCCGGCTGCGACTCATTAGAATTCAATTCAGATTTAAACGTTTTTATATGTTATGGCTGTGAGTCTCTGTGGAAATAGGTAAATAATCATGATTATACGTCGATGCGCGCGCGTACACGCACTCTGTCTATCCATCTATCTAGCATTTTATTTATTTATATATCTGTCTCTGAATCACTCTCTCTCTATATATGTGTGTATATCGGTGTATATATATGAATATACACATAGAAACCCACGCAAAAGTGCGTGCCGTGGTATATTCAGGGTTACAAAATTCTTTTGAAAATAAGGATTTGAAAACAGAAAGTGAAAACTGATATCTTTGCTTTATTTTTTGGCTCTCGTTTACTATCAACTTTCATCTCTTGCAAGTATCACATCCCCAACCCGATCACATCCCACACTTTGCCCCTCAATCTGCTGTCCTTGCTCTTGGTTCTGGCGTCGCCCATCCATAAAAATGTTAAAACAACCCTGGTAGTAAAGCGCATCCACTTCCACGCTAATCAGTCCGTCTCCCATACATGAATTGCCTCGGCAACTATCCTACCTTTTATACCATACTTTTTCAATTTCCCACATTGAGAAATGTAACAATACCAATAGTACCAGTTAGCAAGTCTGGGACCACAACCAAACGTCGACTTTCTCACATTCAACCCTTTAACTTCTTTTACAGGAAATAGGAAATATTTGATAACGAAATAGTTCTTTTTGTAAAATAACTGACAGATAAATGGCACTGTTAAAGAATGATCCAAGTATATTTGTTATGCGAGTGACGTGTTTTGTCATATCGCATTAATTTTGTTAAGAAAATATGCCCACATATATTATTCATTTTGATCATTATGCGCATTTTATCCATACCTACATAGTATGGCTTTGTTGAGGGTAATACACTTGCCTTTTTAGGCAAATTTCTATTTTTACATCAGACTAGCATTCAGTATTGCTTTAAAGTTATATTTGTTACATTTTAGGTATTTCATAACGCGTCAGGATTGAACACGGGATTTTTAATGAAATCGTTTTATGTAGGAACTTTTTGTTTGATGATATAAAACAATTTGAGATGAAATACGTCGAGATCATTTGCCCCGTTGTAGCTTTTTCTGGCTTTCGTAATAAAGCAATTTGCTCCTCATTTCAGAGTTTTATAGTCATAGTTTGTGGATGTTTGTCATTTCGGTTTTGCTCCAGGATGTGCGTGCGCGCGCTTGCACGCTTCCTCTTTGACTGCGTATTTACGTTGGGGTATTTAGGTAGAACCCCCCCACCCCCCCCCCCCCCCCCCCCCCCCCCCCCCCCCCACCCACCCCCACCCCCCCCCTCACCCCCCCCACCCCTCTCTCCTCTTCCTCTCTCATACATGACAGTAATAGTGTGATTGTATGCCGCGGTGAAAACGTCATCTTCTCTATTTACAGATTTTTTTTTTTTTGCTCTGTGCTCTGATCACCGGCTTAGCTTAACACTATTGATGTCCTGGACACCGTTTTATAGTTAACTTCGTGGCTGCCATTTCAGCGGTATGTGCGCCATTGGTAGGAACAAAATGTGATTGAATTGCAACTTCGCCAACATGGTTGTCATAGTTGAAAAATGATGTGAATGTTTCCCCTCTGACGATCTTTTTGAGAGAGAGGATGAAATTACCCGAAGTCCTTCCACTTATTTATCGTCTTACGTCCTAACGTGGAGTTTCGTATAATTACTGGTCCTTACGCAAAGAAAAATCAAGCTGATGATGAAAGTAGGTGTTTTGTCGTCGTCAGTGCTATATGCCCGTCTTGCTCGAAAACCAGATGACTTGATTTTATGTTTCTTTGTGACTCATCTTGACCATATACTAATCTCCAAAGCTTTACTGTGAGCTCTAAGCTATTAGCTAATTATGGGGAACCTGTATGTCATTCCCAATATTTTTTTCTTTTTATTGATAAAATTCACAATAGAATCAATACAGTGGTTTTATATACATTCATAAATACAATATACACAATAACAATTCACAACCCTTATATCCTAAAAGTAACTTTTTATTTTATTTTACAATAGCATTAAGTATATGTTCTTTGGTAAAAAGGTTGTCTAATTTATTTGCATAAACTTTACTCAATATAAACTTCGTTTTTGACATTTTATTTCCTATATAAGCAATCAAGTTTGGGTCGTCTGTCAATAGACCCAAATATCGACCAAACCATACTCTTGCTACAAAATCTGACAGGAACACCATTGCTGTGTTTTCGTCTTTCTTAGATGGTGTCTTGAAATCAAATTTAAGAATCTAGTAAACTATCAGTTTCAATTTTACAACAGCTTTTTAGTATTGACTTTAACCAAATCAGAATGTTTTTGACGAGGGACAAAAATAAAATATGTGCATATTATTTTCAATAGTCACAAAAGAGACATTTATCTTCATTCGAGATTTTCATCATATGCAGCCTGTCTTTGGTATTAAGTATGTCATGAACATATCTATAAACTGTATCCCTGCTCTTCTTATCAATGTACTTATTATTTACATACTTCCAAATCTTAGTCCAATTAAAAAGCGGGTACAATAACTCTACCTTTGGTTTATAGTCTTTACAGTTCATAAGTAACCAGTATATTTCTTTAACAGACACCTTAGGATGATTCTTTAAACTATATACTTTTCTCAGTCATTCCCAATATTAAGTGAACATCAGTCATTAGCTCATAGTAGTAGATAATTTGAGCAAGTTTTGGAGACTCGGCCTGTAGGTAATTTTCCAACAGCCTCATCTGAATTCGGGACGTGCTCTCTTTCGGTTAACTTAAGTGACTGCCAGCCTTCAATTTCAGGAAACTGGACTCGATATCAACTGACTTTATTAGACCATTAATCCTCGGTAACTAGTAAACATTAAACCTTCGACTTATTTTAGGAGGTTCTCGGTCATTAAAATAATGTAAGGAGTAAAGTTTAAGCAGGTACATCTCTCTCTCTCTCTCTCTCCACTCTATATATATATATATATATATATATATATAATATATATATAGTATATATATATATATATATATATATATATATATATATATCTACCACAGGATCGATCCTGATGCGTCAGAAATTTATTTTTTATTTCACACATGATTCTCTGTGGATTACTTTCTAGTATATGTATATATATATATATATATATATATATATATATATATATATATTGATATGTATATACTATATGTATGTATATATACACTATGCATATACATATACATATACATATACAATGTATATGCATATGTGTGTTTGTTGTGTGCGTGTGTTCACGTGTACGTGTAATAAATAAAAGGATTGGGATATTATAAATTGTTATTTTATCTTCCTTGTACTTTTGGCATATTTAGAATCGATCAGTTAATATTCATGGGTACACAAAGAACGCATTTCTTTGAGATAATATGACCATTGACTAAGAAGGTCAATTAAATTGTGATTAACAGTATTTTGATTTTGGTAAAACAATATCAGATACAGTGGGTTAGCTTGTATATAGGTGAAAAGCTTGATATATCGTTTGAAGGGTTGCGTTCGAGAATATATCGTTGAAACATTGTGCACACAGGAAAGCCGTGAGTTCCAAGAGGATATATAAGGTGGCAAATTTTTTGAAGAAACCTAATATGCAGATGCGTCCATGCGAAAGAAATAATTTGTGGTGTGTATATAAAGGCCGTTGAAATACTGCCGGTAAGAATTCTGCAGAGGTTTCTGATGCGGCTGTGAGGCTCTGTGGTGGAGGCTGTGTATGTATGAGTTCGCCCTTTAAAGACAAGTTTGGTACAGCAGTCTTATTTCCTTTTC
>NC_087200.1:160261253-160266253 GCF_015104395.2 Macrobrachium nipponense
TATATATATATATATATTATTACACTCAACGTGGCGTTAGATAATGTGTATTCCTTGCGCTCACCTACTCGCACTTTTTCTCATCATTTAGTTAACTTAACTTTCCTTATTTATCCTGCGTCGCTTTTCCTTGGTCCTCTTCCCTGGTTTCTTATGGCCTCCAACACCCCATCCATCAAGCATCTTTGTTGTGGTGGGATTAAGTTTTTGTCTTTCCTGCTTTTCCCCCATTTCAACCTCCTCTTTTAAGTGTAATGGGTTTTTTATTTCCCTTTCCAACAGCTCTCTCTCTCTCTCTCTCTCTCTCTCTCTCTCTCTCTCTCTCTCTCCTCTCTCTTTGTAGTCATATGTATTATGTATATCTAGTTATTTCAAGTTGGGATTCATGTTACCTTTTGTCTTGTTTATTTCTGCTGATATTTCATTGACTCTATTTTTTATGGAAATTATAAATATATTTCCTTCCTGAAATTTATGACTTTGTTGATTTACTATCCGCATTTTTTTTACATTTTTTTAGTTGGATAGTTGTTCCCTGACATCATGAGTTATGGATGCCCTACATTGAGTTTTATAGAGTATATTGGAGTTGCGTAATTGCAGATGGGAAAGACCCTTAAAAATATAAAAGCCAATCTCAATATAGAGATATATCTGATATTGTGAGTTCATTTCCTCATCTTGGCCATTTAGGATACAACTGAACAGACCATAACTTCTTGTAAACCGCTCGATATTATCCTGTTAAAGTCAAAATGGCCTTTTTTTATCACTGTCACGTGACTGTTCTCATTTCATATGCTACAAAACTCTAGTATAGTGTGAAATTTTGAAGAAATATGCGTAACCATATATTAACATCCCGTCCTAAACGTGGCTGAGATTTCTGAATCTGAAGCTACAAAAATTCATTTTTTGATTCACTTCAAGACGACGCTTAGTTTAACTCCTTGACGTAACCTTTGCTTCTGCGTTATTCTAGAGTGTGATTGAAAGTCCCAGACGTGAGTAGAGAGAGAAAGGAATTAATCTTTGCATTCCCACAGGATGCCCTAATTCCCTTAATGCTTTTAAAGGAAAAGAACACTCCCTCACTCCGTGGAGTCAGCAAGATTCCTAAGTAAGAAAAATTGGAAGGTGAGCCAACCCTGATTTGGTTGTCGTCGTCTTGTCCTACTCTGTCTCCTCTTTTGTAGAGTGACATGCTTCTTACATTTTTATTTGAGAATCGTAGAACTGACGGCTGAAAAATTCGTACAGGCGCCTTTTGTTCTCTTGAACTTACTACCTTCGTGAAATTGTCTTTGGGTTTGCCCTTTCGATATATTTTCTTTTCATTTACGGTTGTGCTGTAGGGAATCATCCTTGTAATAATGACTTTACTTTGTGAAAGAAATATGTTTGCTCACTAATTGGCATGGTCTCTCTTTCCTGCTGTAGCTGTGCGACAAATATTGCCTTTTCTCTGCGTCTTTTGTGTGCGCTTCAATTAATGCGGCTTTTTGGCTTCTGATTAACCCTTGTCTGTTCGATGTCAAGTTTTAACTGAAATGGTTTCTTTCATAAGAACCATATTTTTCTTTCAATTAATTGTTCTCTCTCTCTCTCTCTCTCTCTCTCTCTCTCTCTCTCTCTCTCTCTCTCTCTCTCTCTCTCACTTTGTATCCATTTCCAAAGTCAGTTTTGACACATTATTATTATTATTATTATTATTATTATTATTATTATTATTATTATTATTATTTAGTGCCTATCACAAATACTATTCGGATTCATATACGCTGCGAAGGCCCTCTACGGGGCAATGCTGTCCGGAACCATTCTCTCTCTCTCTCTCTCTCTCTCTCTCTCTCTCTCTCTCTCTCTCTCTCTCTCTCTCTCTCTCTCATGTATGCATATATAGGGAAACAAGTTTTATGTTTGTCCTATCCTCCCTACGAAGGATCTGTTTGCAATTCCGTCAAAAAAATTATTTTCCATTTTCCATAACTTGTGTACTTTGCTCTTGTAAATTGAATTTCACCTTTTTTTTCATGTTTTTATTTTTATATTTTTTTCTGAGCGAATATTTATTTACAAATTACTATACTAATTTTTTTTATGTTTTGTCTGAAAATATGATTGCGAACGAGAGAGAGAGAGAGAGAGACAGAGAGAGACAGAGAGAGAGAGAGAGAGAGAGAGAGAGAGAGATCTAGCCTCTCGCTCTACGGTAATTGTTTTGAATGAGTTTCCCCAGTTGCTTTCACTTCCGAATGGTCTTCAAGATGTCAACAAGGAAATCCAATTCATGACGGGCGAAATAATCTCATTTAACCAAGAATATCTGTCCTGAATTTCCTTAATGCTATTATTTGTTAATCGAGGGAAGGAACGAGATGATTTCCTGATTTCCTAATTTTTGTCGAAAGTGATTTTTTTTTTTTTTTGTTTTTTTTTTTTTACGGAGAGATGGATTGAGTTAAAGAAAGAAACGATTCAGTTTTGGTGACAATTTTTTTTCTCAAATGTCTCTTGAAATATACAAGTGCTTTTGCACTAAGAGAGAGATGTATGGTGGCGTTTATGTGATATATCGTTTCTGATAATGCTTAATTGTGGGTATGTACGTAAAGGCTTTGAGGCTGTTGAAGCTTGCACAAGACCACAAGAATACGCGCGCGCGCACACACACACACAGACACACACACACAACACACACACATATATATATATATATATATATATATATATATATTATATATATATATATATATTTATATATATGTGTGTGTGTGTGTGTGTGTGTGTCTGTGTGTGTGTGTACTTATTTCTGATAGCCACAATGACTGATAAGTAATAGACATTTTCACATTTTCTGGACACGTTTATTACTACTGTACAAGCATTGAATCCAAATTGTAAGTAAATATTTAATAAAAAGCCGTTTTCCTAGCGAAACCCTTTTACATTTAAGTGAAAAGTCCCACAGAATACCTTGGACACAACGCCAAATACTGTCACGTCGGTAACGAAACTATTTCAAAGAACTTGTTAGAATCTGTTTTGATTCAGTTAACCTGGGTGAATAATTTTAAGGTAAGTCGAGGATTATTTTCTTTTAACCCGGTCATAAAACATATATTCCAGAAGGAACTGAAGGATAGAATACAGATGATTACCAATAAGTAGATTTCGACTTTAATCTGTTGACCGTTCTGTGACCTCCCGACCTTTTTGTATTCCCTTATGACTTGTACCCACCATTTATGTAGGCTCTTGCTTCTGTAAATCCTTGACTTGCTTTAAAATTATTAACCCAGGTTAACTGAATCCAAACAGATTCTAACAGGCTCGTTGAAATGGTTTCGTTGCAACGTGACAATATTTGGCTTTGCGTCCAATGTATTCTGTGGGACTTTTCGCTTAAATGTAAAAGGATTATATATATATATATAATATATATATATATATTATATATATATATATATATATATATATATATATCTATATATATGAGAAAATAAATCAATTCCGAGGTAGAAGCGAATTAGATATTAAAGGACATTTGTAGCTCGAATTATCTATATGAATCACGGTGATGTGATAATTATTTATATATATATATATATATATATATATATATATATATATATATATAATATGATATATATATATTATATATACATATATATATAAATTATATATATATATATATATATATATATTATATATAAATCCTTCGGTAGTTATTTTCTGTTTAAACGACCTCTCACTAGATATGTACTCTTGTTACCGGATTTTCAGTTCATGGAACCCGAATGCAGATGTTAACGCTCCCAGTCAGTTTCATTATTTAATATTATAATCTAATAAACTGACAACTTTATTTGCAATTTTCCTATAATTTAATTTGAAAACATTGCACTGATGTTATTGTTGAGTGAATCGTATTATTTACATCTATAGATTTGCCATAGACACGGAAGTTTGTATCCGACAGAGGAGAGAGAGAGAGAGAGAGAGAGAGAGAGAGAGAGAGAGAGAGAGAGAGAGAGAGAATAGTTTTATTATAATTTATATGATTTCTCATATGCTCGGACGTAAATTGAAACGCGAGATGATTTTCCTTACATTTTCATATTCAGGTAAGGCAAAAAACATTTTGTTTGTGGACTTGAGTGCAGGCACATATGGTAGAGAGAGAGAGAGAGAGAGAGAGAGAGAGAGAGAGAGAGAGAGAGAGAGAGAGAGAGAGAGAGAGAATAGCAGTTTAGGCTTTGGATTTGTATTTATTTCCACTACCGTTTCATTCGCTTCATGTGTCATTTTATTGGTAGAATATTTGAGATTGTGTTTCGGAAGTGGATGTTTTCCCGAAATCATGACGGTCCAGTTGCACAATTGATATCAGAATCCTGCATAATATTTATTTTTGTACTTTATAACGATCGAGGTAAATCTAAATAGCGACAGTGGTAAAATGGTTTCACGTATTTTAACCCGAATCTTCCTCTTGTAATTTGCTATATTTGTGTAGTATTGTTAGTAAGCCAAAATCATATGTATGCGTGGTTGTTGTGCATTACTGATTGTTTTCAAGAAAATGATAATAAAGAATTACATTTCTCCTTGAAGTTATATATATATATATATATATATATATATCTATATATATATATATATATATATATATATATATATATATATATCTCTGCTGCATGATCCTTAAACATAAATTCAGGAAAGCCGAGGACACATGGTGGTTTAAAAGAAGACTTATTGTTGTGGAAACGTTTCACACATGACTATGTGCATCATCAGTCTGCAAAGTGACCGAGTAAATAGCATTAAAATCATCACAAAACACAGGATTCTTAAAATGACAATTAAAATAGATTAAAAGACCAAAAAAGAAGCAAAGTACAAATAACTGCTGTTACACCAACTTTGAGGTACAACGGAAGCAGATAGAATGACTAAAAAGGAAGGAACACAAACCCCCACAACAATAAATTTTC
>NC_087200.1:160271253-160278753 GCF_015104395.2 Macrobrachium nipponense
ATATTATATACTGCTCCTATAGGACGATTAATGTATAATATATGGAGCATTGGAATGTATATGTCATATGATACCTGATGGAATGCCCGACAGTGTCGGTGTGTTTAAGAAAACTCTGGGTGAGATGATGCTGGTCAGAGCATACCAAGATGATTGTAAACGGGACATCTCGTGAAGAACTAAGAGGAATTTAGGCTGAGAAATCTGGGTAGGTCACGTAGCCGCTTCTGTTGACCTGGATCATGTCACGGGACTTCTACGTCACAGGGAGTGGCGAAGTGATGTTCTAGAGTGTGTTCGTATGTTTCTAAAGGCGGTCATCAGGGGGTAAATTTAATAGAATGCCCAGGAAAGATGAATCATTCTGGCAGTATCGTGAATTTGTGAAACAGTTGCCTGAGAGAAGGCGCAAGTTTTTGCCAGCAAAGGAGATTTTTTTTTTCTCTCTCTCTCTCTCTCTAAAAGTGACCTTTGTTTTTTTTCTCAGATGGATTTGTTATAGATCACGTAATCGGGGAATTTTTCACATGTAACTATAACTTCGGTCATGACAGACTTTGACATTCGTTATTGAGAGTACTTAAAATGATTAGTCTGAGAGACTGAATTTTTCATTTCCTCATTTGTAAATAGTTAAGAACAGTCATGCCCTTTCCTTCTTTAATTCTTTTATTTATTTTTTTATGTTAAGTTTGGGAATAAACGTGTATTTTGGTTGAACATGAGTTTCCCATAGCCTTAGTTTTATTTGTACTATGTGCACGAGAAGACTTCGATGCACAGGGGTGACGATAGTAGGTTTCCTTAAGCTTTAATAGAAGAAATTGGGGGGGGGGGGTTATAAGAGTGATGTAACTCAAAATCGATTACTTGTTTGTAGGGGGAAGCAGCTACTTCGAAACTTAGTGCTAATATATAATTGGTGTAAAGTTTTATGGGGAACCTTTACTGACATATTATATGTTATATGTGCATATGTACCTGTGTGTGGGCTTCTCTGTGTTTTTACTATCTGTTCTTGTATTACCGTTATTATTTTGAATTATATTTTGACAATGTATAACAGCTGCTGTATTGATCGTTGATTTTGAAATGAATCTAGGTAGATCCAGACAAATGAGTCTTGCCCACGTAGACCATGTAAGATGGTTTACGAAGAGAAAGAAACAGTTACCAGAAGTCGGATTGACAGTCAAATTAGGAGGATGATTTCACAGAAGCGGGGAATTTATTACAGTGTGTCATGAGCATAGCACTGCAGGCATTACTGGAAGGTCTCTAGCGAATCACTTTGGTCAAAGGCCCGTTGGCTTCCATCCTAAATTTTCATGTCCAAATTCCTGAACCTTGCGTAGCTCCAGTCAACAACAACAACAACAACAACAACAACAACAATAATAATAATAATAATAATAATAATAATAATAATAATAATAATAATAATAAATGTGAATATGAACTATAGATAATAACTTGGAATTTCCTCCAAAGATTGACACCAGAGGGGTAGATGATCATCTGAGAGGGAATTCTACCTATTTCTTATAATTTTTTTCTAGTCTCACACTTTCACCCCCGCCCACGCTCTCTTTTTAGCATTTCCCCAACTTTCTACATTTTGCTCTAAACTGTCGTCGTTATAACGCCGTTTTATTTATTTAGTAAATCAGCCTTGACATTTTTAGCACAGCAGTATTTGCAGCAGCTCTTTGTACCCAAACCATCATTTTCGTATAATTTGTGTATCAAAGTTTAGAGTATGTAGGAAAAATGTTCAAGAAACCCTTCATAAACAGTCTCAGAATGCCCTGCATGTTTAAAGATGTCACTGGACACGTTGATGTTCGCAGGGCAAGTTTGTATGAACTAGAAAATGGAATTTAGTCTGTTTCATATTATTTTGTTTATTTTGCATAACGGCGAAAACACTACATAGTACGTATTCGTTGAAAAGTTATAATGCATTATGGAAGACCAGTTTTTATCAGCACCGAGTGACTGGCGAGGTTGATGGTCGTAACTCAGATCATTTAAAGGATACGAATTATGGGTCTGATTGAAAGAATTGGAATTTTATTTCCATAAGCTTTTAGGTGTAAAAGTGACTGATCATGATTGCTTGCAACTTACAATGAAGGTAAAAAGTAACGTGGACATTTTTCACCTCTAATGTTAGAGAGCAGATGAACTGTGACAATACTTTGAATTAAGTGAAGGTAACCAGTATATTGTTTGGCGATTATAAATAGAAAGATTAATGATTTTTGTCTGGGCAGTTGTTGTTTCGAAAGGCGGTTGCTTGCCTCAGAATTTGACATCTCTAGAATCAATGTGCAGTTATAGAGTAAGACTCTTGTATTGAGGATTGTTTAACTCATGCAATAACTCAAAACAAATTGACTGAAAAACTTTTCAGTTGCCAGTATATACGGGATGTGACAATAAATCAAGGAATTCAGATCTGATTGTACTTTGTTAGCGGAATTGATGTTAAATACTTAAGCCCTTGGGAGGAATTCGAATGTGAAATTCTAAGTAAGAGAGCTCGAGAGCCTCCTTGAGTATAAGCTTCATCTTTTAGAAGTTGACTTTATGGAAGCCGTATTGAAACCGTGAGTGAGATAACTCAGCCCCGCGTCAATGGAAGAGGATAAT
Organism: Macrobrachium nipponense; assembly: GCF_015104395.2. Taxonomy (NCBI): domain Eukaryota; kingdom Metazoa; phylum Arthropoda; class Malacostraca; order Decapoda; family Palaemonidae; genus Macrobrachium; species Macrobrachium nipponense. The sequence goes on from NC_087200.1 coordinate 160,273,909, forward strand.
TCAATTTGACTGTGATGGAAGTTAGGTATTGAATATGAGAACCTTGATACTGATTCGGGAATTTCGATTGAATTTCCGGGAATTTCACTACTGGAATTGATTGGGTGATGCGGGCATACATACATATATAGCGTGTATGTGTGTGTGTGTGTTTGTGGGTGTGTAAAAAAGAATGTATTTATTTATATATTCATCGCGCTCCAAATTTTCGTGATTCAGTTATACATATAGATGCATATTATATATGATATATACATGCCGTGATATATATATATACGCATTAAGCTACAAATGTCTTTTAATATCTAATTCACTTTACACTTTACCTCAGAATTAATATACTTTCATATATGTTAACCGAAGAGGAATTTTTTAGAATGAATTAGATATTGAAGGACATTTGTAGCTTAATGCATATATATATATATATATATATATATATATATATATATATATATATATTATATATATATATATATATGTGTGTGTGTGTGTGTGTGTGTGCGCATTTATATTTGTTCGTTTTATATAGCTCCTTAGAAAACAGTAATCCTGTTTATTGATTCTACAATAACCCAGTAAGCCGAGTTCATTGGTACGACTAACAGTAAAATGCGCCGTCCTCAGTATTGAAATAAATTTGAAAATTTATGACCCCTTGAAACATTACAACGCAAAAGGTTAGCAGTCATTTAAGTAGTTCACCGAACAGTGCTAAATTATATCCATTTAAATAAAGGGGATTATGATCTTTGGAGCTCAGCTTATGCCAGCGTTACAGCTCATGATCTTTCAAACGGCTATTCAAAAGTGCGCATGTTCGAGGAAACACTTGCGTCAATAGTATTTTATTTTATAGTGCAAGAATTAGGGTACGATGTACTTGACTAAGTATGCTCTCTCTCTCTCTCTCTCTCTCTCTCTCTCTCTCTCTCTCTCTCTCTCTCTCTCTCTCTCTCTCATTATATGCACACCCGGGGATATATAGTGGATGCATTTATACTCCAAACAAATTTATTGCGTTTTGTACGTGTTTGTAGTGACAGGTTTAGTTCATACAGGATTCAACGCACCAAGTGAGAGTGAAATGAATATTTGAGGTTTATTTTCAATCGTGTTCGTCTCCCTTCATGTCACCTTCATTCTTCCCTTTCATTGTTTCTTCATTTCCTTGTTTATATTTCCCTATGCTTTTACGCCGTCATTCTTAGTCCCTTCAGTGAGGCCAAGTGGTCATATCGACAGCCTGACCTGGCCTCGCCCAGATCGACACTGCTGTTAATTGAGGCAGAGACGTCCGTCGCTTCCGAGGTCGCTTCGGCGATCAAATATTGAAGTGAGGATGAAAGACTGATTGGAAAGGGGGTCTGGGATTCCGCCCCTCATAACAGATTCTCTCTCTCTCTCTCTTCTCTCTCTCTCTCTCTCTCCTTGTAACCGGAGCCGATTGTTATAATGTTCTGCTTCTCTTCCTTCCATATGATCGCATTGCTTGGGAAATCTAAACGTAAGGCTGCTCTCTCTCTCTCTCTCTCTCTCTCTCTCTCTCTCTCTCTCTCTCTCTCTGTTCTAATGTGAATAGCGGTTTGTTATGAAAAAGAAAAAGTTGTCCCATAGCCAACATAATGATCGCCCTTATCAGTCAAGATCGGACCAATCACAAGGAATAATTGGCTCGCGGCACGCACTTGGCGCCTTGTGATTGGCCAATTACTGACCTATAGCCCCACCCGCGGGGTTTGACGATGATGGGTGTAACGGCTCCGTGGATTAAGACAGACCTCTAATTAGCAAATTGCATCCATAAATTCTCATTATGGAACTGGACTTCGTCTCAGGATGGTGATCCAGTTTTACATCTTTATACTTAGGCATCTCTTTCTCTCGCTACTACCACTAGTACTACTAGTTCTACTACTAGGTCGAAATGTAAATCATTAAATTTGGGAGAGACTCTCTCTCTCTCTCTCTCTCTCTCTCTCTCTCTCTCTCTCTCTCCTCCTCTACTCTCTCTCTACTACTACTACTACTACTACTAGGTCGAGTTATATATCATTAAATTTGGGCTAATCTCTCTCTCTCTCTCTCTTTGTATCATCAGATCATCAGGAATGTCACTTTCTTCATGAACTTTGGGGACAGTTAAATTAGCGATAAATCATGATGTCCCTTTATGGTCAGAACAGAAGCCCAAAAACACTTGCTCAGCATCTTGTAATGAGGATCGTAATTCAAGCAGTTAGCAGCCCGTCTTTATTCCCCACAAGTCCTGCCGTAAATAAATCCTTTTAGGAGGGATTATGTTTTAATCGCCACCCTGTTTATCATTAGTTGCCCGCTGAGATTTTTACGTAGCTTGGAATTTAAGTATTCCGACGGTCTTCTTAATTCTTTTATTTATATAGGGCAGTTATCTCGTTTGTTTATAAGTGAATAGTTGGAAGTGATTTCCCCATTTTGTCATAAAATGTGTGTGTGTGCGTGTTTTATTTTATTTTATTTTATTTTATTTTATTTATTTATTTATTTATTTTGTATGCAAACAGGTACCCCGAGTTCTTTTCTCCTCCTCTCCTTTTCTTCTATTTAAACGTGTTGACTTAGCACTTCCTCTCACTTGGCATTTTGCTGGCTTGCATTTCAGATTCATAGTGTGTTCCGAATAATTGGCCTTTGTGTTTGTCAGCGTTTGTATGAGGTGCGTGTAATTTATGCACATATCCATATGCTTCCCTTCATCTAGTATGGAACTGAGGAAGCCTCATCTTGTGGGTGTGTGGTTTTGTAAGAGCCTGGTTATCAATTAGTTTACGATGGCACTTACGTCAATGTTTATTCATATTCCTTATCAATCGTTTTAATTCCGTGGTGGTCCGTTTCATGCTTTACGTGTTAGACATTCGAGTATTATGCAGCTTCATTTTATAGAGAATCTCGTTATCTTCGTCTCAAAGTATCTAAGATAAAAAATGTTCAAGAATGCCATATAATGTTGGTTTCGAAAACCTCACATAAATAATATTTACCTTAGACATTATATGAGTTCATGTTAATGTTATAATTTTCGTTTCCTTATCTCTTTTTATCGGTATTTCGTCTGTTTTTGTAACCGTAAAAGAAATCGGCTTTCTATTAGTATATCGTCTGCTTTACCGACTGCATCCAAGTCGATCGATACAGGATCGCAGAATTTCATACAATTACAAAATTAATTTCAGTTATTAGCGATCAATTATTGGAATGGACCTGTCAACGAAGAGCACATCGCACAGAGAGAGAGAGAGAGAGAGAGAGAGAGAGAGAGAGAGAGAGAGAGAGAGAGAGGAGATTGGTAATAAAGTTTCAAGTACAAATATTGCGATCGCCAATCGATGATTTGAGATCTTAGCCAAAAGATGTGCAATAATTAAAAAAGTATAAAGTTTATTACATAATGTTACTGGCTCTAAGCTTTATACTTACACATACTGCTTTTTTTTATTCCAAGCCTGTGTGCGTGCGTGCGACGCTATTCAAAAGTCAGTGAAGTTTAGCAGTGTTGGATCTGGTCAGTATTTGGATGGATCTTGATCTTTTGTTGGGCTAGCAACCTCTTCCCAAATACATGCTGATAATTATGCCTAAGCAGAAAGACCAAAACATTCTTTAGAACTCTTGGATCTACACTATCCCCAGGTTAAAAGGTGCAGAGCTAAAGAAATAACAGATCTAGTGAAGGAAAAGAAATGATTTGATTTGTAGTTTCCTGAAGGAAAGGAAGATGATTTGCAGGTTTACAGTAGGAAGGATGTAGTCATCAAGAAGAAAAGAAAGCAGAAAACAAAGGAAACAGTTGTCATGAAAGAAAAAGAGCGGTTAATATGAGGCAGTAACTTTGGGAAAATAAGTTGTGCTACATAAAGAAAATTCAGAGGGAAGGGTTAATGTACAAACGGATCTCGGAATGAAAGATGCAAATGGAGAGATGCTTTCTGGAGAGGATTTATTTGAGTCGATGGAGTATTTTGAAGGTTGGATTACGAGGGAGATGCGGTCGTCCGGCGATGAAAGTTGATTGAGTGGCTGACCAGGGTTTGTGATGTATGTTGGAAGACGGAAAGGTTCGAAAGATGTTGATGATAGAAATAATTGTTTCTTTGATAAGGGTATTTGTGAAACGAGAGAGTGAAAGGAATTTAGGGGAACAATATTTGGTACACCAGGAAGAATTATGGGGAGGAGTTTAATCAAGAGGGAAGTAAATAATGATAGGGAAAATTGAGTAATTAATGTGTATGTGGATGTGGATGGTGGAAGAATGGAAGCGGTTGGTGTGTTTAGGCACTGGGCAGTAAATGCAATTGTCATGGTGGGGGAGGGAAAAGGTGAGTCGCAGAATAGTTGAAGTATCATTTTTTAATGTGTTTTGAAAACTGAAAAGGTCCGGAGTGTGGAGACAAGTGGAAGCGGAAAACAAGTTACCTTGAGATTATGTATCATGGTATTTTGAGATGGCATATTGTCATCTGTAGAGAAAGACGGAAGATTAGTTGGTGAAAGAGAGACCATGACTTCAGAACACCTAGAAGGCGCTGGATAGACACTGTAGAAGAGTTATTAAAAAGGAGAAGCCTTGAAATCCAGGAGGTGCCAGAGTGCATGTAATAATATAAGTGTCACAATGTGTGTAGGGATCAATCTGAGCCATACTGGTGACGCCTTCTGTGTAGGCACTGGTGGGTTACCAGTCACTAGGATGTTATACTATGACTCTGGCAATGTCCACTGTCTTGTTGTTCTATGCCGCCCACTGCCAGTGGAAAAACTGCCTTATATATATATATATATATGGATATATAATATATA
>NC_087200.1:160281253-160336253 GCF_015104395.2 Macrobrachium nipponense
GTTTTGGAATTTTACGTCCTCATTCATTTCTTTTAAGCTGGCTTGAAGACCTTTTCTCTTCGGTATGCATTTGGAAAAACCAGGATCCAGTTATTTTGAGCAAGACGATTTTGATTTGAGACTTGTTGATGAGTTGGGATTGTTCAAAACAATGCATGGGTCTATTCGCAGTGAAGAATGAACATTTTGAATTGCTTGGAAAGGTGATAGTTTCCTTTTGCTTTAATGCAGCTGGTAGTTTATATGCTTAGGAGATCGCACCGCCTATTGAGTAGCTCTGTATGGTGGCATCAACACCTTTGGTTATATGATGAAGTGAGGGCTGACCCGACAGTTAACCTCCTTTGTTATGCATATGAATATGCCCTGATTGAGTAATGAATGCGTATTGTTTCTGCTTTGTGTTTCGGTTTGTGCGTAAAAGTTCTCGGCGCTGATAAGGAGAGTTACTCTTTAATGGATACAATATTAGCCCCTTTCCCTTTAGTAAATACACACACACACACACACACACATACACGCACACACACACACTCACACACACACGACCCCCATCCGTTCCAGTTAGGTGTCACCTGCGTTTTCGTGTCGTTAATTAGTCTAATGAGACTTTTTATGTTATGTAATGATGCTCCTCTCTGTCTCCGGAGTTCCTTCAAATCGATGCGTCCTCCTCACTCCCTCCTGTCCCTACAAAAAGAGAGTGAGAGAGAAAATAAAGGTAGGAAAAATCTGGTGAGGATGAGATCTGTGTCGAGAGGGAACGGGTTCCGCCGAAGGGAAATATAAAAGGAGTTAAGGCTGATGAAGTGGCTGTGAGAGGGACCAAAGGACAGCAGGAGATTTAAAAGTGCATGTTGTCAATCAATTATTTACCGTTTTCACCGGTGGTTTTTACTTTCGTTTATGTTTCCGCCGGTGAAATAATTGATATATGCATAATGTACAGGCAGTGTGTGTGTGTGTCTGTGCGTGCGAGCGCGCATCAAGAGAGGTGAAAAGCAAACTCATCACATCAGTATACCTCTATTTCATTACTGACCTCCCTTGGGTTCATAAACGAATAAAAAAGTCGCGACAACTTTTTTTTTTTCAGAAAGGTACAAGTTAGTTTAAATAAATTCATGTTGAAGTTTATAAATGCAGGAGGCTTTTAGGACGGTGAATAATGAACGAATCCGAAGTATTTCGCGTGTTTGCACTTTTGACGGCAGATTTCGTCCCCGCATTAAACTTGTCCGTGTAAAGCATCCGAAATGAGGATTTAAATGCCTTGGGGAGTCGTTAGCATAACCGCTCCGGGGGATTTTCCCGTCTAATTATGTTATCCCGAGGGATTTCTCCTAATGGTCCTTATATCAGCCGACTGAAAAGAAATAGATATGATGCACATAATTACCCCAAGGATCGTCATGTTGATTCTGCCTCGCCCAGTAATTATACGGCTGGATTCGTGTTCCCCCTTTCTCTCTTTTTAAGGACTTTGCTTTTCGCTGGGGTCAAGTTTGTCTTCTGTTGTGTGGCTTTCTACTATTTCCGTTTCTTGTTCAGCTTTTAATTCATTTTTATGTTTTACTTAATGTTTATTTTTTAAATTTTTTTTAGTCTTTACTTTGGCTTCTCTTTTTCATTAGTTATTGTAAGCATTAATTCCAATGTCCATTTTTTTTTTTTATTTATTTCTATATGATAAAAAGTGAAGTTTGTATTCACTCGTGATTTCATTTCATATCCACATTATTCCTAATAAAACCTCACATAATTTTGTTCTCGGTTTTGACACTTGTAAGAAATTTGTTTTAAAGTTCGTGCCGTTTATTTTATTTTTCGGTACCTAAATTATCTTTTAATGTTGTCTTATTGTATCTTACTGCTTATTTTAGGACATATGTTTCCATTTTCCGTTTTGTTGAGTTTGGAATTTGCAACTGTAGGCCTTGATTGTTTTTTGTTTTTGTTTTTTTCGCGCAAAATAATTTGACGTCATATGCACATTCTTATCTCCAGATCAAGAGTGCTAGATTTCATTACACGAATTTCATGACCCAAATTCTTGACAGATAGGCTGCCCCAGAAACTTTACTGATATTGATGATATATTCTTGATAACAACCCGGAACTGTCATCGATGCAACTTGTCTCTTAGTGTAATGAGTATTGATGGATCTGGGATTGTTAATCGTAATTGGATGAGGAGCCTTCATTGGATGTGTGTATTTGTTTCATTTATTTTGTTCATTGTAGTATTCATTGTTGTGTATGTGTGCGTGTGTGTGTAGTAAAGTCAGTCAGCCTTCCCCCTTACAATGGCTTGCTATAGATACACAACATTATTCTCATTACTGTGTTTACTCATTGTATATTTGACAACTTTAACCATTCCTTGTGTCTTCGCAGAAGGCTCGTCAGCAGCCCTTGAAATCCCTGCCTCCCCCCCCCCCCCCACTCAAACACAGTCACCCACTTCTCTCTTGAATGTGCTCTCACACTTCTATAGCGCTACACTTGCTAAACCCTATCCTGCCGTCACTTTCGATCCCCTTCTTCCAACTTCACAAAAGCAGCTGAATTTTCCGCGCTTCTCAGACAGTTAAATACTTCACTGCTAACCTCGTCACCTCATTTCTCATTTGTCCAGTTCACCTACTCAGCATACTGTTCAAGCAGTAGCCATCTCTACCTCTTTCCTCTAATTCACATTCAACATACACTCTTCATTTTCATGAAGCAGCTTTAAGTGGAATCACGTACCACCATTCTTATGCCATCCATGATGACTTCCACTCTACTAAATGATAAACATTCCAATCTTTCACCAACCATGATGACATTCGTTCCTTACTCTTACCAACTTACATTTTTATCTCGCTCATGCAAACCTTTTCACTCATTTCCTGTTCTACACATGTCCTCTTTTACTATCCCCGGCAAACGTGATCCTCTCTAAACTGTATTACCGAATCCTTTTCATATCCTATAATTTTATAGTTGCATTTCTAGTCCGTTTTCACTCATCTCTCAGTATTCCATCCATATGAAAGAAATGACATCCAGTAAGACTCAACGTACCCTCTTCTCAACTAACACCCTTATCCTGGACCCGTTTTTGCTGCGGGCCAGTCGCCCTTTTGCTTACATATTCCAACAGAATCTTCAGTCTTCGTAGCCTACACCATAAATCTCCAACACTGTCAGTTTGCGTGTATGTCAATTATTTTCTTAATAATTCTCTGGTTCCATATATACCTTCCACAACATTTTCCTTCGATATCAGACTTCTTAAACAACTGGGCATAACAAACACCCGATCCACTTAGCCTTTTCTATGTCTAACCTTATACTGCCCCTCTCCCTGTGATTCTTCCTCTCTTATACGTCCTACTTTTTTAGTCAAAACATTGTCACAATAATGTTCTGCAATGATAAATCTTAAACCCCGATCATTTCTATACTTAGAGGACGAAAGTTATTGTTTGGAGTCCTATACTCGGTTTTTGTTCCATCTGTCCACCCGCTTGTGGTGTTTGCGTATGGTAACACTGCGTCCCGGGCTTTAGATAGTTACATTCAGCTTACATTCAACAATAATAACAATATCCTATTTCGAATATTATCGGTGTAATTCGCATACAGTACATTATTAAAACACTTTTCAGTTGCAAATGTGCACCCAGATATCCTTTTATTTACCTAAAACTTACACATAGCGAACCTATCTAAAGCCCGGGACGCAGTGTTACCGTACGCAAACACCACAGGCGGGTGGACAGATGGTTACCTGGTGCAGTTTCATTCTTGAACTTCATAATTGCTCTCCTTACCCACAAATCACTGATTTCTATCAACATTTGAAAAATAAATGATCCCATTTCACTTGCTTCATATAGGTTTACCGATCTTTTATCCTCCACTATCAAAGCTTCTTCAGAATACTCATTCCTTTGACAGAAAAATGCAATCTCGTCAGAGAACATTGATTCCTTTGCATCTTGAGTTCTAAGATCCATTTGCTCATGAACTGTCCTCTCCACGTGTATTTTCCTCTATTACAACTTTGTAAGTAGCCTACGTACGACTCTGGTCTACCCTTGTAATATTATTACTTCCCTTCATGTTGCCTATGTAATTTTATTTAGGCTACTTAGTAAATCTGCTTTTTTAGCTGTACACGATCTTCTCTTGTTGTTTTTGATTAAGCTGACCTTGTGTCAGCACGGGCTCTTGCTCACCGAGCAGCCCGTAATGAATTTCTTTTCTTGTGTCTTGCCTCAAACCAAGGACATGGCCTCAAACAATCGTCTTTTGTCCATTCTTTCACCACTTGATATTTTATCCATATATCTTATGTACTGTGTATATACTATATTTGTGTTTGCTCATGTGTCACTAGGTTTTAATTTTGATAGAAGTTAGTTTTTTTTCTGTGGCTATAATTTGTTTATAGATACTTGGCACATGTGTACTACTTAAGCTCCGAAGGTAATTTGAGATTATGGACAAACGTAAAAAGGCCGAGATATGCGAAGAAAAGTTTTGTTTGAAGAATCGAGGTTATTGGCGTCAATCGAGAGATGATTCTCGGAAGAACAGGGACTGAGAAGCGAATGGGAAGGCTAGAAACAGGGTTATTTGTTGAAAGGAAAGTCAATATTTGTGGAAGAATGTAGCAAAGTGCTCATTGTAGCGAACAACACCAGATTGGTTGGCCCAACACCTGCCTTAAGGTTTCGATAAACAGCTTAACGTAATAACCGTTCAGGTTTGTGGCTTTTGGGATTTCCCCCCCCTAGTAGTGAATATCTTTTATGTTTTTATGACCGTCATAAAAAAGAATACCCTGGTTAGGGTTGTGTAGCATCAGTATCATCGAAATAAGCATCATTATATAGCTCGCGCCTTGCCTTAATGAAGTTGTAGCTATCACTATTGCAAACAGTATCACCATCACCGCCGCTGCCGCCACGCCCAGTGCTCTCTCCCCCACCTACATCACCTTCAGGAACACCACGCTTAAATGCGTAAATCTATTTGCCTCTCTCTCTCTCTCTCTCTCTCTCTCTCCTCTCTCTCTCTCTCTCTCTCTCTCTTCTGCAGAAGATGAAGGTATTAAACGCGTTTTCCTTTATTAGTGCAGTTTATTTACTGAACTCGGTAACAGCTTGTCAGGCCTTATTCATTAACCAGTTGAACTCTTTCTTATTTATTTTCATCTTAGCATTTCCAATATAGTATCATTTTGTCCACCGGAATGGTAGAAAACCTTGGATATTGCTGAATTGCTTGTCAAACTATTAGTTTTATTTTTCTGTGCCAGCTATACGTGTATTCGTTTCTATTCATCACATATTGTTTAATCTTTATTCGTGGCATAAAACAAAAACCCAGCGTCGAACATCGTTACGGGATTATCGTATTGGACGGCATCCCCAGTGATCGAGCAGTTAGGAGCCATTCGTATTATTGCCTTACAACCCCTGCTGATCGTTAGCGCCTACAAATGCTATTACTGATGGAATTATTTCTTCAAATAAATCCGACGTGACGTTGGGTTTATCCCGTTGTTATCAGCCTATTGGATTGAATCATTCGGATGATGTATATGTGTGTGTATGTGTATGTATGCGCGCTTGCTACTTCGGATTTCCTCTCTGTGTCTGGGATCCGTAGTGTTGTGTCGTCAGATTTGTTTTGCAAATAAATTAAGTCATGTGCCTGAAATCTCTCTCTCTCTCTCTCTCTCACTCTTACGTCCGTGCCGTTTTAGTTGCTATTTTTTTTAAGTTGTTTTTTGTGTTGTGTAGGCCAGTAAAAGAAAAACAACTTCCTTTATATATATATATATATATATATATATATATATATATATATACACACACATATATAGTAGCCATATTTACATAGTATTGTGTAGAATACAGGATATCCTTATTATTTTTTGTGTATAACATCTTCACGTTGGTAATCCATTTTATACTAGGTGCTTTTGTAGTTCATGTTACTCTTTGAAACATGGTAATTAATCAAGCATGTTTTAGAGCCCAAAATTAGAAAAATGAAATTAAAAGTGATGTATTAATGTTATCTAGACACAAAGGTTTGTATATATTGCCATGGACAGTTAGAAATATAGTGTTACTGTTCATCGTGTCACATGTAGTACTAGCAAAATCCTAATCTTAAGCGGCTTCAACTTTTTTTTTTTTTTACTCACGTTCCTCCACACTTACTTCCATAAAGGAGAGTTTGCTTAGCAAACTTCATGCATTTCCTCCTTGGCTCTCAAAGAGACTCGCGTTTTTTTTTTTTTTTTTTATAAAGCTCAATTTTATATATCGTTTTACCTACTCTGTGATACCTTTTTTCTCCATTTACCATTACCTGTTATATTTATTCCCAAATGGTCACATACATGTGCTGCGTCTGTTCCTCTGCCATGTAGATTAGCCAAATGGCCACATACATATGCTGCGTCTGTTCCTCTGCCATGTAGATTAGCCAAATGGCCACATACATATGCTGCGTCTGTTCCTCTGCCATATAGATTAGCCAAATGGCCACATACATATGCTGCGTCTGTTCCTCTGCCATATAGATTAGCCAAATGGCCACATACATATGCTGCGTCTGTTCCTCTGCCATATAGATTAGCCAAATGGCCACATACATATGCTGCGTCTGTTCCCCTGCCATGTAGATTAGCCAAATGGCCACATACATATGCTGCGTCTGTTCCTCTGCCATGTAGATTAGCCAAATGGCCACATACATATGCTGCTTCTGTTCCTCTGCCATGTAGATTAAGAATCACCGCTTCATCTCCTGGGTTTCTGTTTACCCTCCTAACTTTTATTTGTGCTCATTATTGTTCTGAGTCTTCTCCTTTTGCAAACACTCTCAAATCTTTTCCCTAGTTTCGGATGAACTTCATGTATCCAGAGAGTGCAGTACTATAGTTATCTTATCTCACAACTATGTGCCCACATCTACCATCCTTTCTGTGACCTATCGCATCACGCCACCCGGCAGTTGTCAGTCACGGAGACTTAATATTTCCTTTCTCAGGCCCACTTTTACATCAGGTCACTCACTCTCCTATCTACACATTTTGACAAGCTTCTCTTCCATTAGAAAAGCTTTCCTTGCTCTCACAACTTTACCTGTTGTACCACATATCCATAATGCTTCTTTATCCAAGCTGTCATTAGTTTTTCCTGGGTAGCTTTCTCCTTTCATTTTGTAACTTTCTACCTAACTAATTCCTGACTAGCATTTGAGTCGTATACTATTCCTTATCTGAATCCACTCTGTCTTCCCTGATCAGTCCCTGTCATCTGACTTCCTTTTGGGAACGAAATCGTACCATGCACCTCCTTGCTTTACTAAGTCACATGTCACCTTATTCTTTCATTCCTCTTTTATCACTCTCACATTTTTATAGTAACAATGATTTCTCTAACCCATTCCTTAGGAACATTTTTCTCTTCCATGCACACCCTACGAAACCTGGTCAGCCACTGAGCCACTCTCTTACCCCCGTGCACAGCATCTCGCTTGTAATCCCATCAGCTCCCCGTGTCTTCCCATTCTTCAACATCCTCTTGTTAGTAAACCTTTCCATCTTGCGTCATTCGCTCTCCTCTTCTGTTATACACGCACACATACACACACTCACACTCGGTCTTCCTCTCTCTTTGTCTCTCTCATAAGAAAATATACATAAACCAACATATTCCGACAAAGAAATGAATAAGGTGAATCTTGTGAATATCCTAATGATGCATTAGGAAAAGAATGCCAAAAGCATGCAAATGTGTGGTAAGGTTTGGTATAGCATAGTCAATCCACAAAACCTAATCAGAAAATGTGCGCATGCAACATTCCGACCCATCCACAGTGTGCTGAGGTAATACAAGATTTGAGAAAAGATACAAGAATTTTTTGTTCAACATGTCTATAACATGGATAGGACAATGTTATTAAATCAAGATTGAATGTACAAATAGTTGAGGATGAAGAAGAAGAGGAAGAGGAAGAAGAAGAAGAAAAAGAAGAAGAGGAAAACGGAAGAGAAGTAAACAAAAATGAAATGACAGAAAAAAATAAGGAAAACAAAGAACAAGATAAAAGTATGGATGCAGAGATACTCATTGATACTACATATGAGGCAATAAAGCAGCATACCTACGAAGAAATAAATTACGATATGACAACAGAAAAGCAAATCCCGAAGAGGCTCTACCCAGATCTACACAATGACGGGAAAGAGGAAAAAATAGACAAGAAAGACAAATCTGCAACCTTTTGAAAAGAGGGAATTGCAGATTTGGAGAAAGATGTTACTACAAACATCCTAAGATATGTCAAAACTATGAAATATATGGTAAATGTGCATACTTAGATGGATATGGGGATGATTGCAGAGATCTGCATCCAAAAATATGTAAAAACCTAAAGAAGGAAAAGGATGTAAGTTCGACAAAAAATGCAAATATATGCACCCTGTAGCCATGAATCATAATCAAATAAATAACCAACCAAGTAATAAAATCCAAAATAAGAAAGAAACAAATAAAGAGAGAAATCAAGAATATCAGGTAAAAGAGAAAGCAAACCACCAATGAGATATGCAGAGGTGTCAGCAAAAAATTTCAAAGCATCAGCTCCGAAATTCTACTCAAGAGATAATAACTGTATTTATTATGCAAGAGGATATTGCAGAAACGGAGAAAAATTTAAAATTCAGATTCAGACAAAACTGAATAATTATGATGAAGGAAGATCAAATATTATGGAAAAGTTGGATTTTTAATGTCAGAATTTCTGGAAATGAAAAAAAGAACAACATACCAGAACAGGAAAGAGACATGGGAAAATCCTTATTACTACCATTATTAATGAAGGAGAAAACACGCAAACCATCATAGTGATAATGCGCAGGGTTTAGTTACGAGTAACTCAAAAAGAAAAATAGAGTACTTAGAAGAACTAACCCCCCAAAAATGAAAAGAAATAGATATAATGAATATAAAGTGAAACCTGGTATTCCCAAGAGACTGGAATGCTGATCAAATAAAAGGGTTCCAAACTTATAGATCAGATAGAAAAAATAGGAATCAAGGGTGAACCGCAATATATGGGAAAGACAAAAAACAGGAAGGAAAAATATATGAGAAATATAGTAACTCAGAATGTGAACTAATGCGGGTAGAATTTGAATCTGAAAAATTGATGACATAGTAATATATAGACCTCCTAATACTAAAGAGTTTGACTTAATAATTGAAAAATTGGATGATATATGTAGAAATCACAAGGACTGGACTATTCTCCTATCTGGTGACTTCAACTTTCCTTTCGTAGAATGGAAAGAACGAATAGGAGATTGTGGTTGTACTTATACATATAAAAAAGAGAGTAATAGTAGTGCAGAAGATAAGAGGCAATTTGGAAAAGCTATCAGATATGCTACTAGAATACAACATTCAACAAATAAATCACCTGCCAACAAGAAAGGAAAATACTTTAGACCTAGTATTTGTGAACGAGATGAATTATGTTAAAGAAATAATAGTTTATAATGCGAGTATTTCAGACCATAATGTCATAGAATTAAAACAGTTCATTCCAAAGCAAGTGAAAATAGAGATAAGCAAGAAATGAAAAAAAGTGGGAAGGATATGGAAAATACAACTTCTACAGTCAAAAATATAAAATGGTCAGAAATTAATGAAGAATTAAACAAAGATTGGGATAACATTTTCGTAAGTGATGACATAAGGGTAAATACGGAGATATTATATAAAATATTGGAGAAAATAGTGGAAAAATATATACCGAAGAAGAAAAGTAAACATCATTCATGCATACCAAGAGACAGAAGGATCTTGTTCCAGAAAATCAGAAAGTGGAAAAAAGGTCTTGCAAAAGAAAAAAATGCATGGAAAGTTATAGAACTAAAAAGTAAGATAGAAATGCAGAACAAAAGATTATACAATCAAAAGAAAATGAAAACGGGACTTGGAAGAAAAAACCCTATTAAATATCAAGCAAAACCCCAAACTATTATACTCATATGCGAAGAAGATGAATAAAAGAAGAATAGAAATAGGCCCTCTGAGAATTGAAGGGAGATTAACGAATGAAAAAAAGGAAATTTGCAACATACTGGCAGAACGATATAAGAGAGAATTCACCCCTAGAATAGATAATGAAGATAATGATATAAAGAAGTAAGGGAAGAAAATAGTGATATTTAGCTGACATAGAAATTAATGAAGCTGATATTGTGCAGGCAATTAATGAAATTAAAAATGGAGCTGCTGCAGGGCCGGATGAGTCCCTGCTATTTTGTTAAAGAAAGTAGTTCATTCTATCGCAAAGCCACTTGCAATATTATTAAGACAAAGTGTAGATACAGGCAAGATTTATGATGAGCACAAATTAGCATATATCACCCCTACTTTCAAAAGTGGATCAAGACTAGAGGCAAGTAATTATAGGCCTGTGAGTCTAACATCACATATTATGAAAGTGTATGAAAGGGTAATGAAGAAAAATATTATGAAACATTTAATAAAAAATAATTTGTTTAATATAGGACAACACGGTTTCGTACCCGGAAAAAGTACACAAACCCAACTGTTAGTCCACCGTGAGAACATATTCAAAAATATGAAAAGCGGAAATGAAACAGATGTGGTTTATCTAGACTTTGCAAAAGCTTTTGACAAAGTAGACCATAATATATTAGCAAAGAAAATTAGAAAACACAATATCGTAGATAAGTAGGAAGATGGTTAAAGAATTTTTACACAACAGAAAACAGATAGTTATTGCAAACGATGAGAAATCGGATGAAACCAAGGTAATATCCGGTGTGCCACAAGGTACGGTTCTAGCTGCAATATTGTTTGTTATTATGATTGAAGACATAGACAGTAATGTTAAGGATTCGGTAGTGAGTAGTTTCGTTCGCTGATGACACAAGAATAAGTAGAGAAATTACTTGTGATGAAGATAGGAACGCTCTACAAAGAGACCTTAACAAAAGTATATGATTGGGCAGAGGTAAATAGGATGGTATTTAACTCTGATAAATTTGAATCAATAAATTATGGAGACAGAGAAGGAAAGCTATATGCATATAGGGGACCTAATAATGAGACAATCACAAATAAGGAACAAGCAGTTAAAGACCTTGGTGTGATGATGAATGGAACATGTTATGCAATGATCAAATAGCAATTCTGTTGGCAAAATGTAAAGCAAAAATGGGAATGTTGTTACGGCACTCAAAACAAGAAAAGCTGAACACATGATTATGCTTTATAAACATATGTTCGTAGTCCACTTGAATATTGCAATATGATATGGTACCCACACTATCAAAAGGATATTGCACAAATAGAGAGTGTACAAAGGTCCTTTACAGCTAGAATAGAAGAAGTTAAGGACCTAGACTACTGGGAAAGACTACAATCCTTAAATTATATAGTCTAGAAAGGAGAAGAGAACGCTACATGATAATTCAGGCATGGAAACAGATAGAAGGAATAACAGAAAATATCATGGAACTAAAAATATCAGAAAGAGCAAGCAGAGGTAGATTAATAGTGCCCAAAAACTATACCAGGAAAAATAAGGAAAGCACACAGGACATTAATCCACTACGCCACCAGCATCGATAATGCAGCGTCTATCAATGCGTGCCAGCTCATCTGAGGAATATATCAGGAGTGAGCGTAGATGTGTTTAAGAATAAGCTCGACAAATATCTAAACTGCATCCCAGACCATCCAAGATTGGAAGATGCAAAATATACCGGAAGATGTACTAGCAACTCTCTGGTAGACATTAGAGGCGCCTCACACTGAGGGACCTGGGGCAACCCGAACGAACTGTAAAGGTCTGTAAGGTTAAGGTAAGGTCTCTATTATATATATATGTGTGTGTGTGTGTGTGTGTGTGTGAGTGAGTGTGTATACATATATATGTATGTGTGTGTGTGAGAGAGAGAGAGAGAGAGAGAGAGAGAGAGAGAGAGAGAGAGAGTTCATAGTATGCGTTGTCTGTTTGTTTAAAAAGAGTCCCTCGCGGTACTCAGGCAGAAATAAAGTTTGGAAACAAAAGCCATGCAATAGCAGTGGTTCTGTAGATTCTAATGCTATTTATGGAGAACATACATTGGACAATCCCGTGCCTTTTACTATTCCATACCATGAAGTGAAATGCGATATCCTGTTTATATGACTTTTCCTTATTCTAAAACCCATTCTTGAATATTTTTGTCTGTACGATATTTGTTTTCGATGGATAGTATATGCGTCTGTATTTCACATTAATTCGTGTTCAGTATGTATTAAATGGTACATTTCTTACGTGCCACGTCTAGGGAGGCATTTCTACAAAATTCGTACGTCTTTCGTGAGTTGTTCATCATTATCTAGTCTACTTTACTTTGATATACAAGAGAGAAAAGTGTACTCGGTAAAGCAAAACTTGTAAATGTACATATTCCTTCAACATTGACAACGGACATCGTCAGAAACATAGTCACATTCGGCCTCTGGGATATTAGCATGGAAATGTGTTAACGAATTTGGACGCAGACATGTTTTTCCCTGTGCCTGTCTGTGCTGTCAAGCAGCGTAGAATATTCCACTTTTTTTCTTCGTAACATTTAAAATGAATCTAATCCGGTGTAATCCGGTGTGACCTCTGAAACTGCAAGTAGGATTTAAAGGCATTCATTAAATTCAGATCTTCAAATTTTGCCTATGTATATAAATTTGCATCCATATATATATCTTGTACTTACATGGCTATTTATTTAAAAAGATTTGTTGTACATGTACTTATTAAATTTGCCTACTAGAAAGATTAAATTTACAATAACCTTTTCCTCAGTCTTTTTCGAATGTATGCACGTCACGTTCCAATGTTTAAGTAATTTCTTTTGTATTTTAGTACACTCAGTTATTTTCTGAACGTTGGTTTAAGCGGGCCTCTCCTCTCTCTCTCTCTCTCTCTCTCTCTCTCTCTCTCTCTCTCTCTCTCTCTCTCTATTAAGGTCATTATCTTACTTTCGATAGGTATTCTTTGAAATTAATTAATGCTGCGCCTTTTTCATATTTACCTGTTACGAGGTAACCGTGCTTGTTTGATTTGATTTCTTAGCTAGAGAAAATATATTTTAACAAGCGCTTGTGGATGGATGTGTGTACAATTCAGGGGTGTCAAACTCATGGCCCGCGGGATGGTCTTAAGTGGCCCACGAGGTGCCAAGAGATTTTTCAACTCGAGCTACTATAACTGTTAGAACTGAGGAAAATTTAACTAAAGTTACTAAACTGTTAAAACACGAGATAGTGAGATTCACCTTTCATTCATATGACGATAATTTATTAATTTATCTCATGTTATAATTGCTGGCAATAAGCCTCTTTTATTGCAAATCTTAATAATTGAGTCATAAGGAATCCGTCCGAAAAGGTAATTACCAAATCTTGGATGGCCCTCGAGATCATAACCAAGTGCATAATTGGCCCTGGAAGGATTTGAGTTTGGCACCCCTGGTGTACATATTCACAAGCATATCCGCTAACACTCACTTATACCACAACAAAATTTTCCGACCATCACCGAACTTAACGCTTTCGTGGAAGTTCCAAAGCTGAGGATAGTTGAAAGGCTTGGAATTTCTGGCAAGTGTGAACCGTTTCATCCTTTTTGTCTTCTGTGAGGACTTTTTTTTTTTTTTTCATCTTTCAACTCAATAGAAAGCATCTCAAAACTTTCCTCTCTTCGCCTGATAAAGGTCCTGATTTTCTTGGAAGAGACTATTTTTGCGTTTTCCGTTTTTTATTTCTTTGGTTTTATGTTGATTTGATAATGTGTCTAGGAATTTGCTCGCGGGTTTTATTTCTGATCACAACTGTGCCACACCTCTCTCTCTCTCTCTCTCTCTCTCTCTCTCTCTCTCTCTCTCTCTCTCTCTCTCTCTCTCATGATATGGGAATGCTATACACATTCTGTCTTTTGCAAGATTGTTTAAACAAAAGAATATGGGTGCTAATATATTATATATATATATATATATATATATATATATATATATATATATATATATACATATATATATATATATATGTATATATATATATATATGTATGTATGTATGTATGTATATGTATATATATATATATATAATATATTTATATATACACACACACATATATATGTGTGTGTGTGTGTGTGTGTGTGTGTGTGTGTGTATATATATATATATATATACACATACATCCATATACGCTTGTTTCAAAGCGCGCGCGCGCGCGTGTGTGTGTGTATATACGGACACGCGATAGTTCCTGGACCTGGGTATCTCGAGCCAACGTCACCCGGCTGAATGTAAGAGCAATGCATACATTCCTGCCAAAAGCTGACGTCCCTCCGGTTTGACATCAAAGGGCCGATTCAGAGGGAAATTTTATAAGATCCGGTTAAAAATATTGTATGATCTGTTTGGGTTCGCTTCAAGGCTCCATTTACTGAAGCACTTTGTACAGGGATTCTTCTATAGCCGTTCTTGACTTAGGAGTTTTTAATATTTAAGCGAGAAGATTACATGAAACTTTTATCCAAGCCATTTCCTGTCGGCGCCCCCCCTCCCCCCCTCCTCCTTCCCCCTTTTCCTACCACAACATATATGTGTATTCGCGCCTGCGCATGCTCGTTTAAGGCTTGATGAGTAGGCTGCTGTAGGGGCTCATTCATTTTTACAGGTAGTTATAGATATTAATCCGTTTTCCCAGTCAGGAGCTGGCAAAAAAGGCAAGGCTGTGGTTAATGGAATTGTTAAATCGTGGATGAACTATCTGTGCAGAAAACTTCCATAACAGTAGCTGAATCGTGCACTTACACTACACGAAACCACCCTACACACACTTCATCGCTCGCTCTATCCTGTAATCTCTTATTCTGCCTGGACATTGAGTCCTTTCCTTTCCAGCGCCTCGTCTACCCCATCTATCCAGCACTTTCTGACCCCGTCATCGCCTCCGAATGGTGCACTCTTCACAAATCTATTGTCTTCCATTCTTTCCATATAGCCGGACCATCTCAAAAGACTGTCCTCCATCCTTTCACATTATTCGTACTTATACTCACTGTCGACTTGCTTTAATTGCAAACTTTCGATAACTCGCCGGTTTTTGATGCTCCCCTTCGTTATCCCAGTCCTGTTCGCTAGCTCCTGCCGTTGCTCCTCACTATCCATGATTATCATTTCTCTTTTGTTTGTTCCGCATTTCATTCATGATATTGAAAGAAAAAATTCAGAAATAGAAAAAAATAATAGTTTGATCTTGAGAAATTTAAACCTTTTTGTATTTTCTCATCAACATGGATTGTTTTCATTCACTTTCCTTTTCATTTCCTCTGGGTTTAATATCGTAAAGAATGTATGAACGGAAACCATCGTATTTAGATATCTATTTTTATATATATATAAATAATAGATTGATTATTTGGCAGCTAGGAAGTAGTACGTGCATGAAAAGACAAAGATTGATAAGGCACTGAGAGGAGGAAACCAATGGATTTATTTATAAGAGAGAGTGGACGTGCGTTGTGTGTGTGTGTGTGTGTGTTTAGAACCTCCCCTATTGGTTAGCTCAACCGGAACGGTATATCCTCTGAATATCGGTATCTGATTAGACCTTAACCCCCATTCCCCTCCCCCGTGGGAGTATAGAGTGATCGGGAAACGCGGGTAGTCAGTCAGCTACTGCGATGCTGCTCCTTCGTACAGCACGAACTGTTGCACGCCCGTAAATGTTTTCGGTTTTAACGATGGTTTTAGGTCTTCTTTGATGCCTGGATTATTAATTGCAATAATAACATTACTATTTAGTCACTAGCACCAGGATATTTTAAAGACTTTTAACTGATATTTTAGATTGCTTTCTCCTTGTTTCACTCTCCGTCTTCATTTGAATTCCGTCGGTACGGCAACTTTAAGTCCTTAATTATTTCAGGTCTAAGTAGTAGACAGATAAAAGAAAACTAGAGAGAATTCAGGATTATTGTTAATAACGTCTAACCTCTATTATTCATTGTATTATGATCTATGTAAGAAAGACAGTAATAACAATGAATAGTAATAATTGTAATAATATATATGTCTCTTCGCTAATTAGCCCTCCTTAAGCCAGGTTTTAATGAATATGAAGGTGGTCCATTGCAGATTGCCTTTGTTTCATTTCTGTTAAGATTATCATCTTAATAATTACATATATGGTGTCACACTTACCTCACATATTTTTTCAAATTTCTGATCGTTCATTCGCCCACTACATATGACTGTATTTTATTAATTACTTGAATTAATCTTTAAATTGTTGTGGATCTCGAAATTAATGCTGTTGATGTAAGTTATAGGGTTATGAGGGTTCATTTATATATGTATGCTGAATATTTTCGTGTTGAGAGAGCTTTGTTCGTAAGATTGACGAGAGCCTGTTCGTTCGTGGGGTTTGATTGTATGCGTGGAGAATTTTGTTCTTGTGCAACAAAGATAGGAAAAGGATTTTTTTAGTTTTATTTCTGTATGGGAGTTTATACATTTGCTGTTCTGTACAGCATGATTTGCCAGTATGCAGTGGCCAAAAATCCGTAAGAAACTTAATTTGCGTAGAGTTCATACAAATGCCGGTAGGTGTTTTACACATTTTTATGTAATGCTTTCGTGGTTCATGCACATGCTTTACTAATTTACACGAAAATCTGTGTATATTCGTGTAGAGTGCTTATTTATTCATAATGGAAAGTGTTGATTCGCCTGGTTTTAATGTGTAGAGTCTCTTAATGTTGAGTTGAACTCGTGTTTTTGAAGAGTACGTTCGTACGTATGCACGGGTTTGTTTGTTGTTCAGAAATGAGAATATCGAGGATTTGCGAAAAAAGGGTCGGGATTGGCGAGAAATGGCATAGTTCCATCCTCGTGCCAAAACAGTTATATAGGGGAGGAAGTAGTGGTTGTTGATAGGAGCTCTATTGGACCTTCCATTTATTTTAACTGGTGGAAAATTGGTTCCAGCCGAGCTCCCGTGCAAGTCTCTTCGATTCGTATGTGTTACATTTTCCCAAAAACAGAAAATGCAAGCTGTTATTTTTGCTGCTAATTGTAATGCTAGTGTTTTCTAGTTGTTCATTTTGGCTTGCGTGATTTTTGTTTGTGTGACGAAGTTAGTTTGATCTTACATTGCACTATATCATATTGTTATACATAACATTGTGTTATATGTATATGTATATATATACATACATACATTTTATATATATATACATATAATATATATATATTATATATATATATATATATATATATATTAAATCTGTGTATATTGAGGCTAATATTCTACTTTATTACTTCTATGTTTTTGTTATTCTGCAATTTTGTCTACTGTAAGTCATTATGAATGATGTAGGGGATAAACATTTCATTACTTGATTTAGTAATGAATGATGAGTGATATATTTATTTTAATGTTCATTAAATTGACTGAAAACTTTCGACAGTCATCATTTTTTTCTGTTTAATACGTCATTTTATTATCTGATTTTCTTTCTTATTCTTTTATAATATTTAGATTTAAATTTTATAGTATTTTCGTACATCAACGTATGTCTTAAAATGTTAAGTATTAGTTTTTTGTCTTTCATCTAATTATTATTTGTAGAAGCAACAACAACAACATTAGTCGTAGCACTTGTTCCTGTTTTGTAGTAATTTCATTTTACGCGAACCCAAGTAAAACCATTAACCCAGTGACTGTTTTCTAACAACGTACGACACCATATTGGGAGGAAATTGCAAAGTTCAGATTTTTAAAAATCTACTTTATGGTACTATTACCACGGGGACGTGCCTCGAGTTCAGTAAAAGAGGGACTCCTGAAGGGGGGCTGGGGGTGGGTGGACGTTCTTTGACTTGGGTCCGCTCTGGGTTCCCTCACTGGGTCCAGATACAGAGCTCTGTTTTGGGGTACATTGGAAAATACCCCCCTTAGTGCTGACGTTATCAGGTACATCTAGATATCCATGTTAGAGAGCAAAACTACATTTGTATATTTATTCTATATACTATTGCATAGTTTGCTTTATAATGCATGCATATACTTCACCATCAACTGCAAGTAAAATCTCTGCTCGTAAAGTTTACGTTTTTAAGTGTATGGACCAATATTTCTTATTGCTTTAATTTCGTATTTTCATGTTATACCTTTCAACTGGGTGCCTTACAGCCCTAATGACAGATGAAGTCTTTTATTCAGTACAGTATCCTGTAGAAGTTGCTGAAATTTTGAGTAAGACCTTGGGTGAAATCATGGTTTACTCACTATTACTAATACTACTACTGTTCCTAAAGTACTACTGTGGATGATCTATGTAAATAAAGTCGCTCATCGAAAGACAGCTCGTCATATGCCAAAGTTTGAGCCTCGCCGAAGAAAACGTTTGAAATTTTGAGGTGATTACAGTGTCCGATGTTTGGGGTTGGGATTTTGTATTGTACGTTGCCCTCGAGGTCACCTAACGGATAAAGGGTCATGTGCTGAAGTTGAGATGCTCTTTACTACAGAATTCGCGAAGGTACTCAATTGTTACGATTAAGTCTTTGTCATTTACAATTAACCTTTATGCTTTTCCATTTGGTCTCTTTACATATTATTGCCATACGCACATTTTTGTTATCTCTGTCTATGAATGTATGTAAATAAACATGCAGGATTTGGAGGGGCTCGAATCCTGGCCCGGACAGGTTCACTGTAAGGTATTCCTAAGTACGACGAATTTTATATTAAATGCTATTAATACATACACATATACGTATATATATATATCTATATATATATATATATATTGTATATATATATATATATATAATATTATTATGTATATATATATATATGTGTGTGTATATATCTATATATATATATATATATATATATATATATATATATATATATATATGTATATATATATATATATATACATCGAGCTACAAATGTCCTTTAATATCTAATTCGCTCCACCTCAGAATTAATATATTTTCGTATATGTTAACCGAAGGGGAATTCTTTAGTCGATAAGAAATTAATATTCTCCTTCGGTTAACGTATATGAAAATATATTATTTCCGAGGTAGAGCGAATTAGATCTTAAAGGACATTTGTAGCTCGATGTATGTATTATGAATCACGTTAATGTGATATGACTCTATATATATATATATATATATATATATATATATATATATATAAAAGCGAATACGAAGTCACGTGCATCTACTGTGATTTTTTAGCATCTATATATATATATATATTATATATATATCTTATATATGTATATACATAATTATTATTACAGAATAATTTCAATATTAATTGCGCTGTACTTAGGAATACCTACTCCCAAAGTGAGTTGTAACTGATAAGTGCAATCTGTCCGAGCCAGGATTCGAACCTGTTCGAACATGAGGTTTGGGTCGCATCCTGGCCGGGCAAGATTCACTTATCAGTTATGATCCTCCTTGGACGTCAGTTATTCCCAGGGTATAGTCAGTTGGGTATTATGAGATATTTATTGCTTAATATTCTACGGTTTAAAAAATTCACGCGTACATAAATGGCAAGACCTTATATTTACCTACGTATACGTGTGGGAATGTATTATTTCATAGATTCCACGTGAGAAGGTGGGTGAAAACTGGGACGTTTGAAGAACAAGTAGTTTTGTAGTTTATTTTAAATTTGCAAGTTCATTCGTACTAGATTGGATATATATATATATATATATATATATATATATATATATATATATATATATATATATATATATATATATATATATATATATAAATGTGTGTGTGTGTGTGTGTGTGTGTGTGTGTGTGTGTGTGTGTGTGAGAGAGAGAGAGAGAGAGAGATAGATAGATAGATAGATAGATAGATATACCTGCACATATACATACTACCAAGGACAGTTTCCTGTGATAAGCGCATTTTCCTCTGCCAGGATTCGAACCTCTGCCGTTGATAGCGCTGGTAATTCCCGTTGACATGCGTTGGCGATTAAAAAGAAAAAAGATAATAAGAGGGAGAGGAAAACTTACGAAATAGGTCTTTGTTCTTGATAAGTGGTTGGTAAATATGTAGACTTCTCGTAAGTACCTCTTACGGTGCAACAACGTATCCATTTAGATATTCTGTAAGTTTTTACATACACAGAAAAGTACTTATTATCTGAATGGATAGTAAGTTTTGTTTTAGCTGATATAAAACAAATAGCACACTGTGCATTACTCTAGTATTATTGGAAACATACTGCATATACGTGCATATGTCAATTGTGTACGCTTATTTAGATTTCATACGTATTTTTATGTCTATAAAATTTATGTTGTGTTCTATTGCCTCTTCATATGGTCTGTATCGTAGATTTCCCGTAGGTGTTATTGACTAGTTTGAATAATGATCTGGAAGCCATATTCATTTGGATAGGGAGCCGCAGCCCCGGTCTCTGAAGATCTGTTGGTAAACCAAATGTAAATTAATGGATCCGGGAATATTGAAGGTGACTGGATGGGGAAGAGAGAGAGAGAGAGAGAGAGAGAGAGAGAGAGAGAGAGAGAGAGAGAGAGAGAGATTAGCTTGAAGCTGACAAGGAAGTGTACAAAGTATAGATATTGGGAAGGGGAGGAGTTGGGCAAGCATCGGTTTTTAAGATGCTTGGTGTAAGGAAAATGAGTATACAAAGGGAGAGAGAAGAGAGAGAGAGAGAGAGAGAGAGAGAGAGAGAGAGAGAGAGAACCAGTGAAGGAGCATCAAGAGAGTAGAAGCTGCAGGCACACCCTGGTCAGTTACGGTGAAATAATCAGTCTTGTGTGAAAATTGATCTGGGGCCGATTGGAGCCTCGGGCCAATTAAGACTTCAGGTCCAATTCCCATCCCTAAGGAAGGTGTTTTAATTGTTTCAAATTGCCAATACGGTCCTTGTTTCGAAGTCGACGCTTAGTTTATTTCTCCCAAAGAGGGAGAAGAAGAAGAAGAGGAAGAAGAAGAAGAAGAAGAAGAAGACGACAAGGAAGAGGAAGAAGAAGAAGAAGAAGAAGAAGACGTAGAGAGTTCTTAAGAGATTCTGCTTCTTCTTGAAATGTCCTTGATTCAAGGCGGACTTGAGCGTGCTGTAGTTCTCCTCCGATACTAAATAGCAGGGAATTTCAGATCTGTCAAGAAAAGGTGACGAGATTATAGGTTATTCTTCGGTTTTGGTGAAGGTTCGCATTTTTCCGCGTTTTCTCTTGATAACGGAGAACACCTAAGAGGCCTTCGTGTGGTAAATAAAGAACAACATGCTACACAGTAGCAATGTAAGCGTTGAAGGAAATGTTACGGCGTTGAGATGTTTGTAGAACGACTTGGCCTGTGCGAGGATCCGATAATGATCTTTTGGCCCTTTTAATATCATGGTAAAATGCTATATTTTATATATCTATATATATATATATATATATATATATGTGTGTGTGTGTGTGTGTGTGTGGTGTGTGTGTGTGTATATATATAAATATATATATGTATATTTATATATATATATTTATATATATATATATATATATATATATATATATATATATATATATATGTATGTATCTAAATACATACACACACACATATATAGCGTGTGTGTGTGTGTTCATACACAACTTACGCTTTATTGGCCATAGATATTCTTCCCATTTTACATATTTTCTCTTCTTTCTGCAACTTGTTTTGCCATCTTTTATTTTTGTGGGATATTTATCATTTAGACAAGGTCATGACCCCAGACAAGGTCAGTATTTACTGTGGTCAAGTGCTGAGTCGTATAGCCTTCCTGTATTTCCGTAATTAGGGTAATCTGAGTGGTTATGTAAGTCGACTACTCCTATCCGTCATTTGACCAGAGAAGTGAATGACATGTGTACTGGAAGGACCACATCACAATGCTCGATGTCTTGTTGCAAGAATACAAGAATCAACGTATTTATTGTTACGCAATAAAAACTATTCACGATGCATTTCCTCTTAATTGGAGTGTACATTTTATATTTTTTTTGTTATTGGACTGTCATCTTTTGTCTTGGCTCTCATCGAAGGGAATGAATGAAAAACGTTCAGTAGCATCAGTGAACCGATTTATAATTAACGAAAGGCCCTTCAATTTCTTTGCCAGAGGTGTGACTTGAGATGCGGCTCTTAAGTAGTTGCCTGCCTTGATTGGTGTGTGTCAGGCTTCTTACATAAAGGCACTATTTTTCACCTTGTATATTTCTCACGTAACTCCTACATATATGCGCCATCTCCCACGTTGATCATTTAATAAGAAAAAAAGAGTGTATTTTAAAATTGCCTTTTTATGTACATTTGTCCTTGTCAGTTCTCCTAGCTTGAAAATTTTGACTGACGAAGGGATGGAAAGGTTTGTTACTTTCTAAATTATGCCGTGTCTTTGGTTATCGTAGCTCTTGTTCATAACTTGCTTCAGGTTCGTTGACCATTGTTAATGTGACGCCAGTTTCAACAGGGATATCTTCAAACATAGGCGCGCGCACGTTTTTTTCGGCCTTTCTGATTTCTTCCAATTTCCAGGACTGTGTGTTTCTCTTTCTCTCGCTCACTCCTTGATTCCCCCTTTTCCCCATTTTCTCTCCTTCCTGCTCCTCGTCTGTACAAAACCGTGGGCTGTTTAATCCGTTATTTGGCCTAGCAATCAGATAAACT
The DNA here is from genome assembly GCF_015104395.2 of Macrobrachium nipponense. Taxonomy (NCBI): domain Eukaryota; kingdom Metazoa; phylum Arthropoda; class Malacostraca; order Decapoda; family Palaemonidae; genus Macrobrachium; species Macrobrachium nipponense. The sequence goes on from NC_087200.1 coordinate 160,304,080, forward strand.
CTGCAAGATCTGTGAAGAGAGTCAACACGAGAAACGAGAGCAAAGAGACACTATCTTTTTTAAAACATTTTCCCTCTTCAAACACATGTTGGGGTCTGGCAAACATTACTCCCCCAGATCACGAGCCGGAATTAACATATGAATACTTTATTACACAACCCGGAATTTCACTCCTCATCCGATAGCTCTTGTAGTCACTCTTGACTCCGATGGCGAGAAGAATAAGATATTAAGAGAGAGAGAGAGAGAGAGAGAGAGAGAGAGAATTTTGTTAAATAGGCCTCTAGACCTTCCTTGGTAAGTGGAAGTTAAATATGCATACAGAGTGTACCTGTAACTACCTTTTTCACTGTAAAAAGTTTCCGTTTTGATATTCTGTATATATATTTATACACGTAAGTAAGTGTGACCCAGCGGCGGGGAAGTACTGAATGGATATTAACTTTTGATCCTGCGGGCTTCCAACAAACATTATACATACACACATACATACAGACATGCAAGCTACATAAAAGCATTTCTCAAACAGTTGCAATAATGCGGGAGTACTAATTAAGGAAGCAGGCTAAGGGTGTGAGTAAGAAAAACATGAATGACTTGAAGAGTTTCTTTGCCCATTTCCTCAATATCTCGTCTTTTGCTCCTGTGTCAGTCTCCTGGTGGACTCCTGTGACGCCTTTCTCTCTTTTCATCAAAGTCAACAGCTCTTCATTAAAGACATAACGATTTTAAAGTCGTATGAGTTCGCCATTAGCCCCCTCCAAGGTTTTCCGTAATTTGTGGATGATTTTTCCCTCGAGCGGCGTTATTGGGACGTTTGGTTGGCGGAGAGTAATTTACCGATGTATCTTTGATCTTCGTCGGGAGAGCCTTGCATCAAAGTATGTTTGTGTTTATATAAATACATATGTATACACATTCACATTTATGGAACAGATTGCGGGCACGCCGTTATCCCTCCCAGTGGACGTCCTTTTAATGCTAAAATCATGTTTATATGTAAGGATTAATGTTGCAGAGCGGGTCATTTTCGTTTTGGCGCTACGTGACGATGAGATAACTTGCGTAGAGGAAAGTACATTTGATTCTTGTATTTATACATTCTGAAATTGGTCCTTTGATTTTTTATTGAATTGCTGTTGAAGCCATAATCAGGACAATGCTAGGGCAGTCGTTGTGGGGTATTCGTTGTTATTTACTCTTTTGGCTATTAGTTTGGCATGAGACTGGACTTGGCTCGAATTCAGCTTGGTTGAGTGATATTTGTGTACGTTCCTCTTTATATTATATCCACACGGAGACATCTTTCTGATTCATACAGTAGGGAAAAGAAATATGCAATTCTGGTAGCATCTTAAATACAGGTAATCTTTTGTATTTTATAATAATTGTAATGATATTATAATAGCCATTATAATGTAACAGAGGAATGAAAGCGTAGGTTCGTGTGTTAGGAAAAATGCATTTGCTACAGAAGTGGGTATTTTCGTACTGAAGAACGAAACTAGGATTTTGATCTCTTTTTCAGATTTTCTTCTTGCTCTTCAGAAGAATATTGTAACTTCGAAAATCTCTGTTCTTTTGTAAATTCTACTTTTGTTCATGGCAGATCCCCACAGAGTCTCTCTATGTGAAATCTAGTTCTCTACTATAATCGCTCTTTATTTGGGCAAAATGCCCTTCACCTCAGTGACATAACCTTTCCTTCCTTGTCGAGTTCTTTTCCTTATCAGATGAGACTCACCACAAATTTAGACACCTCCTATGTCACGACAACTTTTATTTTCTGTGAGATTCCCTCTGTATTCCTCCTAGAGAAATATATACTTTTTTTCCCTCCAATCTTGTTGAAACTCCCCTATCCACCTACTAAATTCATTTCTCTTCTAGGTCAGATTGCTTGGGCTTAGTGCGAAATTCCTTCTGCTTCCCTGTGGAACTCTTCAAATCCATTTCTTTTCTTTCTTTTGAAAATGTTTTCTGATTCTGGTCATATTACTAGTATTTCACGATTCATGCTGAGGTATAATGTTATAGATGGCTGTAATGTTGAACCGGTGTTTTTTTTTCTTTTATTTTTTTACTGATGTAAAAAAACATTTTAATAATTTAAAAGAAAAAATTTTGTGTGTTTACTTATTTAAGCAGTGGACAGACTCGCAGTAGCGTTGCTCTCCTTATGTCACATGACCTTCCCCATACTTTACTATTGTAACAAATGCCATTCGTTGATTTTTGGTTCATAAGATAATGCATGTACTTTAACGTATGCTTACATTTAAGTATACGCACTTTGATAGTATATTAATATTATATAGTATATAGTATATAATATATATAATATATTATTATTTATTTATATATATATAATAATATCTATTATGTAATGTATATATCTATAGATATATATATATATATATATTATAGATATATATGTATATATATACACGTATGTATAAGGAAGTATGCATGCAAGAATATGCTCGTTAATTAGTGGATTCATTCGTGTATTTTGCAAATCGTGTGTACGAGTGTCAATGTTTAGATATTTCCTGTAAAGTCTGGTTCCGTTTCGGCTTATGTTTTCTCATGAACAATTCGCACATTATTTGGAGTCAACGCTTGAAATAGCTATGCCGTGACGCATTCATACTAACAAGAGAAATTATTCAAATGTCATTCCAATTGCGGAAATGCTCTGCTTTTTCAATAGCTACCCAATTAGTAGCGGAATAGGTGTTGCCCCACTTACAAATTATAATGGTCAGACGTATATATATATATATATATATATATATATATTATATATATATATATATATATATATATATATATACTATATATACATCATGTAGTGTGAATCCGCAAAAGACGTCAATGTTAATTATGCTTTTTCAATTTCGGCTTCATTTTTCATTTTGAATCTTCCACGGGGATATGTTTGGGCTTCAGAAACTTCTGTGACGACCTTAAAGCTCAGAGACGATTGTTTCTGGGGAGAGAGATAGAGAGAGAGAGGTATTATAGGAGACACCCTTATTTTTTCTCTTTGTGTCTTTTGGTACACAAGCACTATATTATATATATATATATATATATATATATATATATATATATATATATATACATTATGTGTGTGTGAGTTATTGAAGAAAAGTGACCATTGATTGAAATCCTGCATGCTCACTGAATCTTCACATGCACGTGCAATATTTTATTTTTATTATAAGTACTTTTCTGTTTCTTTTTCCTTCTGTCCCTGCTTGTTTTCTATCTTCGTGGTACTTTCTCGTATCTAACAAATTGTCGTATTCGCCTGATTGCCGCCAGAACAGGGCAATTTTAGACATTTTCAGCACATTTTACTCAAAACTTGTTTTTCCATCACCAAGTAATAGTTATTCTTTAGGTTCGTGGATGAATCGGCCGTATGCAACAATGTGTCTTTTCCACAAGTCTTGACAATTTCCTTCAATTCTTAGAATGGTTATATATCTTGTACTAACATTCCACATTGCCCGTCACCTTTTCCCATCCTACCTTACTTACAGACTGTGTTTATATTTCTTGCACTTCTCCTGTGTCTTACCAGTTTTAGTGCTCGCTCAGTTTTATTTCTTTTTCTCGATTTTAAGACTGTTCTACGTTGTTATCTATTTCACTCATTTTGAGTCAACATTGCGATTCTACTGATTTAATCTTACGTTGCATACCTTTTTCTAATAAATCTTTATAGACAGTGCGTGCTCCAGTTTAATACTGAAGCGCAATTTTAGTGATCGAAAGCCTCGCAATACTTAATTTATTTATTTATTTTTTTTAATTAAAGATGTCTGACGCTGTATCTTGTAAACGTCAGTAGTAGAAAACTGTAATTTTCATATTATTAGGGACCCCCGAAAGTCACTGGTGGTGTAGGTTTAATTTTCATATCATTAGGGACAGCCGAAAGTCACTGGCGGTGTAGGTTTAAGAAAACCTGCCAGCCCCCATTCTCACCTTGCCTCCCACCCCCCAGAGAAAAAAAAAATGACAGAGCGACCGTTCGAGTGGTACCAATTACGTGTGTCAGTAATTACTACCTAATGTTCATAACCGATTCTCTTGAGTTAGTTAAAACATCATCTGTCATGTTTTAAAGTCCCTTAGTATGTCAGTTTACTGTATTTCATGTCTACTCCTGTTTTTCCCGATTCCCTTTCATGAAAAGGCGAGCCTATCGTTTCTTTCGATTTTGGTACTTCCTCTTTTCAGACTTTGCATGTAGTCGAAATTCGATAACACTAATCCATAGCAGGTCCCATCTGTCTTTGCTTGTAAGTTTCACCCTCCGTTACCGCCTGCCTACCAGTCGGGTTTATTTGACAATTAAGATACTGTATTATCTCAAATTTCTTGTCTTTTAATATTTTGTCAGTTGAAACGGTATACTTCGTATAGTGGTGTTCAATTTGTGCATATCAGTTTGGAATATTTATTAAAAGATGTCCCATGGGTGTTGTCTAATGTTTAATACGAAGACTGGAAATGTATGCTGCATTTTAAAACGATCATAGTTGTGTTTGTAAGTTAAGACTTATAATTTTCCCATCCACCTATACAACTCGAATGCCGCCGTACGTTTATAAAAGCTAAAGAGATTAAAATAAAGGAGCTGGATAACTGATTATTGCTTAGCTGACAAGAATATAATTGTGAAAGCCTGACAAAGGAAGGCACAGGATCAGAGGGGGAAAACGGAGCATGAAATTGTTATTATTAAGAGTAGATAAGCATTAACCTTATTTTTGGACAGGCATAATGCAAGAAGACCGGGGGGCACAAAAAAGATGCCTGGTAAGATGTAGAAGTAAAGCATAAACTATATAAGAGAAATGATAAATAATTACAAATGAGATTAAACCACTAAATACAAAACGAGGTTCATGTTTGCCTCCTTAAATAGAAATGTATTTTCGTCTTTTGTGAACCCCTGAATTTATAGCAATTCACTACATGACTACGAAAAGGGAATGAACTACGCAGGAATTGTAAGAGAAATAGTATTGCTTGAACATGCTTTGAAAAGACTGGAGAGGGTACTGGTGGAGAAAAATAGCCGAAATGGGTCACTGCCTTATATAAGGCTTTATGCTGGAGTTGTCAACAAAAGAAGCAATTTTTTTTTTCTTTTTTGGCTGAGCCAACTACGCAAAGGGTATCAGGTAAACAGGAAGAGGTTATACCAAATACTAGTTGATCTTGAGAAGCCATTTCACGGATTGCCAAGTCACACAACGAGATGAACACACTTAAGGCAGAAGGTAGCAGGAGGACTCAATGAGCGAGTGAAATGACTCGAGGATGAAGACAATGGCAAGCGTTTATGAAGGATCAGCCCTGAACCTTTGCTGTTCCTCACAGAAATTGCAGCAGCCTACTAAAAGGTTCAGAAAAGGAGGGCCTTGCGTGCTACTGCGTATATATTATTATAATATAATATATATGTTATAATTTCTATATATATATATATAGTATATATTAATACATAATATATCTATATATATATAAATATATATATATATATAATATTATAGATATGTAATGTATATATTATATGTTCCTTATGTATGTATATAATATTGGTTGTATTATAGTATATATATATATCTAATATATCTTAGCGGTATCTGTTACCTATGAAATCGGAACTAAGGGATCTATTACCCACGGGAATAAAGGTTAGGCTTACGTATAGTTAGGCCTATTTTGGTCGACATTTAACGTTGCTTGTTCGTGCAAAATTGAAAAGCGAAGTTCTCATTTTCATGTTTGGAGCTGGAAACGATTGTACTTTCTTATAAATCTTATTTTTTAATGCATCTAGCATTGTGTCATGAGAACCTCGAAAAATGTATCTCCTTACGGCAGCATAACACTACACTAGTAATTTTTGTCTTCGTTAATATTTGACTTCTTATTTGGCAACTGTTTATAGCTTGACGCCGCATATAAACAGAACTCTTACATACCTGAAGCCACCTCCAAGTGATGAACATCGCCATAACACATGTTATTCATGGCCTTATTTACGGAGAGTGTCTGTTTAATCTCTCGTCTGGCTATCTTTTCTCCATTTCAAACGTCTCTTGCGTCCTCTGGAGTCACCTTCAAGTACCACGAGGGTTTTCTTTCCTCTTGCGCAGATTCTTCTTCTGTGATCTTGTATTTCTTCTCTTCCCCTTTTTTCCTGTTATCCATTTTACTATCGCTGTCTTGTCCTCCATCACATAAAATTTATGTAAGTAGATGTATTTTGTGAACGCCTCCGGGGTATCTAGTTATGAGAATATTTTATGCGTAGGAATAGTTTATAATAAGAATAGCGATTTTGTAAAAAGAAAAAAAAATCCGAATAACTGTTCCCCCCCCCCCCCTTTTGTTTTTTTGTGTAGAAGACTTGCCATCTGTTTGTTGTTCGATTAGGGACCTGTAATAATTTTTATAGATACTTTTCCACTCTAAAGGATCATTAAACAACTCCTTGTACTTAATAAAACTTTAATGGGTATTCCTCAACGAAATGAGATGTAGTATGAAACCTGCCATCTGCTTTTCCACTATATTCATACATTCCTTCTTTATCTGTATGCACGTATTTTTTTTCCAGTAAAATGTTCCTTATTTTATATTTGTTCATTTATTCGTATATCTTGGTTCTTTCGAGTCCAAGTTTTTATTATTTATTTTTTCCGGGGCATTCCTCGTTGAAAGGTCGGACAGTTTGCAGATGTATTGCAGATTACTTAAAAAAAGACGTATTTGGTTAGTGACTAAAATTTTTTTTTTTTTTTTTTTTTTTTTTTTTTTTTTTTTGTTAGAGGAGAGAGAGGAGAGAGAGAGACGGTGGGAGACGAGAGAGAGAGAGAGAGAGAGAGAGAGAGAGAGAGCAAAAATAAATAAACAAAATAATATTTGTGTTGAGGGTCATTCCTCACAGAATAAAAAGCAAAATTATTTATGCAGATTTAATCATTGTCATTGAAGGGAGTTTTCTTATCTTGACTCCGAAGTCCGAGCTGAGGAAGGCTGCGAGGGCGTGTCTTTGCCAAAACAGCGTTCCGAACTCTTTCGATTTTCTTTTTGTTAGGGACTGGGGGAAGGCGGGAACCTTTCACGAAAATAAGGTGTTGAATAACGAAGACGTCAGCTTGAAGTTGTTATTTTCGAGAGACTGTTTGTCTGCCTGTGAGGAGGATTGCACGAAAGCCCTTGTACAGATGTTGACGAAATTCACGTTGTTCCAGGAACAACTTAGTGTGGATCATTCTCGTTCTGTCTTCATAATTTATGTTCAAGGCTACATTTACATAAGTGGAAAAGTAATCACATTTGCTATGTTTGCAGTTTGGCCTTAATGGTTTTGACTAGTTTGTTGTGACTTCTGCGCATACATACACATGCTTGCATGGCAAGAATGATAATGTTAATGATCTCATTGGTGTTGGCCGTATGCTATGCGGAATGCCGGGCCTTTTTGATGCTGCTTTTGATATTTCTAAAGAATTCAACAGTAGTTTTAGTATCATCTGCTGGGTTAACATCCTTAGCTTTATACGTGCCTATTTTTCCTCTTTCACTTTCCGTTCACAGTCTTTTCTCTGCATTCAGTCTCAGAGTTGTCCTTGTTTTGTCTTTTAGATTTTGGTGAAATGCAACTAAGGCTCTCAGTGATATTGAAATTTGGGATGCTTAGGTTACCTGAGACTGGTTTTGTGAAGGTCACAGAGTTCATTTAAGTTGAATCTACTTCTGCGAAGGCAGGTGCTTTTTAAATGTCATTTTTATTCCCAAGCTTGATTGTGACGTTGACCTTATTTAACAGTTTTAAGACTCTGAGGATCGCCCTCACATCTATGAGCTTCATCTGTTGTCTTCTTTCTAAGAAAGGATTGAGTCCTAGGTAGTATCGTCTGCCTAATGACCCCCTTCTGTTAAACCCTCTTCTCTCCGCTGCTGTCCACTTGAGGTGAAGGGGCAAAAGCCCCCTTTCTCAGCCAGACGGGTGACACTTATACGGATACCTCTCCCCACATTCCAGTGAACTTCAATCGTCCTGGAATTGCCCAGTTCACTGTTTCTTTCCTTTTACCACCAAAATATCTACGTCATTTTCTGCGTTCGTTTTCATGGAGTTTTAACCTTTCATCCTTCAGTAGGCAATAAGCAGGTCATCCCCTCCCTTTTGGGGGGGATTAGCCCCTTTGGGGTTAATCCTGTTCCCTTCATCTTCTTTCTGAATTTGTTGGATCGTGAGCTAGATAATGGCATTTTATTGCAATGTGATTGGCATTTGAATCTCTCTCTCTCTCTCTCTCTCTCTCTCTCTCTCTCTCTCTCTCTCTCTCTCCTCATATATATTGTATATTTCGATATAAAATATATATGATATTTACATATACATACACAGTATACACACACACACACACACACACACACACACACACATATATATATATATATATATATATATATATTTTGTGTGCGACATAGAGAGAGAGAGAGAGAGAGAGAGAGAGAGAGAGAGAGAGAGAGAGAGAGAGAAAGCGAATGACTACTTCGGGGAAGTGCTTCTGATACGGTATTAAATGTGTATTTCATATATATTAGGAAAGTTCTTTGGTTCTCAGTAGAAAGGGTATGTATTACATAAGTCAAATAACCAGGCACATCAATAGGCTTTTAGTATTCACGGAAGGTTCATCACTGAGAACTTGCTGTCGGCTACTCCCTGATACCATTTTGATTTAAAAAAAAAACCAAAATGGAGGGATAAAATATATTTCATGAATGAAACATCAAAAATGGAAAAGGCAAGTGATTCTCGCGCTTTAGAAAGCAAAGGGAAGATGAAAAAGTAAATGTATACTTTATCCAAAAGTAAATAGCATGAACGTAACAAAAAAGAAATGAAAAGAGAGAGAAGTATTAGAGACTTTTTTTATTTTCCCACCACGATGCCTTTTTCCCCGCTTACTTTTCATTTTCCCCGTAATGTAATAATGTTGTTTTAGCGTTAAATATTTGAGGCGGCGTTGTGAGCGTTATTTTTAGGATGGGAATGGGTTAGTTTTACGGAGTTTATGTTTCACGGGAGGGATGGTATTTTATCACCGTTATTTTCGCTTTGTAGTATTTCATGTGAAAAATTCTTCGGGGTTGCTGTGTGTCGGGAATTTTCTGGGGGTTGCAGTGAAAGGAATGAGGATTTTTAATGGCGGGTAGGAGTTTGCATGTGTGCGCGCGCGCGTGTTTGTGTGAATGAAGGGACGGGAGAGCTTACGATTAGGGAGGTCAGGGACCTAGAGTGAGAGGGGGGGGGGGGGCGGTTGGCGGTGATGAGAAGAATGTTATTTGAGGGGAAGTAAGAGGATTTTAGGCCTGGAATTTATGAATATTTATTTCTCAGTGTTGGAAATTGGGCGTATTTCATTTTATCTTATGCTGGTTGGTGGCATTATTTTCTTTATTGTTTTTCGTATTGGATTTTTGTTGATTCATGTTTTATTGATTTTAGCGTAGATCATTTTCTTGTATTTAATCGCTGCTTTGTGGATGTTATATAATGTACTTTGTTTTTAGAGCAAAGACCTTTCATTTTGTCTCATACTGCATGCACATGCACACACGTATATATATATATATATATATATATATATATATATATATATATATATATATATATATATATACATATATATATATATACATACATACATATATATATATATACATATATATATATATATATATATATATATATATGTGTGTGTGTGTGTGTGTGTGTGTGTATGTGTGTTTCTGAGTTCGGCGCGCGTTTGTCGGTATATGTTTGTTCATCGTGCTGGGGTTACACACTCTCTCTCTCTCTCATCTCCTCCAGTCTCCTCTCATCTCTTCTCTCTCTCTCTCTCCGTCTCTCTCTCTCTCTCCTCTCTCTCTATCTCTTCTTCTCTTCTTCTTCTTCTTCTTCCTTCTTCTTGAAAATGCTTTTTTCACTACAAGTCTTCTTTCTTGGAAGCGCCTCATGATATATTCCGCCTAACGGTGCTTCTGATCCTCCAGTTGAACTAGCTATGTTCAGATCCCTTCTGAGGAAGGAAAGTGTCATTTCGAATCCCGATTAAACGTTATCAAAAGTGTTTTCATTCCTTTTACTTGTCCTTTCATTCTGGATGTTTTGCCCGCGTGCGCACAAACGGACACAGCACAGGCACGTACATACGTTCGCGTGTGTATGTGTAGGTGTGGAATTGTACGATTTAAAAGGCGTTTTCACTCTCTAAGGATGGCTCCTGAAATAAGCAGCTTAATTGTCAATTCCCCATCCGAAGGTTAACAGAGAATTAAATTAACATTATTCGCTCGTAAAGCTCCATATATTGGTCATCCACTGCGCCTCTCTCTCTCTCTCTCTCTCTCTCTCTCTCTCTCTCTCTCTCATACCTACTGCGCCATGTTGTTAGTTATTTTCTTACATCTGTTTGTGTGTGTATGTGTGAACCTACCTTACATGAGAACCGAAATCTGAAAAAAGACTTCAAATTCGATATGTTGTGTAGGTCCTTGGTTTTTTGCCTCTTAAATTGTTGCATGAAATATAATGCGTGCATGGAATGTGGCGAGACATTCTCATTGCCGATTTTCCCCGTGTCCATAATATGAACGTACGTATGTTTGCATGTATAGGAGCAGGAGATGAGAATTGAGAGCGGGCACGGGAATGAAACGGGGCGCGATAAGACGGGATGGAGGTATGCAATATTAGTGGGTGGGATGGGCTGGATCGCCCGAGGGGCTTGGGTAGGAAGGGGATAGCAGATGGTCCCGGATGTTTAACAGTAATTGTCGTGGGAAGGGAACATCTGTGGACCAGTGGTAACCTGCATCCTTTAAGCAAACGACGCGCACTCCTATTTTCAATCCGATTTTTAACCGTAGCTTCTTTTTCTTTCTTTCTTTCCTTATTTCTGTCATTTTTGTGTCATTTCATTTTGCTCCTCGCTTTCTCCTCACGTTTCATAGTTTCCTCTGCTGACTTGATTTCCTTCTACATGCAGTGGGCCGTATAGTGCCTTTTATAGATGTATTTGCTAGTTTTAATAAGATTGGTTTATATTTCCCATTCTTTAGAATAAGTGTGCTCATAGCTGTGTGTTTACGCATAATTTAGAGCTGCAAGTTACAAACGTGTGCTGATGCGTATTTTCGAAATTGCGAGATAGGGTACAATTGGAACGTGAAGCCTTGAACATAATGATTATTTAAAATTGTGTCCAATATCTTGTAAATGATATTCTGCTAGCATTGTCTTGAGTAAGGGTGGAATGATCGGTTAAGTAGGATTAAATGGGTCGTTGACACCTCGTTGAGAGCAGCATCCAAGTCTTCATTTCCTGAGAATGAACGTGGAAGTAATTGTCCTTATTTCGGAGTATTGGAAAGTAGCACCGGTCAATGTCAGATAGTGGAATCGAAGCTGATAGTTAAGTCTTCATTTAAGGAGAATTTGTGTCATTGATGTTCACTGTTAGGGATATTTATGAGAGGACTAAAATTTACTTTCATAGCTTGAGCTCTGTCGCAAGAATAGTGACAGACTTTCAGAGTTGATATCACCATCTGATGACGAAAAATATCAAGTCGATGTTCATTCTGGTTTTCCTTACGTAAGAGTCTTCTTCTGTCACTTCTAGGGGGATTCTTGGTTGTTTTCTCTCTCTCTCTCTCTCTCTCTCTCTCTCTCTCTCTCTCTCTGCTTGTCTCCGTATGTGTAAGCGCATAGTATTTTTCCCGTTGCATTTTCCAGTAGGTAGTCTAGTATTGGACTTTGTAATTTTTGAATTATATGTGTAGTGATATATGTGTATTTATATATGTATGAAATTTCCTAAATGTCAATTTTAAGATTGTTCATTCTTATTCCAAGTTCTCAGAAACGAGACAAAAATGCCAGCGTATGAATACGAGATTTCATAACCTGTTTGCAAAATTGAATGCTGTAAATTGAAGAGACGTATAAAAAGGCTAATGAGATATTTTTGTATTCCTGGTTTTCCCCTAAAGCCTTTACTCTTCATGTTCTTTTTTCCACTCTCTAGTTCAGGTTCTCCTCAGCGCCCTCTTCATCATTCATTCCCTTGGGTAACGAGAATTCTTCGTCTTATTAGCGACGATTGAATCTGTTGACCCCCTGATGAATGACAGACAATCGAGTTGTGGGTTCCTGTCTCGCTCGTGCTTTCTCTTATTCTTATAACGAGCTCTCTTATAAAGAGGCCATTCTTCTGCTTCCTTGAGCATTAGTCCACCATCACGGGTTTTATGAAAATCATTTGGTAGGTTTTTCAAGGGATGAAATGGTTATCTTCTTCTTTTCCAGTTGGCTAATGGTAATGAAGCCACGTTTCTCCAGACCTGAAAATTAAGGGAGATGTTGCATAGTCACACCGTCATTAGGGCACAATTTGACCTCTCATTCTCACTTTTGACCTGACATCTCACGGTAACTGGAAGTCTCTGGCTTCTTTTGGTTGGAGCGCAGATGTTTGCGTTGAATGAATCCCATCAATGGTATATTGCCAGTAGGTTTATGCTATTTCTACTGCTACTTGTACTGTAGTGGTGCGGCTGATAATATAAGTATTGTAGTAATTAATAGGGATTTCTTTATTTTGTGTATGTTGTACTTTACTGTTATATCCTTTATATGTCTACTTATATATATATATATATATATATATATATATATATATATATATATATATATCATATCTATATATATATCTATATCACACACACACACACATATTTATATATATACATATATATGTGTGTGTGTATGTATGTATGTATTTCATTCGTTCCTTGACAATGTCGTAGTAAAGACGAAAGCGCTTGGATTTCTGACTATCATTTTCCTGTGGTATTCGCTTATTTAATGAAGTCGCGTGCATCTACTGTGATTTTTTAAGCATATATGTGTGTGTGTATAATATATATAGAGATTGGTATGGTTCGACTCTTAAGAACTAAAGCTACGAGAGGTTAAAAACATATTTTGACACAAACACGGTTTATAAATTAGTGATCTATTCCAGATATGAACGGAAGGTTTTTAATATAAAATATGCTCATGGTAATTACCTTGATATAATTTAAATACAATGTCTGCTGTGTTGTGATAATCTGTAATATAGATTATCCCCTTTGGATTCCCCCTCTCCCCTTTGAAAAATGCCCTGACAACAAAATACACCCATATAATTATTCATCAGGTAAAAAATATAAATCAGTTGATGAAAAATGGTAAAACTAGACTATGTAGAGAGAGAGAGAGAAAAGATTAGAGGAGATAGAGAAGAGAGAGAGAGGATAGAGAGAGAGAGAGAGAGAGAGAGAGAGAGAGAGAGAGAGAGAGTTTTAAATCTGAGTTCGATGTAAATTAGAAAACTTCAGACCGGCATAATTGGAACGCTTTTTTTTTCCTCCCAGCAGACATTTTGTTTGTAAATATTTGCAATCTTAACATCAAAGGAACAAATTTTATTTGAAATTTGTATGGACAGTGTCTTCAATGGTGATACTGTTTTTCACGTTCTTTTGTTATTTTTGGCGAGGTGGAACGTGCATATTTCCAATTGCCGGAACATTTTGTGCTCATTGTATATATTGGACGATGTAGGGAAATATTTATTTCATCATCTTATTTTGTATTTTCTGTTTATTAGTCTATCAGTGTATATTTGAATATTGATTTATATATTTGTTGCTTTTCGCCCTGGTTAATGCGGAAGGGTGGCAGTACCCTCGGTTGGTCTTGAGTGATACCAAGACTTCTCTTTGAACCGTTTTGTACAGGTGGTTCTCTTGCCAAACAGTAAATGGCAATAATTTGAGACGAATGATAATACTGTCTATCGAGCTTTTATATTTTTGTCACGCTTCTTATCTTCCAGACGCTTTGGGTCGAGCAGTTTCATGGGCTTTTGAGGTGCTCTTTTCAGGTTCCATTCTTTTATTTTAATTTTTTTTTTTTTGCGGAAGAAGACTCAAACCCGGTCACGTAACGATTAGATTTAAATGGAATAATTCACGCATATTTTAATTAATGAGGATTTTTGTAAAACGAGACTTGAGAAGACCACAATGAAGAAGCTAGCTACTTGCCTACGTTTGGAGAACATATAGGTTATTTGGTTACCCTGAGGGGTATGGCAACTAAGTTTGGTACTTAAAATGACGCAGCTGCCGCAATACCTCCTCAGTCGATACTGAAACATTGAGTGGAGAAGTTGAGTGCTCTGCTACCTAACCACATGCATACGTGCACCCTTACTCACACACACATAGATGCATTCGTACATATATATATATATATATTGTGTCTGTGTGTTTTGAAGACACAAATAGGGATGTCAGCTGAATGTAAAAGCATTAGGAGTCTTGGGGATTACATCTGAGATGTTGCGCACGATGGAGATCACATGGCTAAATAATTGACCAGAGTTTTGTAAGGCTCTCTGGATAAGGGAAAGGTTAAGAAGGAGTGGCTGAAAAGAATGATTGTTCCTGTGTATGGAGGTAGAGGTGACAGGATGAAGAAGAGTGTTCAAGATTCATGGAGTAGAGGAGAGGTTGATAGTGTTGAATTTTTTTTAATGTATATGTGCAGGGTCAGAACACGAAACGAGTGAGCGAGAAAGCTCTCACAAGAGAAAAGTAAAGGAAACAAAAATATTTAAAAAAAAAAATGTATAATAAGGCCATTGCAAACAGAAACAATATTCGTCCAGATCACTTAACTACTCAACACCCCAACAAGTCAAAGGAAGGACAGCAATTTTCCATTGACCCCATTACTTACAGAAATGAAAAACTGACCACTTGTTAACCAGTTTATAAAACAAATGAATTTATAATTATGAATTGTAACAATAATAACGTCAATAACAACATACCCAAGAAGACATCACAAATAAACGAAAAGGACAAGTAATATTAGAATAACTGAATGAACAGTAACATCAGTGTGTGTGTATATATATATATATATATATATATATATATATATATATATATATATATATATGTATATATATATATGTGTGTATATATATATATATATATATATATTATATATATATAGTATATATATATATATATATATGCAGGATTACAACAGGCAGTCGACTATTGTACTGATGTTGAAACGCAATCCCTATCTCTCCAGCTATCATGCTAAATTCCCTTGCCTCAGAATATTGGTATCAGAGGATGTATAATATTTTTCCCCTCTGGAGACTTGCATAATGGGAATATCGATGAGGAGCGGAGGACTTAACCGAACCGCGCAATTAGAGTTCAGTGTTGTGCATTATCCTCTTGAAAAAAGAAGAGTTCTTTTTCCAGTTGAGAGAGAGAGAGAGAGAGAGAGAGAGAGAGAGAGAGTCGGTAGGGAGAGGAGATATTTTTGCTATTCCGTATGTATTTCGGAATAAGGATTAAAAATGATGGGCTCACGTCAGCTATAGTAGATTCACATCAACCGTGCATTTGATGTCTAGGCCATTCCCTTCCGTCGCTCCTTATTGGCTGTTGATGAGCCAGTCACAGGGCTGGAAACTCTCAATCTCTCTCGATAGTGCACACGGGTAGGATCTGTGCTCCACCTCTCCTGAGGGATACGTCTTTCAAAAGTATCCCTCAGGAGAGGAGGAATATACATCCTGCCTATGTGAACTCTCACGAGAGACAGTTTCCAGCCCTGTGATTAGTTTATCAACAGCCAATCAGGAGCGTCGTAAGGGACGGCGGGCCTAGACATCAAATGCACGGTTGATGTGAATCTATTATAGGTCGGTTGTTCGGCCCCCACCAGGTTCACACTAGTTGACTTACCTGAGATCGGTACTGCCATCAGATAGGTCAAAGAAAAACAATTTGTGTGTTATTTTGGATGTTCATTTTGGATTGTATATTTATACCGAAATCCGGCGTAAACCAGTTTCAGGTGTTATTTCGGATAATGATGCTTGTTGCTTGGAATATTTTAATGAACTCTTCCTTATGCTAGTCATTTCATATGATACTAAAAAGGTATATGGCACAATGTTACTATATCTATAGCAATATTATTTACATTGACTTGTTGTAGGATATTTCTCTATTTTGTTGACGTATAAGTATTCTTAAATTTACAATACTCATATATATATATATATATATATATATATTATATATATATATATATATATATATATATATAAAGGTTTTTTGCCACGAAGGAAAAAATGAAAAAGCGATATAGCTAAGTACTTTCGGTCCTGTTCGGACCCTTTACTGCCTCAGTAAATCCGAACAGGACCGAAAGTACTTGGCTATCTCGCTTTTTTCATTTTTTCCTTCGTGACAAAAAAAAAAACCTTTATTATACATAGCATCACGTTTTATATACTTCGTGATCAAGTTATTATCTATATATATATATATATATATATATATATATATATATATATATATATATATATATATGTCTGTGCGTGCTTATCTGTATTGATAAGGGTTTATTTTCAAGCAAAATCGTTATCACACACACACACACACACATATCGACTCGTATTTCCGTGAGTGCGCAATTCATAGTTGACAGTGCTGAGAAGCAAAACGTTCCTAGCTAAAGAAATTTTCTTCCATTTGCGATTGTACTTTTGATCCTTTGATAATGTCATTCCTGCGTTTTTTTTTTAGGAACAAGCAGCAGGCCCCTAATGTCATATTAGGAAGGTTAGAATAATTTTATTATATTTACATTGGTATTTCGATTTCATCATTTTTTACGTTGATTACTTATTATTCTGCTTTGCTCATATAAACATTCTGACCCAAAATAAAGGTCACAGATTATCTTTGCCGCTAACTTGTGGTGTGATTATCGTATGGTCTTAATTTTACGTTATTGCTGCCCAATGTTCAAATCTGGCCTTTTATCTAAAGACCTGCCTAAGTTTCAGTAAGGGATCAATGTTTTAAAATATTTTCAGATTAAAATGTGCTTTCTCTTGATAGCATTACATGAGGCTGACTTAATGACAGCCCAATGTTTACAGATTATGTGAGAGTTTATTTCTAGCTTGAAAAGTGATTGAAAGGCTTTTACCATGATGCTAAGATATTTGAACTCATTCTTGTAGATGACAAGGTTTGAAGTTTTATTTAAAAGTTGCATAAAACGAAGTTCAGTGCTGATCTGCGCAGCCAGATTAAAGCTGGCTCTGATAACGGGAAGAATGCTCTATTTCCTGAAGAGATCACAAAAGTGAAAGCCGAACTTCGTCCGATTTACATTCCGATATTTGACTTTCTGGTAACTTTGTCTCTCCCTCCGAACCTCTCTCCAACTATCGACAAATTGGCAACTGAGTAACTCTACGGTTAGCTCTACCCGTATTTGACTTGGACCGTTTCTTCACTTTCTTTTAATCCTGGACCTGGAATGTTTCTGTTGGATGGCTGTCTAAAAACGGAGCCTAATTTGTGTACTGGAGATTTGGACCGTGTTTCAGAAAGAGGGAAGGGGTTGGATATCAGATATGTTGTTGTTAGTATTGTTTTTACACAGTACTGGCAATAGAGTCTTTGTAGATAGAATTTTGCTTGATTTATTTTGAGTTGTCTGTCATTAAAAGAAAATTGTGGCGATTTTGAGATTTCTATAGGGGGATGCATTTGTATCTGTGTGTATATAGATCATACACGAATATGAATTATTATTTTCTTATTATAAAAAAAGACTAGGCTCGATTATGAGAAGAATTGTGTTTATATTTCAGTAGACGTCGTTAGGGTTTTTTTTTTATAAGATGATGATGATGTTTCAGTAGACGGAGCAGGAAATGCGAAGTGCAATTTTCAGAGTTAAAAGTACATTTCGATGACAAAATTATTTGTCATTTAAATGCACTCACAGACAAAATGATTTGTGTGTGAGCTTACGAGTAATCATCGTATCGTCCTTCCATCTACTATACCAGGTTAAGAGATGGACAGCCGATTTTGAAAAAAATCATACGTTTCGTGCAGAAGCGTAATACTCGACAGGGTAATAAAAAATATCCATACTGCATATCCTACATTTAATACATTCAATGTATTAAATGTAGGATATACTACTTTCTTGTGGGAAGTGAATGAAAGAATCAGCTGAAAACTAAAGCTTAATATGTAATGAAACGACTAAGGTCTGCTACTAGAGTGAAAATCTAAGATAATGGAACTGCGTTATGTGAAATGCGCAAATGAATTTTACAAAAGAGTTAAAAAAAATATTTTGAAACAACGTAATGGAGTGAGATTTTTTTTCTTTGCATTTTTTTATGCGTCCCGAATTATATCGAGAAATATTTTGGAAAATATTGCATTTGCCGGTTTGTGTGGCATGAAAATGGAGTCCCTGATACGTCTCGTTCGGAATCCATTCCGGTTCCGTATTGAATAGGACTAATGGCTTTGAATTTTATTTCACTGGTAATAGTCAACTTCAGTGTGATAAGAGGAAGTGGAAAATCCACTTTTCGAAAATTAAAACTAAATGAATCTTTGAAGAAAAATGCCCTAACGAGGCCAGAGAGAGAGAGAGAGAGAGAGAGAGAGAGAGAGAGAGAGAGAGAGAGAGAGAGAGAGAGAGAGCGGGGGGTCTTTTGCAATTACCGACAAGTAAAAATTCCATAATTATCCGGAAAGGAAAAGAAAGGATCCGTCGTTCAGGAAAAAGATGAATTGAATGAGGGGCGAAAAAAATAAGAAAACAAGAAGCAGAAAACTTTCGGGTAAGCGAAGAGAAAATAAAAGACAAGGAGACGTGAAGGGTCTTCATTTTATTTTTCAAGTCTAAATATCCTAAATGAAGAAAAAGCGAATGAATGTACACGGGAAATTTACTCTTGGCAGGAGTCTCGTAATTAAGGTGAGGTTTGTTTACCGCAGTTCTTTAAGGGAGGGAAGTGGATTGGAGTCAACCCATAATTGGTTCAGAAGTTGTATGGAAATGTGACTAATAGAAATCATTTATCGAAATCGTTTAGTCTGCTGTTTTGAGGTATCGGTAATATACATGAAGTCGGTGAACCACCCAAATGAAAAAATTTTTGTTTCAGAGTATTTGAAGAGAATTTTTCTCTTTTTATCATTCAAGTTTTAGACTTTGTTTCTACATAAGCATTGTATTAGTGCATTTTGTCAGAGAGAGTTAAGTATATCTTTGTGTAACCAGACCAGTGAGCTGATTGAAGCATGTCTCCTAGGGCTGGCCCGAAGGATTAGATATTTTTACGTGGGTAGGAATCGATTCGTTACTTTGCAACGGTACCTACAGCTTATTGTGGGATCCGAACTACATTATATCGAGGAATGAATTTCTAATCACCTAAATACATTCCTCTGATTCCGCGTTGAGAGAGAGAGAGAGAGAGAGAGAGAGAAGATAAGGAGAGACGAGAGTGGAGGAGAGGAGAGAAGAGCGAGAGAGAGAGAGAGAGAGAGAGAGCGATTGTGTTTGAAGATAGAATTTTAATTCCTTTGACGTATGTGTGTGTTTGCTTACTTGCATTCAAACCAAAAACATAATAAGATAAAAGGAAATGTTCCTATACGAAATAATACTTAATTTCCTAAAATGGCCTTTGGCATTTTCCATGACATCTCCACAAGTCCTTTGGTGACCTAAGGGCTGAATGGTATGAAATATCAGGAACGGGAATTCGGGAATCGCATGACTAAAGCAGCATGAAATGGTGCCACTCTTAATGACATTATCTTGTAATTTAGTGCCTTTGTCTGACTTATTCTGCCTTCGAGAATTGCCATTCTAAGGAACCGTTTTATTCATGGTGTAGTAAATGAGATTTAGAGAACGAGTGAGGGGGAGAGAGATGGATGTTGATGATCACTAATGTTATTACTGTTTGTTATTGTTTTTCGTGTTATTTTAGTCAGTTATTCGTATCAGTACCGTTGATATTATTTCTACCCATTAGTATATTGGTGTTTTTTTTATCGTTATTGTTAATATCATTAATATCGCTAATGTTCTCACAATTGTTTTAACTCATGTATGAATTGGGAATGAATTCGCAAGTGAAATGCAGACAAATTATAACCGACTATGAAGAGCAATAATATGACACGGGAAATAGGGACTTGAGATTTTATAACACAATAGAAAATTCGTTTTTCCCACAAGATGAGAAACTTTTCAAGACGAAAAGTAACTCTTCAGCCACATTCCTCACATTGAAATAGTTTCTTAAAATATATTAAAATGGTTAAAAATGGTCGAGTAAGCTGGGAATTTAATAATAAATTCAAATATGAGAAATTACAGGATTGAAAAGGAAATAAAAACCACGGAGAGAGAGAGAGAGAGAGAGAGAGAGAGAGAGAGAGAGAGAGAGAGAGAGAGAGAGAGAGAGAGAGAGAGAGAAATCGTGGACATGGAAATATAGTTAGGAGTTGAGGAAAATGAAAGGACCAGAAAAGATGCTTGAAGAAGAAAAAGGCCGTAAATTACAAAGGAAAGAAATTTGGAGAAGTGGGGGGAAAGAGTGTAAGTTCTAAGGGAGATTCAAGGCGATGAAATACTTGAAAGAAATTGAGACGTAAGGGACTGGAAAATAGGATAGAAATTGAGACAACAGGAGGGGCTGAAAGTGGCAAGAGACTGAGAAAGACAAAGGAAACTGGGAAAGGAGCAAAGGATGGAAAAAGAAGAAAGGGCGAGCTGAATACTGGAGGTTATGAAATAGGTTTGCTATAGGAAATCATATGAAAGGGACAGAGGTTGTTCACAGAAATAAGAGAAGGAGAGCTAACACCACGAAAGCTAAGAAATGGGTTTCAGATAGGAAAATTATGAATATGAAAGTAATATGATAAGTGACTCAGAGAAAAAGACAGGCCGGTTGAAGGATAGGTGAGAAGGGACGAAAGAGTAAGCCGCTTAGAAAAGAAAAACTAGGCGAAAAATAAAAGGAAAAACTAAGGGAAGGGCGTAATGTCAGTAATTCCTCACTAGTGAGAGAAAAAGACGTGATGGATGAAGCTTTAAGGAAAACTAAGATAATAGTGAACTCGAGGATTTTGTGAGAGGGAAAACACCTATGAGGTTATCTGACCTAAAGCAAAATATTGTGATAATATCTGCGTAAAGAATGGGTTTGTAGTGAAAATAATGTAAGCAACGATATTAGGAAATATTGGTTGACTATGTGACAGCTCTCTCTCTCTCTCTCTCTCTCTCTCTCTCTCTCTCTCTCTCCATTTTAAGGTATTTTAATGTAAATTTGAAGAGCAGTCCAAAGTTGATCGTGAAGTCAGTTGACATCATTTAATAATGTAGTGATGATAGCAATGGAGCCATCCTGATTTCACGCTGCACCGAACCCATCCTGTGCCTTACGAACGCAGAGAAGCTTGAAGTCAAAGAGAAGAGGAAAGATGAGGAAAGGAGGTGGGTGTTGGGGGGGGGGGGGGGGGGGGGGGGGGGGGGATGGGATGGGATGGTCTTTGGTGTGGTCCCCGGGGAGAGGCTGAAGAGAGTGAGGAAGCAGGAAGAAGAGGAGGAGGAGGAGGAGGTGGAGGGAATGGATTGTGTTGGGAGGGAAGGGATTATTACACGTGCAAATATTAGGTTTGTTCTTAGGAGATGTGGCGAGAGTCTATTGACATGGAATCCAATCCCTCAGGGCTATTGGCGCTGAGGCTGTTAATCTTATAGCTCGGTGGTCGCTTTAGTGGTGGTTAATCGAGGTGCTGTTCGTCGGTTGAGCCTTTTATTGGAGGGTCGGGTATGAAAGGAAGTACTTTTAATAGTTAAGACATTATATGTAAATATTAAGAAGTATACTTTAGACATTCGAAACGCATACTTCACACAAACACACACAATTATATATATATATATATATATATAATATCTATATATATATTATATATATATATATATATATATTTCTATATGATATATATATAATCTCACACATACGTTTAGAAATACTAAAATATACGTACAGTATGTATAAATGCCGGTTGAATATTACAACTATTTTTTCTTACATTCCGGCCTCCCGACAGAAGGCTCGATATATATCTGCAATATATCCGAGTATGGATGTTTGCGTACATTTTTAATATATTTAATTTTAGCTCCTAAAGGCGCCTTTAACGGTTACTGGTATTTAACACCTATCTGTCTAAATGAAACAACGGAAAATTCTTAATCATGTTTAATAATAATAATGATAATAATAATAATAATAATGCTATAAGGTAACGTGACAACGACTCGATTTATTTATAAACTGTTAACTGAAAGACATTCCACTGTGGTGGTATCCCTCTTTTGAGAGATAACAGTTAGCAACTGGTATGGCATGTGGGCGTGGTCCCTGTGCCAGCGTCTATCAGATACCATTTGACAACTGTTATGATCAGTGGGCGTGGCATGTGTTTAACTCGACACTGTATAATGAAGGGCTCTTGGTACTTTCTCTTCATTTACTTTTCAAAACTACCAGCATTTTAATGTGCCAGCATTTTAATTGTGTAGACGCAAATGAAGAATCAGTGATTTGTTGGCTGAAATTTTACTGTAGCTGTCATCCTGATTCTTAAGGAACATGTAAAGTGAAATGAAGATAGTTTTCTTTCATTAGCATATTTTGTTGTTGTGGTGTACTGGTGCGATCTTCCCGACACTTAATAGGCTGTGTATACTTTCGAGTCTCAAATTTGCTTGTAAATTTGTGTATCTGTCTTCGTAGGTCTTCTATTCAGAACCTTAGGATTCACGGCGATTGATAGAGATATTTTTACCAGCAGGCTTTTGTTCCAAATTTATGGATCCCCATTGGATTCGATGGTGAAGCCTTTCCTGAGTTATGGGGGCAGATTTGTGGATTTTCTTTGGATTTCTCAGAGTTCATATATCATATGACTCTGGGATGACTTATGTTCATATGAGTGTTCTGAGTACATTTGGATTTTTTTTTTTCAGTAACGAATTAAATGCATATAGCTGACAACACAGTTTGAGTATTTTTTTTTTTAGTTAATAGGCAAAAGTTAATATACGCTAAAGATTTAGTTTTCCGTCAAATTTACTGTAGAAGTATTTCATGACGTCTTTAATACTTAATTTAAATTTGCTTAAAAGACCTTTTATTGATTTTATTCGCAAAGTTGGTTTGTCTTGGATTTCGGTACAAAAAACTTTTTACACAAAAGGTTTTTCGATTTTGTTTGTTTCTAGGTTTTCTAACTTCCAAGTCCCATCAGGATTAAAGATCTGCTAAATGTAAAATAATTTGCAAATGTGCCTTGAAAATTGGTGTGAAATTAGAATTGGTAGTGATGCAAATCTGATGCTTTATTACAACTTTTACAAGTATTATCACTGAACCTTTTAGCGTAATTCTCCACGTACAGTTATTAAAAGACTTTCATACTTGATACGGCGTTTTTAGTGTTTGAATGCTTCGTAACTAATGTACAGAAATTTTTGTGACCCTGTTTACACGCGTGTCTCTGCGTTACAATTTTTCAGAGGTTTAGGCGTCCCCCCCCCCCCCCCCCCTCCCCCCCCCCCCCCCCCCCCCCCACCCCCCCCCCCCCCCCCCCCCCCCCCCCCCCCCCCCCCCCCCCCCCCCACCCCCCCCCCCCCCCCCCCTCCCCCCCCCCCCCCCCCCCCTCGTACTGTTGGTACTTTTGTTATATAATTTCACCGCTGCTCTATTGATAATAAGGTAGTAATAGTGCCTACGTGATCTGTCACATCTTCTCCGCTGTTTCAAATTGATTAGAAAGAATAAAGTTCAAAAAGGAGAGAAATTAGATCACAGAAGAAACTCTTTTAGGAGAAGTGGTCCACTTTGGCCCCCTTTTTTCTAACAGATTTAAGGTTTCTATTTTCACGCCGAGGCGCCGAACCCTTCAAAAGCTTGTTGTCGCCTTCGTTGGAAATGGACGTCGTGAGAGAAAACACACTGAAAATATATTCCTCTCTCAACTTGATTTCCAGACCTGTGCTGCACTCGCGCGCCCACACGTGTGTCTACAAATCAGTAAGACCGGCTTTAGAAAAAAAAAAAAGGACTAACGGAGGGCTTTTCGAGGCATATTCAATTCTGGCTAATATATTACAGTCATTTGTTATGTCTGCGTAAGTCCCCGTGTTTTTGCTGTTGCTTTTTTTCGGGTTAGTCGCCTCGGGGCTTCATTTGCATTTTCGCATTTAAGCTTTGTCATATTTAGCGCCACATGCAAGGAATTTATATCAAATAAATATTCTGGCTTAATAATGTACGCACGATGTGAATATGTTATACAGTATGCATTACGTTTTATAGTATATGTTTGTCTTTCAGTGTGTTTGAATTTCTTTTAACCAAATATCCGTTTCCATTAAAAAATCACTGCTGTTGGAAGAAATCTTTTGCATGCTAAAATACTGCATGAAATGGCAAATTATTTTTGCAACGCTATATCGAAGAATGTCTTAACAGTTTTGTTGGCCATAATGAATTCATGTCAGTTTCAAGACTAAAACCACCCGGTCAAGTGGATTTCCAAATCTCCATTTATTCCCTGGTGATCAGCTTGGCGTTCCAGCCGCCATGAGCTTAAGCTCTTAGGTGAAATCTGTATGGTGATGCGTCATGGGTCTTCGGTTTGTTTGATACTTGCCAGCACATGTTTTGGATGTTAATGGCCACTTTTGCTTGGTAGGTCATAGTCTGTGGGTGTTCAGTCGTTTTCAATCGTCATATGGTTAAAGTTGCAAATGCCGTTAATGGTGTAAAGATTCAAGAATCTCTAGTTTCAAGGGTACAAATATACATATTGTGTCATTCTCTGTGGTCGGTGGTTTTACTAAAGTATTTTATGTCATTTTTTCATTTATTGTTATTTGTGTAATCGTTTAATTGCTACACCAAGAGATTTTTATTGACTTGATTATCTCCTGAAACGGAAAATTTTGTTTCGTAACTCATATTTATTTGAGACGTTTTGAAAGCTCAATTACGCGAACAGCGTTCTTCGTGAAGTATGTTTAAGTCTCCTCGTATGTAGATTTAAATATTTTGGAAGCTGAAAGTTGCAGAAGACCAAAGTCTTTTGCCAATATTTTCATTGAATACTCATACATGAGGGTGCTCTTTGCCGTGTTTCTTGATGCTAGTTTTATGTAAAACGAGATTTTTGGTGCATAATCTACGGTAACAGGCTCTCGATAGTTTTAGGTTCTTGTACCAGGAAACTAGATATTACATATAACGAGGTTCTTGGTATTTGACGCTTATTAATTTCTCTCTCTCTCTCTCTCTCTCTCTCTCTCGTATAAAACCTTATAGTTGGGTATGATTTACCCTCCTGTACGTTTGTTCGTTTTCATTTACTTCTATTGTTTATCCTATATTTTCTCTGGTCAAGGTAACACTCAAAGATATGTTTGATACTCTCTGTATATTAAAGGTGCTATTAAGAATACTTCATTTAATGTGTATTGCTCTTCGTATGATAAAGTTTGGAATGTTTGAGCTTGAACTTCACAAATTTTCTAGAAATCAGGAACTCCTGAAAACTCTCCAGCTTCGAAAGCTTGCAACTTCAGTTTGCTGTCTCCTTGCATATAATTGGGCATATCCCCCTCAAAAAAAAAAAAAAAAGAAAAAAAAAAAAAAAAAAAAAATATCTTTTCTGACGTAACTAGACTTGCCTGGCCAATTTAAGATAAATATCGGCCATTTCCGGTGTGTTGTTATATGCTTCGTTACTTCATATCGTTTATATGGTTTGCTGATCTTACTTGACCCTTGAAGACCATGGACAGTTCTTTGAGTGTTAAATTTTGGGATCAGGTCACTAGACCTAGTATAGGCTCTATGCCTCGCAGATGGTCGTAGAATATGTGTACCAATGGCGTTTGATTTTTATTTATAATTAGTCTGAAGAGGATTGACCAGATTCAGTGTTGACGGCACTGATGACCTAATAGCCTGGTATTTATTGGTAGTCCCTCATCCAAGTACCCGAGTAAACCATTTTTTTTCCTTCTTTTTTTTTTCCTCTCTGTCTGTCCTTCCGTCCTCTTTTTTCTATGTCTGGCTGTCTGTCTGTCTTGCGTTTTCGTCGCAACTCATCCCAAGTAGTTAAATGGCTTTGTCTAACTTTATGCAAAAGTAGACCATCGTGTAAATGTGTGCTTAATGGGAGATCGTCTGTCCATGTATTGGTCTGTAAGCAGCATAGAGTGTCTGTAGTTTGCCTTGTCATTATATCTTCTGCCCTGTAGCAACATGTGCAAGGAGTTAAAAGTGTCGTCTTCAACATTGCAGTAAGCGGAGTGCTTTCAGAGAGAGTGGGAGCAGGGGAGGGTATGAGGCTTGTATTACTTTTACTAGAGTTTCAGTACTTTTTATGTTTCACGTATTATTACGTTTGATAGCGTATAATTATTTTTCAGGTTTCAACCTTACTATTATGTTTTCCCAGAACAATTACCGTGTCACCTTTGAAGTTTACCTTCCTTGGAACGATTTCCATCATGTGCCGCAATTTTCCCTCCGTAATATTGTTATTTGTCTTCAGCAATTCCCAGCAGAATATCAGCCTTCCTATCATCTTACTTCCTCAGCATAAGCCGGTTTATCTATCATTTTCTTTCACAACACTTTATCTCGTCCTTTTCTTTTCAGTAAGTTTTGTCCTTCTCGTCGTGTTTCTCGGTAATTCCTTCTTCGATTGTATTGTGTGTATTTTTTACCAAGATTGATCAGTTTTCCTCATTAGTTTCTCTCATAATGTTAAATATCTTAACTGGAAACTAGCCAGATAATCACTTCCCTTCCTACGGTACATTAATTTCATGACTCCCTTTTTCGGTGTGATTCTAATTGCATGTCATCAGGTACGTCCTTTTTTTTCCCCCTTTTTTTTTGCGTTCTTTCTTCTTTGCAAGATGATGTCTCTTTGTTACCCTACGTTTAATTGATTTCTTGTTATTTCTTATACTTAATTTTTTAAAACACCTTATTTCAGTAATACCAACTGTTTCCTTATCTTTGACGTTTGTATTTATCTTGTCGTATCTTTGTATTTTTGTTTTGTATACCGGTTTGTTACTTGATGCGAAGGTATATCTTTGGGAACTTATTTCACATGGGACCTGGGGCAATATCGAAAACAAACTTTTTATGTTGAAACTTCTCTTCTGTGTTTTGATGTGTTGGTAGAGGTATGATATTTATCAGTTTGTTGATGCTGCAGTTTTCACAATTGTGTTTATTTGGAAATTTTCCTTCTCCCTTTGTTCGTTTATCGAATTCCTTTGTACCTGATATATTTCATCGAATGGTTTATCACTCGATTCGTAAAATGTGTACTACCCCGAATGACGTTGGGCAGTTTTTATCTACTTTATATAGCAATGTATTCAGTACAACCTCGACGTTTGGGCGGAATTTCACTACTGCAGGAAATAATTCCATTTACAGATCTTGTCGTTGGCCAAGATAATTTGCTCTGCCGTCCTAGACTATGATAATACTGAAGGCCTTTGTAAAACCAGTGGGTCACATTATACATTTTTATTAACCAGTTAAAACAAATTGGTCCTTCTGTTCGTGATCTCTCGATCCTGGTTCTTCCTTTGGATTAGTTAATTTACTTCAGTTTTTCAAGCATTGGTAATTTTTTAAATGCACTTTGACAAACGGACACACGTACGAAGGTTCCATTGTTGGAAGTTGAAGGATTTTCTATGTAGGAACTATTTAGGGAATATTATAAAGACTTAGATTAATGTATACCACATACATTCTCACAGAGAGAGAGAGAGAGAGAGAGAGAGAGAGAGAGAGAGAGATTTGAAAGTCTTAGGATACTTCTAGCACCCTATTTCCTCATTATTATCCCAAGTGAAGTCGCCATTCCGCCCTTTCCAATTCAATGGAGAAGTGAATGGCTCGAGGAGATGTAGCGCTCACGCTGTTGAGGGGGTCTCTCTTGATAATGTTAGGTCATTCGCTGGAGCGTGCTAGTCCAATCTCACTGGGTCAGCCTGGGGTCAGGACTCGTCATGCTATGTTCGTTGCTCCTCTGGTTTCTTGGTTTTGAAACCAACGTCCACCACGATTTCTTGGTTTTGAAACCAACGTCCACCAAGTTTTCTTGGTTTTGAAA
Source organism: Macrobrachium nipponense (assembly GCF_015104395.2). Classification (NCBI taxonomy): domain Eukaryota; kingdom Metazoa; phylum Arthropoda; class Malacostraca; order Decapoda; family Palaemonidae; genus Macrobrachium; species Macrobrachium nipponense. The sequence continues at coordinate 160,332,355 of NC_087200.1, forward strand.
CCAACGTCCACCATGATTTCTTGGTTTTGAAACCAACGTCCACCACGATTTCTTGGTTTTGAAACCAACGTCCACCAAGTTTTCTTGGTTTTGAAACCAACGTCCACCATGATTTCTTGGTTTTGAAACCAACATCCAACATGATTTCTTGGTTTTGAAACCAACGTCCACCATGATTTCTTGGTTTTGAAACCAACATCCAACATGATTTCTTGGTTTTGAAACTAACGTCTGCCATGATTTCATGGTTTTGAAACCAACGTCCACCATGATTTCTTGGTTTTGAAACCAACGTCCACCATGATTTCTTGGTTTTGAAACCAACGTCCACCATGATTTCTTGGTTTTGAAACCAACGTCCACCATGATTTCTTGGTTTTGAAACCAACATCCAGCATGATTTCTTGGTTTTGAAACTAACGTCTGCCATGATTTCATGGTTTTGAAACCAACGTCCACCATGATTTCTTGGTTTTGAAACCAACATCCAGCATGATTTCTTGGTTCCAACATGATTTCTTGGTTTTGAAACCAACGTCCAACATGATTTCTTGGTTTTGAAACCAACGTCCAACATGATTTCTTGGATTTGAAACCAACGTCCAACATGATTTCTTGGATTTGAAACCAACGTCCAACATGATTTCTTGGTTTTGAAACCAACGTCCAACATGATTTCTTGGATTTGAAACCAACGTCCAACATGATTTCTTGGATTTGAAACCAACGTCCAACATGATTTCTTGGATTTGAAACCAACGTCCAACATGATTTCTTGGTTTTGAAACCAACGTCCAACATGATTTCTTGGATTTGAAACCAACGTCCAAACATGATTTCTTGGATTTGAAACCAACGTCAACATGATTTCTGGTTTGGATTTGAAACCAACGTCCAACATGATTTCTTGGTTTTGAAACCAACGTCCAACATGATTTCTTGGATTTGAAACCAACGTCCAACATGATTTCTTGGATTTGAAACCAACGTCCAACATGATTTCTTGGATTTGAAACCCAACGTCCCAACATGATCTTGGATGAACCAAGTCCACATGATTTCTTGGTTTTGAAACCAACGTCAACATGATTTCTTGGATTTTGAAACCAACGTCCTCCATGATTTCATGGTTTTGAAACCAACGTCCACCATGATTTTTTTTCCACTGCAGAAGAGAATTAAGAAGCGTCTAATATAATCAGAAATAGAGGGAGGGGTAGTTTTGTTGCGATGAAGAAGAGGAAAAATACATATAAGGATTAATCACATTCGAAATGGGGGACCTGGAAATATAAATGGCAGTACAATGAACTATGTCCGTAGGAAAGGAACGCCACACGAATCGAAGAAGTTTTGATGGACGAAGGAGTGGCCTCCCGAGGTGGAGTGTGTGTGTGTTGGCCAGAAAAGGGAGCCACGTGGTGGAACTTGAGTGAGGAGTGTGATGTCCGTAGGTTTTTTAAGATGCTGCTCAGATCCGACTCGGAGGGGCCCAAGCAGCCCTGAAATGAAAAGCGGAGAAAGTTTGGGGCAGTGTTTGGAAATTCTTTGGAATCCACACATGTTCGATTTCCTCAGGTCTGGTTGTTTGTCAGGTCCTTTGACACTCACATTCCTCTCTCTGCATACTTAGCAAGCACCTATGCGAAGTCTTCAGTCCCCGCCCCCTTTGTGATCCACCTTCTTACGTTATATAGAACTTCCAATGCCTCAATTCGCGCCTTGTTATTGGTACGCGTCTTGCCTTGGGTGCTGATGCGTTTCATTCCAAGGATGTTGGCTGTTTTTCAGACATTTCCCCCTCTTTTTGGAAATGCAGTTTCGCTTGAAATGTAGTTTTAAAAATTCGCCGTAATTTAACATCGTCAGCTCTAGTTTTTTAGCATTTTTTTTTTTTATTTTTAGTAACCATGACGTGTATCACTTGGTTCAGATTGTTATAAATCTCTCTCTCTCTCTCTCTCTCTCTCTCTCTCTCTCTCTCTCTCTCTCTCTCTCTCTGCATTTGTGTCTGTGTTTGGGTTGGTAGGCTTTCCTTAAATGACCATAAAACTCTTTATAGTGTTTGAACCCACATTCATACAGTATGTTATAACATTTATATTCAAACTTCTATTCTTATTGTGCGAAGTCAAGTGTATATTTGACTGTGGTAATGACAGACCTCGATTGTAATTTTAAATAACAGAAATTTTTTCTTGAAATGCTGAATATTCTCGGTTAGGTTCCAGGTTACTGTATCTTGATGCGTCTAGTTGCTTTCCGTTAGTGGGAACTTCTTATAAAAGAATTCTGGTTGGGGACTGGATGAAGAATGACGCTTCGAAAAGAATTTAAATAACGTATATAAAGGAAAGATATATAAAAGAAATTAGTTTTCCACCTTTGCAATCATCTCATTAACTTACATAGAAGAAATATATATAAAGGAAATTAGTTTTCGACCTTTGCATTCATCTCGTACAACGATGCAAGTAAAATTTGAGAGATCAAGAAAGATGTATATTGAATAAAAAGTCAAAGTGAATTCGTAATAAATGACAGAGGATTCCCTAAGTTTAAAGGAGCCACTTGTGGGGGCTCGAAAAAGAATGATGAAATATATAACTGTAGCTTTTCGACCGGGTGGAGCGCCTTCTCTTTCGCTCTTCTGAAGGTTAATATTAAAAAAGACCAAAGTGCAAGAGGCGCTTTATGAGCAGCAGCGCTTCCTCCATGGCGTTGATGAGTTTCACCTTTTTTGGGAGGTTTGGAGGAATGACTCTCGCACGAGAGCAGAAGGACGTCCAGCTCATCGAAGGATTTAATTCATTAATATCTTCATTGTCTTTATGCCGTATTGGGGTGAAGGCATCCTAATGGGAACTACTTTTCAAGTCGAGAATAGTCGAGATTACTGTCCTGAAGTAATATTAAACCCACCTCTAAGGAGGAAACATGATAGAAACCAAGAAAATAGGAAACGAGGAAATAAGGTTCAAGTTTGGCAGTAGAAGAAAGAGTATTATATTCTTTTCCTCTACTACCAAACTTTAACCATATTTCCTCGTTTCCCTATTTTCCTGTGCATTTCTCAGACTTCTGGTCATCGAAGAATTATTGTGTAAAGGGAATGCACTGGTTGGTCAGTGTAAGTATTCTCCTTAGATTTTTCGGGCAGAGTTCGTATACTAGCATTTGCTTTTCTTCACATACACTCAAGCGATTGCTGTCACCAATGGCTCAGTTGTCAATATGGTCCTAAACAGGCAACTAACTTAAAAAGTTGCAGGTTACTTCTGATTGGGAACATTTATACTTTTTAATTTCGGTTTATGAAAAGATTAATAATTTTGCGTGTAAATTTGTGAAAGTTGCTTAGTAAAAAAAATAACTTAATGCTGTGATAAGTGTATTTTGCAGAAATCGCCATATGGACAGCGAAATAATGTGAAGTTCGTGTCACGTATTTTTTTTATCAAATGGTATTTCGTTTCGAAATTTCGTTTATTGAAAACAATAAGCTGAATTTAGTTATGTGGCGTTATCCTCTCTCTCTCTCTATCTCTCTCTCTATCTCTCTCTCTCTCTCTCTCTCTCTCTCTCTCTCCTTTAGTGGGCGATTTAATTGGCTAATGCAGGCCGTATAGAGAGAGTGCCATTAAAGTCAACGTAAAAGTACGTAACTGTAAATATATAGGCGTAAGACAAAGGTTATGACGTGAAGATACTGCATCCTTTTACAGGTATGTGGCGTTTATAGCTGCGTTTGTGTTTCTTGACTCGAGGTTTTAAGACGTATAAAACCCGACAGGTAAGCGGCCCAATGACGCGATGACAACAATACACCACGGAGGGAGAAAACCCCAAGTCCCTTATCCGTAGACATAAAAGAGAGAGAGAGAGAGAGAGAGAGAGAG